>NC_073230.2:90828214-91164642 GCF_029281585.2 Gorilla gorilla gorilla
GTGTTTGTCTCTGAGGGACTTCCCCACACATGACCTCACCTGACTTTCAGAGAAACCATCCAGAGGGAAAAGGGACAAGGTCATTACCTGCGCAGGGAGAGCCCTTGGGCCGGGTAAATGGCGCAAGGTATGGGCTGAAGCTTCCCTTGGGGAGGGAAGGGACATAGGTCATGGGACAAGGTGATGTGGCCTGGACACGGTGGGGCACTTTCTCATCCTGGGTGAAAGTAAGGACATAGGAAGGATGGGAGCGTGGAGTAATAGCAGAGTGGGTGACATGAGAAAGTGGAGGCCCGGCCTGAAAACGGAGGGGGACAATGGTGGAAGGTGATGGGCAGTGGAGATGCCAGTCCGGCCCAGCCGAGACTCAGAGCTGTGGCAGCGGCGCCCCCTGGTGGCCGTGATGGTGCCTGCTTCCCCTTCCCTGGAGATTTGATGGCAACATCATGGGAGAAATGATTCAAAGCTGAGCAGGTGCCAGGCACCGTTCAATGTACACAATACATGGGTGTTTCTCTTTTAAATTTTTTATTTAAAAGATTATTTTAAAAAACTTTAACAGGCAATTTTCCTTGGGTCTTGAAGTCATAATTTCTTTTTCTTTTTTTCTTTTTTTTTTCTGAGACAGAGTCTCATTCTGTTGCCCAGGATAGAAAGCAGGGGCACAATCACAGCTCACGGCAGCCTCGACCTCCCACCTCCCAGGCTCAAGCAATCCTCCCACCTCAGCCTCCCGAGTAGATTGGACTACAGGTGCACACCACCACGCCCACCCAATTTATATATATTTTTTGTAGTGATGAGATCTCACTGTGTTGCCCTGGCTGGTCTTGAACTCCTGTGCTCAAGTGATCCTCCCACCTCGGCCTCCCAAAGTGCTGGGATTACAGATGTGAGCCGCCACGCCCAGTCTGCGTGGGTGTTTCTACAAAATCTTAAGTATCTCTCACAGCAACCCTGTGATTGCCACTATTATCACTATCCCTTTTCACAGCTGAGGAGACCCAGGTTCTGAGAACTGAGGACCGTGATATATCCTATGCAGTGCTATACTGGGATTTGAGAAACCCAGGCCCACCCAACCCACTTCAAAAACAAAAGTAGGCCAGGCGCAGTGGCTCACGCCTGTAATCCCAGCACTTGGGGAGGCCGAACCAGGTGGATCACTTGAAGTGAGGAGTTCGAGACCAGCCTGGCCAATATGGTGAAACCCTGTCTCTACTAAAAATAGAAAAATGAGCCAAGCAGGTGGTGGGCGCCTGTAGCCCCAGCTACTCAGGAGGCTGAGGCATAAGAATTGTTTGAACCTGGGAGACGGAGGTTGCAGTGAGTTGAGATTGCGCCATTGCATTCCAGCCTGGGTGACAGAGCAAGACTCTGTCTCAAAAAAAAAAAAAAAAAAAAATGTAGATCCAGCAATTCCACTTCTGGGTAGATGCTCCAAAGAATTGAAAGCAGGGATTCCAGCTGATATTTGTGGGATTTTTTAACCTTTTTTTTTTTTTTTGAGATGGGGTCTCACTCTGTCCCCCAGGCTGGAGTGCAGTGGCGAGATCATAGCTCACTGCGGCCTCAACCTCCAGGCTAAAGCAATCCTCTTGCCTCAGCCGCTCAAGTAGCTGGGACTACAGGCATTCCCCACCATGCCCAGCTAAGTTTTTTATTTTTTGTAGAGATGAGGTCTTGCTATGTTGGCCAGGCTGGTCTCAAACTCCTGGCTTCCAGCAATCCTCCCACCTCGGCCTCCCAAAGTGCTGGGATGATAGGCCTGAGCCACTGCACCCGTCCTCAACAGATATTTGTACACCCATGTTCATTGCAGCATTATTCACAATAGCCAAGAGGTAGAAGCAACCCAGGAGTCCACCTACCAATGAGTGAACAAAATGTGTCTATCCATACAATGAAATATTATGTAGCCCTGAAAAGGAAATAAATGCTGACACCTGCTACTGCATGGAGGAACCTTGAGGACATTATGCTCAGTGAAATCAGACAGTCACAGCTGGGCGCTGTGGCTCACACCTGTAATCCCAGCACTTTGGGAGGCTGAGGTAGGAGGATCACTTGAGCCCAAGAATTCAAGACCAGCCTGAGCAATAAAGTGAGACCTCATCTCTACAAAAAAATTTTAAAAGCCAAGTGTGGTGGTGTATTCCTGTAGTCCCAGCTTCTAGAGAGGCAGAGGTGGGAGGACTGCTTGAGCCAGGGAGGCAGAGGTTGCAGTGAGCAGAGATCACGCCACTGCACTCCAGCCTGGGGGACAAAGCCAAACCCTGTCTCAAAAAAAAAAAAAAAAAAAAGAAGAAGAAGAAGAAGAAGAAAGAAGGGAAAGAAGGGAGGGAGCGGAGGAGAGGAAATAAGTCAGTCACAAAGAGGCAAATATGGCCGGGTACAGTGGCTTACACCTGTAATCCCAGCACTTTGGGAGGCGGAGGAAAGTGGATCACTTGAGGTCAGAAGTTTGAGACCAGCCTGGCCAACATGGTGAAATCCAGTCTCTAATAAAATACAAAAAATTAGCTTGGCGTGGTGGCGCACGCCTATAATCTCAGCTACTTGGGAGGCTGAAGCACAAGAATCACTTGAACCCAGGAGGCAGAGGTTGCAGTGACCCAAGATTGTGCCACTGCACTCCAGCCTGGATGACAGAGTGAGACTCGTCTCAAAAAAAAACAACAAAAAGGCCGGGCGAGGTGGCTCATGCACTTTGGGAGGCTGAGGTGGGTGGATCACCTGAGGTCAGGAGTTCGAGACCAGCCTGGCTAACATGGCAAAACCCTGTTTCTACTAAAAACACAAAAAAATTAGCCGGGCGTGGTGGTGCGCGCCTGTAATCCCAGCTACTCAGGAGGCTGAGGCAGGAGAATCGCTTGAACCTAGGAGGCAGAGGTTGCAGTGAGCCGAGATTGCACCACTGCACTCTAGCTTGGGCAACAAGAGCAAAACTCCAAAAAAAAAAAAATGGCAAATACAGCATGATTCCACTTATATAACGTACCTAGAATAGTCAAACTGATAGAGACAGAAAAAAAAGTAAAATGTTGGTTATCAGAGCCTGGGGATAAGGAGGATGGAGAGTGAGGGTTAATGGGGACAGTTTCAGTTTGGGAAGATGGAAAAGTTCTGGAGATGGATGGTGGTGACAGTTGCATAATATTTTGTTTTTTTCTCTCTCTGTCTCTCTTTTTTTTGAGACAGAGTCTTGCTCTGTCGCCCAAACTGGAGTATCGTGGCGCAACCTCGGCTCACCACAACCTCCGCCTCCCAGGTTCAAGCAATTCTCCTGCCTCTGCCTCCTGAGTAGCTGGGATTATAGGTGCGCACCACCACACCCAGCTAATTTTTGTATTTTTAGTAGAGACGGGGTTTTGCCACGTTGGCCAGGCTGGTCTTGAATTCCTGACCTCCTGCCTGCCTCAGCCTCCTAAAGTGCTGGTGTTACAGGCGTGAGCCACCATGCCCAGCCCGGTTGCACAACATTTTTGATGTAATAAATGCCAGTGAATTGTACCCTCAAAAATAGCTAAAATGGCAAATTTTATGTTATGCATATTTTACCATAATTAAAAAAAAAAAAGCAAGTGTAGGATCCACTCCCAGCCAGGGCTCTGGCCCTGCCCTGGCCCCACAATGGAGGAAGGTGCTTCTCTCCCATTAAGGTGGACACGCATTGACCAGGATTTTGAGCATGTGGTTTTTCCCTTCCCTAGGCCAGGCCTCGACCTTCTATGACAATCCGCTTTCCTCTTTCATGTGATTTTACTTTCCCAGACTGGAACATTCGCTTTCTGTTCATTTTACTGAACGACTCTTAGACATCCAACCCCTCTCTGTCCTCTCTCTTCCCTGAAGCTTCCTTGGCACACGACACACCTAGGCAAGCCTGGGTGGGTACAGGAGTGGTTCACCCCATCCCTGGAACAGGCTCAGGGGCTTTCGGGCATAAAGGCCTCCTCCCTGGCTTGATGGTCAACCTGTGCCCAGTGTCACATCCATCAAATGACTTTGTATTTCCCAGCTTCTCTTCCACCCCCACTCTCTTGGGAGAGGTCAGGCCCTTCCAGCCCAGAGTAGGGGTCAGTGTGGACCTGGGATTTGATGTATACTCTAAACTTGGAGGAAAAAAATGGTTAAAAAGTCCCCCAAGGGCAGCAGGAAATCGGGCTCTGTCCCCAGATGCATTTGTGATGAAAGGGATTAGACTCTTTGCAGCTCCTGTTAAAACCAGCCACCGCGTCCATAGGTTGATCCAAGAATTCTCTGCAAAGTCTGTAAAATTCCATCCTTGGTCTTGCTTGCTTTAATGACAGTCTTTCACATTTTTGTCCTAACGTGTTCCTTCTCAGCCTGATTTTTTAACAAACTGGCAACTTTGAAATGTAAAACAGTGAAATCTAGAATTTTCTCCCAGAGAAAACTTTTCCAGAGAGAACACACACACACACACACCCCCATCAACTGAGAACCATATGCTAAGAGCAACTATGTTTACTTTACAAAAGAATAATGTCTTGGCTGGGCACGGTGGTTCATGCGTATAATCCCAGCACTTTGGGAGGCCGAGACAGGCAGATCACTTGAGCTCAGGAGTTCGAGACCAGCCTGGGCAACATGGTGAAACCCCATCTCTACAAAAAAAATTAGCCGGATGTGGTGGCATGTGCCTGCAGTCTCAGCTACTTGGGAGGCTGAGGTGGGAGGATCGCTTGAGCCTGGGAAGTGGAGGTTGCGGTGAGCCAAGATTGCACCACGGCACTCCAGCCTGGGAGACAGAGTGAGATGCTGCCTCAATAATAATAATAATAATAATAATAATAATAACAACAACAACAACAACAACATCTTGAAATATCCATTTCTGTCTCTTTCTTGCCACTGGAGACAAAACAGTGAGCCAGGTTGCAATTTTTATTTCCCATTCCTCACTCCTGGAGGCAGCCAGGCCACTGGGTTCTGAGCTCCTTGTCTCCAGAGAGTTGAGAAGAACATGCTAGAGTCAGCTTGCTTCAAGTCTCAGCTCTACCATTTGCTAACTTTGGGTAAATCATTCAAGCCTCAGTTTCCCCATCTGTAAAACAATGAAGATTATCAATGTAACTACATCCTACATGGAGTAGGCAGCAGACTACAAGGGTGTCTCGAGACCAGCAGAGGCAACATAGTCTTGCTCTGTCACCCAGGCTGGAGTGCAGTGGTGCGATTATAGCTCACTGCAGCCTTGAACTTCTGGGGCTCCAGTGATCCTCCTGCCTTAGCCTCCCAAGTAGCTGGGACTACGGGCACATGCTATCACGCCTCACTAACTTTTTAACTTTTTCGTAGAGATGGGGTCTCGCTATGTTACCCAGGCTGGTCTTAAACTCCTTGCCTCAAGCATTCCTCTTGCCTCTACCTCCCCAAGCAGTGGGACTACAGGCATGAGCCACTGTGCCTGGCTAATTTTTAAATTTGTGGCAGAGACAGGTGTCGCACAATGTTGCCCAGGCTGAGTCTATATTTTCATACGGTCATTATCCCCCATGTTAAACTTAGAGGCAAAGTCTTATTATTATGGTTGTAGTTGAGAAAACCTGGGCTCAGCAATATAACAAGGTTCATCTGAGGTCAGCCAGTTTATAGCACACCTGAGTTGGGACTGGACCCCCCCCCCCCCCCCACCTCCCTCCCCTGCCCCGCCCACCAACTCTTCTGTTGGGTACAAGGTGCTGCCTACATAATGCAAAATATCCACAGTAAATTACAGCGAGGTGAGGCTGGAGCTGTAGTCTGCATGACAAAGCAGTCTTTAACGCACAAACACACACTGCAGTAATCACCACATACAGTATTCCCGTGAGAGTTAGTTGGCTTTCAGGTTGATAAGCTGATTCTCTGAAACAAGAAACATGTCAGATTACTTTGCCAAAAAGAGATTCAGATACTTTTTTTTTGAGACAATGTCTTGCTCTGTTGCCCAGGCTGAGTGCAGTAATGCAATCATGGCTCACTGCAGCCTTGACCTCCTGGGCTCAAGTGATCCTCCTGCCTCAGCCTCCTGAGTAGCTGGGACCACAGACATGCACCACCACACCTGGCTAATTTTTTATTTTTTGAAGAGATAGAGCCTCACTATGTTGCCCAGGCTGACCTCAAACTCTTGGGCTCAAGCAATGCTCCCGTCTCAGCCTCCCAAAGTGCTGAGATTACTGGGATTACAGGCGTGAGCCATAGTACCCAGCCTCAGACACACAGGACGAAATCTCCAAACTGCTTCTCTATAAAGGACAGAGGGTGACTCAAGAACGTGAGCTCGGCTGGGTGTGGTGGCTCACACCTCTAATCTCAGCACTTTGGGAGGCCAAGGCGGGTGGGTCACTTGAGGTCAGGGTTCGAGACCAGCCTGGCCAACATGGTAAAACCCCATCTCTACTAAAAATAAGAAAATTAGCCAGGCATGGTGGCAGGTGCCTGTAATCCCAACTACTCAGGAGGCTGAGGCAGGAGAATCACTTGAACCTGGGGGGCGGAGATTGCAGTGAGCCGACATCGCGCCATTGCACTCCAGCCTGGGTGACAGAGTGAAACTCCGTCTCAGAAAAGAAAAAAAAAGAACGTGAGTTCAAGGAACCTGACCCTCACGCCGTCTTGTTTCCACCTTGGGCGTTTATTTCCTTGTTTATTTGTGTTTCTTTTCTCCTTCCCCAGAAAGCTGACTTCATGAGACCGAGGATCTCATTCGTTGATTGATGCTACATATTCAGCATGTTGGATAATGAGGTTGGTGAGATTAATGAAATCCCGTCCACCAGGGCCGACCCACAAAGAGCCTTTTTATGAAGAACATGCTCCTGAACTCCGCTCCAGAACCAGCTTTTGAAAAGAAAAATCTGAAAAAATTTGACCTCAGTTAAACTAGTCCAAATCCCTGAGCATAACCAAATCTTTCCTCATTCACTCTTCCCTTGGACCATGTTTAGTTCAGTTGCTGATGACAATATTTGTTTTAGTAAGGTTGTCACTCTACCTTGGGTGAAGATTTGGGTTCTGTGGACTGATGTTTTTATTTTATTTTATTTCTTCATTTTATTTATTTATTTTAATTTACTTTATTTTATTTATGTTATTTTTTTTAGTTGAGACAGGGTCTCACTCTGTTACCCAGGCTGGAGTGCAATGATGTGATCGTAGCTCAATGCAGCCTCAAACTCCTGGGATCAAGTGATCCTCCTGCCTCAGCCTCCCGAGTAGCTGGAACCACAGATGCATGCCACCACGCCCAACTTTTTTTTTTTTTTTTTTGGTAGAGACAAGGTCTCGCTATGTTGCCTAGGCTGGTCTCTAACTCCTGGGCTCAAGCCTACCTCAGACTCCAAAAAATGCTGGGATTACAGGTGTGAGCCATTAGGCCTTGCCAAGATGTCTTGATTTAAAACAAAGCCCTCTTCTGTGTTTGACACAGGGCCTTTCCACTCATGCTTGTGCCCTCTGCCACGGTGCTGTGGTTCTCACCCTGGGATTTTTATTCCCTCTGATGTGCCTTCCTCTGGTGACATCTATAGGCAGCTGCGTAATTCATGCCCACAAAGAAGGACAAACTGAGGAGGCTGGAGAAGTCAGGGTTCCTCTGGAAATAAATATTCTGTATTCTGTTGCATGCACACATATATGCACTTTTTTTTTTTTTTTTGAGATGGAGTTTTGCTCTTGTTGCCCAGGCTGGAGCGCAATGGCATCATCTCGGCTCACTGTAACCTCCTCCTCCTGGGTTCAAGTGATTCTCCTGCTTCAGCCTCCTGAGTAGCTGGGATTACAGGTGCTCAACCACCACGCCCGGCTAATTTTTGTATTTTTAGTAGAGATGGGGTTTTGCCATGTTGGCCAGGCTGGTCTCAAACTCCTGACCTCAGGTGATCTGCCCACCTCGGCCTCCCAAAGTGCTGGGATAACAGGTGTGAGCCACCACACCCAGCCCACTGCTCCCTTTTGACCAATAATTTGGGAATGTCATTTTAAAAAAGCTTTAATTCTTTATATAGCCTTTAACTCACCCTTCCAGGAACTTAAAATGTTTTATTTTTTTCTTGAGACAATGTCTCACTGTGTCACCCAGGCTGGAGTGCAGTGGTGCAAACATGGCTCACTGCAGCCTGGATCTCCTGGGCTCAAGCAATCCTCCCACCTCAACCTCCCACGTAGCTGAGACTATAGGCGCACATTGTCATGCTCGGCTACTTTTAGTATTTTTATTTTCTTGTAGAGACGGGGGTCTTGCTGTGTTGCCCGAGCTGGTCTCAAACTCCTGGCCTCAAGCAATCTTCCCACCTCAGCCTCCCAAAATGTTGTAAAAATTGTGGAGATTTCCCCAACTTATGGCCAAGATGGATTAACCCTCTTGCCTTAAATACCTACAAAACTGTACAACACATACGCAAAGGCAGTTTTTAGACACTGGTCTATAGGTGGCACTAAAGACCGTGATCTCTGTTAGGGGAGAAACCAATGAGGCAAAGTGTTTCCAGCTGCTGTGGGAGGAGGGCAGCCAGGCAGAGCCCAATGGTCTCCCTGAGTGCAGGAGACAGAGCTGAAAGTGTGAGCAGGCCTGGCCAGGTGCAGTGGTTCACGCCTGTAATCCCAGCACCTTGGGAGGCCGAGGTGGGTGGATCATTTGAGGTCAGGAGTTCGAGACCAGCCTGGCCAACATGGTGAAACCCTGTCTCTACTAAAAATACAAAAAATTTAGCTGGGCGTGGTGGTGCATGCTTGTAATCCCAGCTACTCAGGCGGCTGAAGCACGAGAATCTCTTGAACCTGGGAGGCGGAGGTTGCAGTGAGCCGAGATCGCACCCCTGCACTCCAGCCTGGGCCACAAAGTGAGACTCCATCTCAAAAAAAAAAAAAAAAGTTTGAGCAGGCCAAAGCAGCTGGAATTTGCAGGATGGAATCCCGCGGGAGAGATATGCAAAAAAAAAAAAAAAAAAAAAAAAAAAAAACCTCTGCAGCTTTGCAAAGGAAACCTCTTGACTCTGAAGCTGAGTGGGATCAGCTCACGCATTGAGGAAATTATCCAAGCAAGACCAGGGGAAGGAATCACACAATAGAAACAGGCAGAATAATTCCAAAGTCTACAAAAAGCTGGGAACCGTTCGTGTTCCCAGCAGGCAAAGTGAAAAACCTCATAATACACAGAGCATTGAGTCAAGCATTCAGAGGGGTATTGCTTTCGTGGTGCGGCAGAATTGGCCCTAGAATAAGGGTTCTGCAAGTCTCAAAAGGACCATGCATCTGGGCTCAGAGGTTCATGCTGGTGATCCCAGCACTTTGGGAGGCCGAGGAGGGTGGATCACCTGAGGTCAGGAGTTCAAGACCAGCCTGGCCAACATGGTGAAACCCCCGTCTCTACTAAAAATACAAAAATTATCCAGGCGTGGTTGTGCGCACCTGTAGTCCCAGCTACTCGGGAGGCTGAGGTGGGTGCATCGCTTGAACCCAGGAGGCAGAGGTTGCAGTGAGTCGAGATTGTGTCACTGCAGTCCAGCCTGGGTGACAGACCGAGACTCCCTCTCAAAAAAAAAAAAAAAAAAAAAGGATTATGCCATTTCCAAGTCACTTAACCATGTCCCAGAATAAAGCTCAAGAATATATTTTTTAAACAAGAATATTCAGCACCCGACCAGGTAAAATTCACAATACCTGGTGTCCAGTAAAAAATCACCAGGCATGGCAGGAAGTGTTGGCTCACACTTATAATCCCAGCACTTTGGGAGGCTGAGGCAGGAGAATTGCTTGAGGCCAGCAGTTCAAGACCAGACTGGGCAACATAGCAAGACCTCATCTCTACAAAAGTAAAACTAAAAAATTAGCCAGGTGCGGTGGTGCACACCTGTAGGCCCAGCCAGATGAGAGGCTGAGGTGGGAGGATCGCTGAAGCCCAGGAGGCTGAGGCTGCAGTGAGCTATGGTGGTGCCGCTGCACTCCAGCCTGGGCAACACAGCAAGATCCCGTCTCTAAAAAGTAATAATCACCAGGTATGCCAAGAAGCAAGGATTATACCCCAGGAAGAGGAGAAAAACCAATGAAATGAAATGACAAAGATAGAATTAATAAAGAGATTAAAACAGCTACTACAACTATTTGATGTGTTCAAGAAGGTAAATGAAAATATGAGCATGTTAAGGGTAAGTATGATGGCTCACACCTGTAATCCCAGCACTTTGGGAAGCTGAGGCGGGCGAATCATGAGGTCGGGAGTTTGAGACCAGCCTGACCAACACGGTGAAATCCCGTCTCTACTAAAAATACAAAAATTAGCTGGGCGGGGTGGCACATGCCTGTAATCCCAGCTACTCATGAGGCTGAGGTAGGAGAATCGCTTGAACCCGGGGGGCGGAGGTTGCCGTGAGCCAAGATCGTGCCATTGCACTCCAGCCTGGGCAACAAGAGAGAAACTACATCTCAAAAGAGAGAGAGAAAAAAGAAAACTCGCTAGGCATGGTGGCTCACACCTGTAATCTCAGCACTTCCTGAGTCTGAGGCAGGTGGATCACTTGAGGTGAGCAAGGTGTCAGAGCCCCAGCACCAGGAAGTGGTCGATTGGAGGGTTGGTAAAAAGAATTTGCTGACATCAGGCTGGGCATGGTGGCTCACATCTGTAATCCCAGCACTTGGAGAGGCCAAGGTGGGTGGATCACTTGAGGTCAGCAGTTCAAGACCAGCCTGGCCAACGATGGCCAGGAGAAATGTAGCAATGGTGTGACCCCATCACTACTAAAAATACAAAAATTAGCTGGGCATGGTGGTATGGGCCTGTAATCCCACCTACTCGGGTGGCTGAGGCACGAGAATTGCTTGAACCCAGAAGGTGGAGGTTGCAGTGAGCCAGGATGGCACCACTGCACTCCAGCCTGGGGCACAGAGAGAGACTCTCTGTCTCTCAAAAAATAAATAAATAAAATAAAAATAAGAAAACTGATGTTCTGAGAGATTAAGTGAATTTCCCAAGGGCAGACAGCTAGAAAAGCCCAAGATAGGATGGGATCTCCTGTCTCCTGAGCTTCTTTCTATCCATTCAAGGTCATATCTAGATAAGAACATGAGGGTTTTTTTTAATTATTATTTTTTAGAGACAGGTTCTCTCTCTGTCACCCAGGCCGGAGTGCAGTGGCACAATTGTATCTCACTACAGTCATGAATTCCTTGGCTCAAGCAATCCTCCCACCTCGGCCTCCCAAGTAGCTGGAACTGCAGGCATGCGCTACCATGCCTAGCTAACTTTTTACATTTTTGTAGACATGGGGTCTCACTCTGCTGCTCAGACTGGTCTCAAACTCCTGGCCTGCAGCAATCCTCCTGCCTCGGCCTCCCAAAGTACTGGGATTCCAATCGTGAGCCACCGCACCTGGCCAACATGAGAGTTCTTTTTTTTTTTTTTTTTTTTTGAGACAGAGTCTTGCTCTGTCACCCAGGCTGGAGAGCAGTGGCACGATCTCGGCTCACTGCAAGGTCCGCCTCCTCGGTTCACGCCATTCTCCTGCCTCAGCCTCCCCAGCAGCTGGGACTACAGGAGCCTGCCACCACACCGGCTAATTTTTTTTTTTTTTTTTGTATTTTTAGTAGAGACGGGGTTTCACCTTGTTAGCCAGGATGGTCTCGATCTCCTGACCTCGTGATCTGCCCGCCTCAGCCTCCCAAAGTGCTGGGATTACAGGCGTGAGCCACCGCGCCCGGCTCATGGAAGCTTTTGGGCGACAACGTCTCTTCCTTGATGGTTTTTTTTGTTGATTTTTGTTGTTTGTTTTGTTTTTTTGTTTTGTTTTGTTTTTTGAGACAGTTTCACTCTTGTTGTCCAGGCCGGAGTGAAATGGCGTGATCTTGGCTCACTGCAACCCCTATCTCCCAGGTTCAAGCGATTCTCCTGCCTCAGCCTCACGAGTAGCTGGGATTACAGGCTCCCGCCTATAATTTTTGTATTTTTACTAGAGACGGGGTTTTACCATGTTGGCCAGGCTAGTCTTGAACTCCTGATCTTAGGTGATCCACCTGCCTTGGCCTCCCAAAGTGCTGGGATTACAGGCGTGAGCCACTGCACCCGGCCAGTGTTTTTTTATTGGATGGTTTTTCCTGGGTTCTGAATCTCATGGGGATGTCTGCCCAATACAAGGAGACCCCCCACAAGGAGAACCCACATCATGGACAAGTGCAGATAGATAAAAATACGGGACCCTGGAGCGAGAGATACCGGCTCTCTCATTATGTGGGGTTTAGTTGCAATTTCTCCTTAATTAACTCACTTAAGTCTTCATTAAATGTTGCCTCCAGCTCATCCGTAAGTTGAGACGGAGCCACTCATATTTCTTGTTCATGAAAAAATCAGCATCCTATAGCATTTTGTTTCTTTTCTGCTATAGCATTTCACATGTGCCTAAGCAGTTTGGGGCTCTCCCGATATATACATATATATATATATATTTTGTTCTTATTGTTCCTGCTCAAAAACTGAAACATTGATTTAGTGACCACAGAGTTGGCCAGAGAGCAAAAACAGCAAGAACAGGTTTTGGGTGAAAACTGCTGGAGAACTTCTTGTCAAGAAGTCCTCAAATGGGGTAGCCTGAAGGTGGCTCACTAATGCTGACACCAAATGTGTGTGCCACAGGTGGTGGTGGTTATAGTTGTTGCTGGTTTTTAGCAGGATGGGAGGGAGATGTGCTTTAAGAATCCCAGTTCTGGCCAAGCACGGTGCAGTGGCTCATGCCTGTAATCCCAGCACTTTGAGAGGCCGAAGCGGGCAGATCACCTGAGGTCAGGAGTTCGAGACCAGCCTGGCCAACACGGTGAAACACCATCTCTACTAAAAATACAAAATTAGCCGTGCTTGGTGCCGCTTGCCTGTAATCCCAGCTACTTGAGAGGCTGAGGCGGGAGAATGGCTTGAACCCAGGAGGCGGAGGTTGCGGTGAGCCGAGTTCGCACCATTGCTCTCCAGCCTGGGCAACAAGAACGAAACTCAGTCTCAAAAAAAAAAAAAAAAAAAATCCCGGTTCTTGGGGAGGAAGTTGGAATAGAACCAGTTGCGTCATGTGATAGACACTTCCACTGTGTTTTCCAAAGGAAATTTACATTCAGGAAGGAAAACATGTTGAAGAGTGGAAGGAGAGCCAAGAGAGTTGCTCAGTGCTTGGGTAATGCATTTCTTATTCAGAGGAAAGTGAGTTTAGCAGGAAGGAGGGTTCCAGCTCCTCCCTCACCAGTGCTTGGCATGGGTCAGCCCTCCTCATTTTGGACATTTTCAGTAATGTGTGTTGGCATCTCATTGTGGTTTTATTTATTTATTTATTTATTTATTTATTTATTTATTTATTTATAATTTGTTGTTGTTGTTAGAAACAGGGTCTCGCTATGTTGCCCAGGCTGGTCTCAAATGTTAGAAACAGGGTCTTGCTATGTTGCCCAGGCTGGTCTCAAATGTTAGAAACAGGGTCTTGCTATGTTGCCCAGGCTGGTCTCAAACCCCTGGGCTCAACTTATCCTCCCACCTCGGCCTCCCAAAGCATTGAAATTGCAAGCATCAGCCACCACACTCGGCCTACTTTTTAATTTAAAAAAATTTTTTTAGAGACGGGGTCTTGCTATGTTGCCCAGGCTAGAGTACAGTGGCTATTCACAGGCACGAACATTGCACACTACAGCCACAAACTCCTGAGTTCAAGTGATCCTCCTGCCTCAGCCTCCTGAGTGGGTGGAACTATAGGTGTGTGCCACTGGGCCCTCACGGTGGCTTTAATCTGCATTCTCTAAGGATGAATAATGTTAAACATCTTTTCATGTGCTCGTTTGCCATCCATATTGGAAGTTCGTTTTAAAGATAGGATCCATACACCAGCATGTTTGTACTGTGAAAGAAGATAAATTATCAGGACCCCGAACTCACTATGCCAAAGAGAAAGTCAAGCTTGGAAACTGAGTCATGCATTACTGCCTTCCCTTTTGTTCCCAAACGGAGAGCTATATTTTCATAACCCCATGTCCTAGCCTCAAGCATAAGCCAGGTGCCTACCAAGATAGAAGGTTACGTATCTTCCCAGATGGCTCCCTTACAAGTTGCTCACAAAGTGAGACCCTAATTCTTTCAGGATATATCTCCCCCTATAAACTAGCCCTAAAAGCAAGTTCTGTTAAATCTCACACTGACAATGTCAATTACTAGCTTATTTTCACATGGATAGGACAAGGACAAGACCATATATCATCCTTCCACCTACCCTGAGATAAATGCAGCATGGCCCTATTCCCCTACTCCCTCTTTTCATGTTTGCTTTATGTTATGTAAAATGCAGATTTACTGAGCTCAAGATGAATGCAGCATAAACTCTTTACTCCCTCTTTTCACGTTTATCTTATGTAAAATGTAGATTCACTGGGCTTAAGATGAATGCATCACAGACTCTACTCCTTTTCAAGTTTACTTTGTCTTGCGTAAAATGTAGATCTACTGAGCTCAAGATGAATGCATCATGGACTCCTCTACTGTTTTCACATGTTTATCCTATGTAAAATGTAGATCTACTGGGCTCGAGGTGAATGCATCATGGACTCCTCTACTCTTTTCACATGTTTATCCTACATAAAATGTAGATTTACTGAGCTCAAGATGAATGCATCATGGACTCTTTACTCCCTCTTTTCATGTTTACTTTATCTTATGTAAAATGTAGATTTACTGGGCTTGCGATGAAAGCAACATGGACTCCTCTACTCCCTGTTTTCATATGTTTATCTTATGTAAAATGTAGATTTACTGAGCTCAAGATGAATGCATCATGGACTCTTTACTCCTTTTTTCACATGTTTTACTTTACCTTATGTAAAATGTAGATTTCCTGAGCTGGAGACGAATGCCTCATTGACATGTAAAATGTAGATTTATTGATCGCTAATCAGAGCCTTGAGAGAATGGGACCATTTGCCTCTCTGCCTACCCTCCCTTCCTTTATCCCTCCTGCTTGCTCTTTCCCCTTTAAATAGTGAAGTCCCCAAACCCTCTTTGGAAACTCACAGGTCACAGATGCTCCTGTGGCTGATGTTCCTCCCGGGCGTGTCCTCAAACTGCTGCATCAACCTCAGTCAATGGGGACTCATGCCTCAGTCCCTTTTTTGGTTAATATTATGTTAATGGGAAAGATCTATTAGGGAGAGAGAAATTGATGGCACAGGAGAGGGAAGGGGGAGTACCTGGAGTGATGTGCTTGAGAGGGTGGCAGGAATGGAATCCAGTTTAGATGGTGGAGGGGCTGGCTTTAGATAGGATGTGGATGGTTCATTTTTTTTTTTTCTCGAGACGGAGTCTCGCTCTGTCACCCAGGCTGGAGTGCAATGGCATGATCTCAGCTCACTGCACCCTCCACCTCCTGGGTTCAAGCAATTCTCCTGCATCAGCCTTCCAAGTAGCTGGGATTACAGGTGCGTGCCACCACGCCCAGCTAATTTTTTGTATTTTTAGTAGAGATGGGGTTTCACCATGTTGGCCATGCTGGTCTCAAACTCCTGACCTTATGATCCGCCTGCCTCAGCCTCCCAAAGTGCTGGAATTACAGGCGTGAGCCACCGTACCCGGCCTGATGGTTCATTTTATAGCTAAGGCAGGAAGGCAGAGTGAGTGGATGCAGACGCTGGGAGAGGGCCGATGTTGTCTAGGGAACCTGGGAACACTCTCTTCCGGTTGTTACTATTTTCTCAGTTAAGGAGAAGGCAAGGTCTTCTGCTGAGGATGAAGACATGTTGGGGTTTGAGAAGACCAGGAATGCAAGAATGATCTGGAGAACGATGGGGCAAAGAGGGGGCCAGGTGCTGTGGCTCATGCCTGAAATCTCAGCACTTCAGGAGGCCGAGGCAGGAGGGTCGCTTGAGCCCATGAGTTCGAGACCAGCCTGGGCAACATGATGAGATCCCATCTCTACAAAAAATAAAGCATTAGCCAGGCATGGTGGTGTGTGCCTGTGGTCCCAGCTACTGGTTGGGGGGGATGCTATGGTAGGGGAAATCACTTGAGCCCAGGAGGTTGAGGCTGCAGTGAGCTGTGATCGCGCCACTGCACTCCAGCCTGGGTGACAGGGGGAGACCTTGTCTCAAAAAAAAAAAAAAAAAGGAGGAAAAATGACCTTCACGGTGTTCTAAAAAGCAGTGGCTTCCAGTTCAGAAGGGGTTTGCTGCTCTCTGTCTAATGAGTTGGGGTTCTCTTTTCTCCTCCACGTTCTAGGGTTTTGATGCCTCTTAGCATCACCATCTCTCATTTGGGGAGCAATTATGAATCTTTAGTAAAAGCTCAACTTTTTTAAGAAGCAAAACCAGCAAGAAAATTCAGCATGTCTCGGTTTTCTAGATGGCATCCTCAAAGATCACACCCAGGTGCTTAATAATTTAGCCTTTTGGGCAAAGTTCTCATTAGAATGTATCAAATAGGCTGGGCACGGTGGCTCACGCCTGTAATCCCAGCACTTTGGGAGGCCGAGCCAGGCGGATCACCTGAGGTTGGGAGTTTGAGACCAGCCTGACCAACATGGAGAAACCCCATCTCTACTAAAAATACAAAATTAGCCGGGTGTGGTGGTGCACGCCTGCAATCCCAGCTACTCGAGAGGCTGAGGCAGGAGAATTGCTTGAACCTGGGAGGCGGAGGTTTCAGTGAGCCGATATCGTGCCATTGCATTCCAGTCTGGGCAACAAGAGTGAAACTCCCTCTCAAAAAAAAAAAAAAAAAAAAAAGGAACTAGGGAAATTGAGTGTGATTTCCTGGCAGGAATTTTGACTGGCATGAGACATTTGACTTAAAAGACCTGCGGAAGACAGTGGGCAGCGGCTGTAGTTTGATACCACTGGATGTGACCTGGGATTCCCATTAACCAAATTTAGTGTCATCATGACCTAGTCACCCGATCTAGTCACCCTGAGCCCCTCTGCAACTGCTTCAGGTGTTTCCTGGCCAGTGTCGGCCGACGAGTAGTGTGATTTGCAAATGCCTGCATTATTCATGTTTTTGATCTATTCTAATGAGAACTTTGCCCAAAAGGCTAAATTACTAAGCGCCTGGGTGTGATCTTTGAGGATGCCGTCTAGAAAACCGGGACATGCTGAATTTTCTTGCTGGTTTTGCTTCTTAAAAAAGTTGAGCTTTTACTAAAGACTCATAATTGCTCCCCAAATGAGAGATGGTGATGCTAAGAGGCATCAAAACCCTAGAACGTGGAGGAGAAAAGAGAACCCCAACTCATTAGACAGAGGGCAGCAAACCCGTTCTGAACTGGAAGCCACTGCTTTTTAGAACACCGTGAAGGTCATTTATGGTGGCCATCCCATTCCCATAGCTTGTCAGCCAAGGTGTTTTTTTATTAGGCTGGTGCAAAAGTTATAATTGCAAAATTATATTACAGTTGCAATAATGCAAAAACCACAATAACTTTTGCACCAACCTAGTTAATAAACATGAGTCACCTCTAGTGATGGGAGAACACTAAATTCATGAAATAAAACATACTCAGCTGTGACCTGGAAGTCCCAGAGAACTGTTCTGGGCTTGGGCAACACGTACCCTGTGCATTTAGAGACAGTGAGTTTAACTGTGCATTTAATACATAGGTAACAACAATACTGAAATTTTTTGTTCTTTTATTCATTTTTGGAAAAGAAAATGCATATACACATCTAGATGTAGGTCAAATATGCCACACTCTTGATAATAATAGAGTTGTCTTCATTTGGATAAAGATTTTAATCACTTCAGTCCCATAATTTTGGGGCAGTTTAAAAGCTATTCATGAATAGTATAGGTATTTGTACAAAAGTCCAGTATTTTTCTGCTGGGTGCAGTGGCTCGTGCCTGCAATCCTAGTGTTTGGGGAGGCTGAAAAAGGAGGATTGCTTGAGGCTAGGAGCTGAACACCAGCCTGGGCAACATAGCAAGACCCCCATCTCTACAAAAAAAAAATTTAATTAGCTGGGTGTGGTGGTTAGCGCCTGTAGTCCCAGGTACTTTAGAGGGTGAGGTGAGAAGGAGCCATTGAGCCCAGGAGTTCAAGGTGACACTGAGCTATGATTGTGCCACTGCACTCCAGCCTGGGCAACAGAGTGAGATGAAGGACAGAAGGAAGGAAGGGGGGAGGAAGGGAGGGAGGAAAGGAGGAAGGAAGGGAGGGAGGGGGGAAGAGAAGGAGGGAAGAAGGAAGGAAGGAAGGAAGGGAGGGAGGAAGGGAAGGATGGAGGGAGAGGGGAAGAGAAGGAGGGAAGAAGGAAGGAAGGGGGGAGGGAGGGAAGAAGAAAGAAAGGAAGAAAAGAAGGAAGGAAGGAAGTTAGAAAGGAAGGGAGGGAGGGAGGGAGGGAGGGAAGGAAGGATGATGAATTTCCTACCTCCTTGATAGGATGGGAGGGATTGGAGTGAAAATTAGGTTGACTTATTATATTAAAAAACCAAATGTGTTGTTTGATTTTCTCACATCTGACCTGTGTACTGAGAATTTAAACTCACTCAACTCCCAGTAATAACTGCTAAAACCATTTGGGTGAATTTCTCTGTAGCCTTTTACTGATATGTGGTGGATTTGTATTGTGTCAATTTAGCAAAACTGGGACTGCATTTCCTAAAATTCCCCTCCCTGCCTAGTTCCAGTTTATTGTGAGCAAGAAGACATATCTGTGGAGGGTGGAGGTTGGCACTGGTTACCATGTAACCCACTCCCACAATTGTGTAAGGTCCAGTCCCTATAACCGCCATCCTGTGTCTATAAATATATATTTTCCAATTTACAAAATGCATTTAGCATAGTGCCTGTTTCACTTTACAATATGTGGTGGATATTTTTCCATATCATTAAGTAGACTTGTAGACTATCCTTTTATTTTTTATGGCCCATCAATTAACAAATCCCTGCACATTGGACGTTGAGGTGATTTCCAATTGCTAAGAGAAGCAAAATCTTTGTGTCCATCTGCAATAGTTTGTTTGTTCATTTTTCCTGCAGTTCTTTAAAAAAATTCCTCCTTGCCTTCTGGCCTGTATTGTTTCTGATCAGAAGTCTGATGTCACTGGGTGCAGTGGCATGCACCTGTAATCCCACCTACTCAGGAGGATTGCTTGGGCCCAGGAGTTCAAGACAAGCCTGGGCAACATAGCAAGACCCCATCTCAAAAAAAAAAAAAGAGACAGAGAAGTCTGATGTCAATCTTTTCTCTGTTCCTCTGAACATATTGTGTCTCTTTTTTCTGGCTGCCTTTATGATCTTCATCTTCTCTTTATCACTGGTTTTAAACAATTTTATAATAATGCGCCCTTTATACGTGTTGGCTCTTCCTCCTCCTCCTCCTTTTTCCTCCTCTTATTTTTTATGGAGGTTCATTGAGCTTGTTGAGCCTACTTTCATCCAATGTGGAAAATTTTCTGCCATTATTTCTTTAAATATTTTTCTGTTTCTTCCTCTTTCTCCTTTTCTCTGAGACTCCAATTACATGTATATTAGGCCACTTGAAGTTGTCTAATAGCTCACTGATGTGTGGTTTTATTTCTTCCAGAATTGTTTCTCTCTGCGTTTCAGCTTGTGTCTTTTCTATTGCGATGTGGGGTGTTTGAGAGGGGATTGGTTTTGTTTTGGTTTTTTTTTTTTTTAAGATAGGGTCTTGCTATGTTGCCCAGGCTGGAGTGCAGTGGCACAATCTTGGCTCAATGCAGCCTTGACCTCCTGGGCTCAGGTGATCCTCCCTGGTAGCTGGGACCACCAAACCTGGCTACTTTTAAAAATTTTTTTGTAGAGATGGGGTTCCACCATGTTGTCCAGGCTGGTCTCAAACTCCTGAGCTCAAGTGGTCCACCCGCCTCAGCCTCCCCAAGTGTTGGGATTACAGGAGTGAGCCACTGTGCCTGGCCTCTTTCCCATTGCTGTGTTTTCAAACTCATTACTCTTTTTTTCTTCAGTGTCTAATTTGCTAATCCCATCCAGTGTATTTTTCATCTCTAGCTTCACTGTGTTTTGTTGTTGTTGTTGTGTTGTTTTGTTTTTTTGGAGACAGGGCCTACCCAGGCTGGAATGCAGTGGCAAGATCACAGCTCACTGCAACCTCAACCACCTGGGCTCAAGCGATCCTCCTGCCTCAACCTCCTGAGTACCTGGAGTCACAGGCATGCACCACCATACCCAGGTGAACTTTTTAATTTTTGTAGAGATGGGGGTCTCACTATGTTGCTCAGGCTGGTCTTGAACTCCTGGCTTCAAATGGTCTCCCACCTCAGCCTCCCAAAGTGCTGGGATTACAGGTGTGTGCCACCGCACCCAGCCACTCTCATCTTTATTTCAGCCTTTTCTTCCCCCAACAATGCTCTAGTAAGCTCATGAAGACACAGCCAGCCAAAGGTCTAAAGGGCTTTTGCCATCAACTTCACTGAGTAATTTAGAGCAAGTGTCTAAGAGTGAGGGGGAAAAAAGACATAGCCAATAGTCTCTCAGATAATTTTAAGGAATTTTCCTCTCCTGCAGCATTTGGATAAGAAATGATGTAGCTTCTGTCTTCCTCTGAGAGTCAGTTAGAAGGCACTGGGAATGTGAAGTCTGACACCCATAACAGCTCTGGGCTACCCAGAAAGTCAGCTAAACCAATACTCATGCCAAGAGCTACTGAGTCCAGGCTGGTCACAGTGGCTGACGCCTATAATCCCAGCACTTCAGGAGGCCAAGTCAGGTGGATCACCTGAGGTCAGGAGTTCGAAACCAGCCTGGCTAACATGGTGAAACTCTGTCTCTACTAAAAATACAAAACTTAGCCAGGCATAGTGGTGCACACCTGTAATCCCAGCTACTTGGGAGGCTGAGACAGGAGAATTGCTTGTACCCAGGAGGCAGAGGTTGCAGTGAGCCGAGATCGCGCTATTGTACCCTAGCCTGGGCAACAGAGTGAGACTCTGTCTCAAAACAAACAAACAAACAAACAAAACAAAACAAAACAAAACAAAAACGACTGAGTCCAAAGTTCTAAATAGCTGGGTTGACCTCATACCATTGACATTCTGAATACAGTACTGACAGAAAGCTGCAGGAAGAAAAGAGAGAAGAGAGGAACTCAGGAACCATGAATGTTCCCCACAAGGGGGTGCCAGGCCCTCCTAGACCCACCTGTGAACCTATCCCTTCCCCAAGGCCATTGGCAGCTGGAGTCTTAAAATACTTCCTACAGCTCTAGCTGGGCACGGTGGCTCATGGCTGTAATCCCAGCACTTTGGGAGACCGAGGCAGGCGGATCACTTGAGGTCAGGAGTTCAAGACCAGCCTGACCAAAGTGGTGAAACCCTGTCTCTACTGAAAATACAAAAATTATCCAGGCATGGTGGTGTGCGCCTGTAGTCCCAGCTACTCAGGAGGGTGAGACAGAAGAATCACTTGAACCCAGGAGGTGGAGGTTGCAGTGAGCCGAGATGGCACCACTGCACTCCAGCCTGGGCAACAGAGACTCCATCTAAAAATAAAAATAAAATTTAAAAATTTAAAAAATATATTTCCTGCAGCACTGTATCCTCCCCTATGATCTCATTCCCACCTGCACCCTTCTCCAGTCCCCTCCCACCTGCACCCACCTGCATTACCCCAGAACAGCTTCTTCTGCACTACCCAGCAACAACTCACCGCCCCACCCATCATCTGCACGTGCTCACCCTGGCGGCCTCATCCTAACCTCTCGGAAGCACTCAACTTGCCGGGTCCATTCTCGAAGCATTCGTACCCTCGCTCCCGCCCCTGACATTGGCTGACCCAGGACAAGAGCACAGAGGCCCACGTGCCACGTGTGTGAATTGCAAGTGAAACTGACAAGTGGTTAAATACAGTATGTTTGTGCCATCCTCCAGCCTTGACAAGAGTATTCTCATAGCAACAAAACCATAGCTATGACATCTTTGCTTTGTTTTCTTTGTTATTATATATTTTGGGCAGAGGAGTAGGCTGACATTTGCAGAATCCTTTATTTTTATTTTTATTTTATTTTATTGTATTGTATTTTTGGAGACAGGGTCTCGCTCTGTCACCCAGGCTGGAGTGCAGTGGCATGATCATGGCTCACTGCAGCCTTAATCTCCCAGTCTCAAGCCATCCATCCTTCCACCTCAGGATCCTGAATAGCTGGGACCATAGGCTCGTACCACCCTGCCTGGCTAATTTTTAAATTTTTTTTAGAGACAGAGTCCCACTATGTTGCCCAATCTGGTCTCGAACCCCTGGGCTCAAGCGATCCTCCCTGCCTCAGCCTCCCAAAGTGCCAGGATTACAGGCGTGAGCCACTGCCCTCAGCCTTTGCAGAATTCTTTATGCATTCTCATAGCAGCCTGTCCATTGGCTGGGGCCAGAACAAGCCCTTATTAATAATAATTTCTTCTCACTGGGGTTCTGAGCTCTGTGTCTTACAAAATAAGCCATTAGTCCAGGCCGTGTAGGAAAATCAGGGAACCAGAGATTTCAGCACACATCTGAAGGCTGGTACATTCTGGCCATCTAATCTCTGAAATTTAGTTTATCTTCATCTGTAAAATGGGAGCATCAATACCTGCCTTAATGTTCTGAGCAGTGAGGTATCTTGTGGAAAATGTTTGCTGCTTTGCTGAGTACAGAAGTGCTTGACATGTCAGCACAGAGGCTTAACACATGTTAACATAAGTATGCAGTCTTAGCCAATGTTTAATCTGGGCACCCCATGGCCCACTCAAATTGACATACAAAATTAACTATCAAAACTACCACATGAAATTCTTGTAAATATCACGCTAATTGGTGAATATCTTTTTTTTTTTTTTTTTTAAGACCGAGTTTCGCTCTTGTTGCCCAGGCTGGAGTGCAATGGCACGATCTCAGCTCACCGCAACCTCCACCTTCCAGGTTCAAGCGATTCTCCTGCCTCAGCCTCCTCCCCAGTAGCTGGGATAACAGGCATGGTAATCCACAAATTAAAATGCCCAGAAAGCCGGGCGCAGTGGCTCACACCTGTAATCCCAGCAGTTTGGGAGGCCAAAGCGGGAGGATGGCTTGAGCCCAGGTGTTCGAGACCAGCCTGGGCAACATAGTGAGACCGCCCCCCTCCCCGTCTCTACAAAAAATAAAATAAATTAGCTGGGTGTGGCGGCGTGTGCCTATAGTCACAGCTACTCGGGAGGCTGAGGTGGGAGGATCACTTGAGCCCAGGAGGCAGAGGCTGCAGTGAGCCATGATTGAACCACTGCACTCAAGCCTGGGTGACAGAGTCCTTGTCCCAAAAAAAAAAAAAAAAAAAGAGATAGGGGTCTCAGTCTGTTGCCTAGGCTGGTCTTAAACTCCTGGCTTCAAGCAAACCTCCCAAAGTGCTGAGATTATAGGCTTGAGCCACCGCACCCTGCCTGACCTGGGATATCTCTCCCTTGTTCGTCACGGGGATAATAATATTTCAGAGTTGTTGTCATGGTTAAATGACACGACATCATGTTGGTGAACTGGGCAGTGTTGCACACACCTGTCGTGAGCAGGGCAGGCTTCACGGGTGTGAGACCTGTGGTCTTCAGGGTCCTGCACTTAGAAAGCCTGCACACTTGATTCAATCAGCTGAGGCCCCCGTAGTGAAATTCTTTGAACAAGAGGACTTGCATTTCCTTGTTTCTTTCTTTTTTTTTTTTTTTTTAGGGATGGGGTCTTATTACGTTGCCCAGGCTGGAGTGCAGTGGCTATTCACAAGCATAATCCCACTACTGATCAGCACAGGAGTTTTGACTTGCTCCGTTGCCAGCCTGGGCTGGTTCACCCTCCTTAGGCAACCTGATGGTCCCCTGCACCCAGGAGGTCACCATATTGATGCCAAACTTAGTGGAGACACCCAATCGGCAGAGCGCACTGCAGCCCAGAGCTCCCGGGCTCAAGCAATCCTCCTGCCTCGGCCTCCCGAGTAGCTGGAACTACAGACACCAGCCACCGCGCCCAGCAGGACTTGCATTTTCACCGTGCACCGGAGCCCACAGATTACGGGGCCAGTGGTAATTAGGGGACTTGTGCCATTTCCACACCCACCGTAGGTCACGAGGGATGCATTTTGCCCTGCCCCGTGGGTAATCAAAGCTGTGAACCCAGGAGAGGTCAGCTCTTATAGATGGGGGCTGTGCGCTCCTGGGGATCCCCCATCCTTGTTATTCATTCATTCCATTGGGAAACACACAAGCTGTCCTTTTCACGCAGCCCTAAGACACTTTACGGTCTTCGTTTGTAAACAGCAGTCACTTCGTCTCACGAAGGAGCTTGTCCCAAACCCCCATGTGTAAACTTATTTAACCAATTATTGCTCAGTCTGTGAGTGGGAAAGGAAATCCACTCGTAGAGAAGTATCTCATTTATAAATAAACACTCCCATAACTCTGGATCCCACCCCATCCCCCACGTCACTACACGGAGACGGCTGGATGCAGAAACTCAGATTCAGAGAGCCAGTTCATTCACTGCTCAAATGTGTTCATTGAATAGTTACACTGTGACAAGGAATGTGCCAATGAAAGACCGAAGATAAAAATGGACGATGGGGCTGGGCACGGTGGCTCACACCTGTAATACCAGCACATTGGGAGGCCAAGAAGGGAGGATGGCTTGAGCCCAGGAGGTCAAGACTGCGGTGAACCACAATCGCATCATTGCACTCCAGCCTGCATGATAGAGCCAGACCCTGAATGTACAAAAATTAAATTAAAAAATTAAGGCCAGGCGCAGTGGCTCATACCTGTAATCCCAGCATTTTGGGAGGCTGAGGCGGGTGGACCACTTGAGGTCAGGAGTTCAAGACCAGCTTGGCCAACATGGTAAAACCCTGTCTCTACTAAAACTACAAAAAATTCACAGGGTGTGGTGGTGCACACCTGTAATCCCAGCTACTTGGGAGGATGAGGCAGGAGAATCTCTTGAATCTGGGAGGTAGAGGTCACAGTGAACCTAGATCTTGACATTGCACTCCAGACTGGGCAACAAGAGCAAAACTCCATCTCAAAAAGAATTTTTTTTTTAAATTAAATTAAATTTAATTTAAAAATCAGCCTGGGGTGGTGGCACATGCCTGTAGTCCCAGCTACTCAGGAGACTGAGGCAGGAGGACCACTCAAGCCCAGAAGCCTGGATAATTATTTAGTTATTTTCATTTTTTGTAGAGATGGGTTCTTGCTATGTGACCCAGGCTGGTCTCAAACTTCTGGGCTCAAGCAATGCTCCTGCCTTGGCCTCCCAAAATGTTGGGATTACAGGCATGAGCCACCCAGTCCAGCCATGCTTGGGTTTTTTCAAAACCCACCTGGCTAGGTTGGAGGTGACCCCGAGTGGAGAAGGGTTAAGAGGCCACCACAGTTGTTTCCATTCCCAAAAGAGATGCTGGTGGCTTGGGCTGGGGTAGTGACGGTGGTCCATGAAGAGAAGATGAAGTTAAGAGATATTTAGGAAGACATCTGTTGAGAGAACATGGAAGTGGGTCCACGGCGCTCTCAACTAGCCCATCATACATGATGGAAGGAGGGTCTCCCACGCAGTCAAGAGTTTTGTCCCCACAAGGGCAGCCAGGCTGGGCGCGGTGGCTCACGCCTGTAATCACAGCACTTTGGGAGGCTGAGGTGGGCGGATTACTTGAGGTCAGGAGTTGGAGGCCAGCCTGACCAACACGACGAAACCCCGTCTCTACTAAAAATAATTAAAAAATTAGCCGGGCATGGTGGCAGGCATTTGTAATCCCAGCTACTCGGGAGGCTGAGGCAGAAGAATCTCTTGAACTTGGGAGATGGAGGTTGCAGTGAGCCGAGATCGTGCCACTACATTCCAGCCTGGGTGACAGAGCGAGACTCTGTCTCAAAAAAAAAAAAACGATCTACTTCCACATCTTCCTCCTATTCTTTCCTGGGAGCAATTAGGAATTGGTGGCCAAAATAATGAAGACTACTGAATCAACGTTTAAAAATTGTTAATATATACATATACATGATATACATAAGCATTACATTACATAAATATGCAAATATGATAAACAACATATCATTATGCATATGCAACATGTCAGATGCATAATATGATATGCAACATAAAATACATAATATGAAATTTGCCATCTTAATAATTTTCTTTTTTTTTTCTTTGGAGAGACAGGGTCTCACTCTGTTAACCAGGCTGGAGTGCAGTGGTGTGATCACAACTCACTGCAGCCTCAAACTCCTGAGCCTAAGTGATCCTCCCACCTCAGCCTCCCGAGTAGCTGGGACCATAGATGCACGCAACCATGTCTGGCTAATTTTTTTTATTTTTTGTAGAGACGGGGTAGTGCTTTGTAACCCAGGCTGGTCTCAAACTCCTGGCTTCAAGCAATTGTCCCGCCTCGGCCTTCCAAAGTGCTGGGATTGCAGACATGCACCGCCTCACCCGACCCATCTTAAACTTTTGAAGTTCAGTGGCATTAAATATATTCACATTGTGCAACTGTCACCACCATCCATCTCCAGAACTTTCTCATCTTCCCAATCTGAAACTCTGTCCCCATTAAACACTCAATCCCATTACCCCTCCCCCCAGCCCTGCTAACCACCATTCTGTCTGTCTCTGTCAGTCTGAATATTCTACGTACCTCGTATTAGTGGAATTATACAATATTGTCTCTTTGTGTGAATCTATCTATCTATCTGTCTATCTATCTATCTATCTATCTATCTATCTATCTATCTATCTATCTATATATTTTTTTTTGAGACAGAGTCTTGCTCTGTCACCCAGGCTGGAATGTAGTGGCACAATCTCGGCTCACTGCAACCTCCACCTCCCGGGTTCAAGCAATTCTCCTGCCCCAGCTTCCCAAGTAGCTGGGATTACAGACACCCACTACCATGCCCGGATAATTTTTTTGTATTTTTAGTAGAGACAGCGTTTCGCCACATTGGCCAGACTGGTCTCAAACTCCTGACCTAAGGTGATCTGCCCACCTCAGCCTCCCAAAGTGCTGGGATTACAGGTGTGAGCCACGGCGCCCGGCCTGAATCAATATTTGATGCTCAGATTGCACATAATGCAATTCAAGTTGTCATCTTAAGTGCCTCCTTGATTCAGAAAACATGTTCACTGAATATGTTATCTTTTTAAAATTTAGATAAATACAATATTTTTCTATAGAGATGGGAGTCTTACTACATCACCTTGGCTGGTCTCGAATTCCTGGGCCCAAGCAATCTTCCCATCTCGGCCTCCCAAAGTGTTGGGATTATAGGCATGAGCCACCACTCCTGGCCTGGTCTCTGGTATCTTTATTTTCTATCAGAAATATAGCACGAACATAAAAAGTATCTTGGTTTAACCCATATGCTACTTTGATTTAAATGAGCAGATTTTTAAAAAATGTTTTATCTCTATGGACAATTGTAAACACTCCCAAAGAAAAAGAAAGGGCTCAGCTAGTTTCTATGGCAACTTAATGTCAGAAACCTAATTCAAAACTCCTAAGACTTATTTTCAGAAACTTTTTTTTTTTTTGAGACAAGGCCTCACTGTGTCACCCAGGCTGGAGTGCAGTGGTGCAACTGTAACTTGCAGCAGCCGGTACTTCCCAGCCTCAATCAATCTTCCCACCTCAGCCTCCTGAGTAGCTGGCACCACAGGCATGCGCCACCATGCCTAGCTGATTTATTTTTTTTTCCAAGACAGAGTCTCGCTCTGTCACCCAGGCTGGAGAGCAGTGGCATGATCTCAGCTCACTGCAACCTCTGCCTCCCGGGTTCTAAGTGATCCTCCTGCCTCAGCCTCCGGAGTAGCTGGGATTACAGGCATGCACCACCACGCCGGGCTAATTTTGTATTTTTAGTACAGACAGGGTTTCACCATGTTGGCCAGGCTGGTCTCGAACTCCTGACCTCAGGTAATCCACCTGCCTCGGCCTCCCAAAGTGCTGGGATTACAGGCGTAAGCCATCGCACCTGGCCGGGGCTGATTTATGATTATTATTTTTTTGTAGAGACAGGACCTTGTCATGTTGTCCAGGCTAGTCTTGAACTCCTGGGCTCAGGCAATCCTCCCACCTTGGCTTCCCAAAGTGCTAAGATTACAGGCATGAGCCACCACTTCCAATCTTTAGAAACTTCTTTAAGGGGCTGGGCGAGGTGATGCTGGTTGGGAATCGTATTTTCAACTTCTTTTTGCTATTTTTATTTATTCATTCATCAAATAACCGCTGAGCGCCTAAATCTAGGTCAGTCCTGGGCTAGGCACTGGGGAATAAAATGTGGACAAGAGATAGGGTGCTGGCTGGAGGTTTGGTCATTTAAGAGAAACTGCAGGTATCCCTGAGAGAAACTGTTCACTGACGACACTAGGGGGTATACCATCCTGGTAGGAGAATATATTTGGGGCAAAGTGAAGATGCCCACTGTTTTACCCAGGAGAGAGTCTGAGGTCTTGCTCTAGGTATCCTGAATTGTCTACTTATTATTATTATTTTTTTTTGAGGTAGAGTTTTGCTCTTGTTGCCCAGGCTGGAGTGCACTGGCATGATCTCGGCTCGCCACAACCTCCACCTCCCCAGTTCAAGTGATTCTCCTGCCTCAGCCTCTCGAGTAGCCAAGGTTACAGGCATGTGCCACCATGCCCAGCTAATTTTATATTTTTAGTAGAGACGGGGTTTCTCCATGTTGGTCAGGTTGGTCTCGAACTTCCGACCTCAGGTGATCTGCCTGTCTCAGCCTCCCAAAGTGCTGGGATTACAGGCGTGAGCCACCGCACCCAGCCTAAACTGTCTACTTCTAAGCCACTGTATGTTTCTCATTGCCACATGGGATCTATTTTTGCACTTTTTAAAAACTTCAGGCTGGGCACAGTGGCTTACGCCTGTAATGTCAGCACTTTGGGAAGCCGAGCAGGGTGGATTGCTTGAGTCCAGGAGTTTGAGACCAGCCTGGGCAACATCGTGAGGCCCCCGTTTCTACCAAAAAAAATACAAAAAATTAGCCAGGTGTGGTGGTGTGCGCCTGTAGTCTCAGCCTCCTGGGAGGCTGAGCTGGGAGGACTGCCTGAGCCCAGGAGGTCAAGGCTGCAGTGAGCCGAGATCACACTACCGCACTCCAGCTCAAAGAGCAAAACTCTGTCTCAAAAACAAATAAAAATAAAAATGAAAAACAAACAAACAAATAACATGACTCCAGCTTTTAAAAAGGAGATCCTAGGCCAGGTGCGGCGGCTCGCACCTGTAATCCCAGCACTTTGGGAGGCCAAGGCAGGTAGATCACTTGAGGTCAGGAGTTTGAGACCAGCCTGGCCAACATGGTGAAACCCCCATCTCTACTAAAAATACAAAAATTAGCCGGGTGTGGTAGCATGTGCCTGTAATCCTAGCTACTCGGGAGGCTAAGGCAGGAGAATTGCTTGAACCCGGGAGGTGGAGGTTGTAGTGAGCCGAGATCATGCCTCTGCACTCCAGCCTGGGTGACAGAGCACAACTCCGTCTCAAAAAAAAAAAAAAAAAGAAAAAGAAAAAAGGAGATCCTGACACATGCCACAACACGGATGAACCTTGAGGACATTATACTCAGCGAAATAAGCCAGTCTGAAAAATACAAATACTATATGATTCCACTTATATGATGTCCCTAGATAAAGCAGTCAAACTCTTTTTTTTTTTTGAGGTGGAGTCTCGTTCTGTCACCCAGGCTATAGTGTAGTGGCGCAATCTCAGCTCACTGCAACCTCTGCCTCCCAGATTCAAGTGATTCTCCTGCCACAGCCTCCCGAGTAGCTGGCATTACAGGCTACCATGCCCAGCTAATTTTTGCATTTTTAGTAGAGATGGGGTTTCACCATGTTGGTCAGGCTGGTCTCGAACTCCTGACCTTGTGATTTGCGCGCGTCGGCCTCCCAAAGTGCTGGGATTACAGGCATGAGCCACTGTGCCCGGCCAGTAGTCAAACTCTTAGAAGCAGAAAGTACAATGATGCTTACCAGGAGCTGGGAGGTGGGGGAACAGGGGAGTTGTGGCAGCTCAATGGATACAGAGTTTTTGTTTTTCCAGCTGAATAAATTACAGAGATCTCTCATTCAATAATGCACCAAGAGTTAACAATATTGTACTATACATACACTTAAAAATGGTTAAGATTATATATTTTATGGAATGTGGTTTTTACCCAATAATTAAAAAGAAGAGTCTAGCACAGTGCTGGCCATATAAAGCCTCAATAAATGTTTGCTGAAAATTAAAAAAAAAAAAAAGGCCGGGAGTGGTGGTTCACACATGTTATCCCAGCACTTTGGGAGGCTGAGGTGGGAGAATTACTCGAGCCTAGGAGTTCAAGACCAGCCTAGGCAACATGGCGAAACCATGTCTCTCCAAAAAATATGTATATTAAAAAAATTAGCCAGGCATGGTGGTGTGTGCCTGTAGTACCAGCTACTCGGGAGACTGAGGTGGGAGGATCGCTTGAGCCTGGAGGTCAAAGCTGCAATGAGCTGAGATCGTGCCACTGCACTCCAGCCGGGGCAACAGAGCAAGACCCTGTCACAACAGAAACAAAATCTTGAGGTGTCTAGTCCTGGCCTCAGCCTCAGAGTATTTGTTTCTGAACTTGTTAGTTTTGGGGGTTGGGGATGCTGGTTTGATTTCCTCCTTTTTGCCTTTTGAGTGTGTGCAATTTATGGTATAGCTGGGAAACGTCAAAGTCAAGAGTTTTGTAGGAAAATCACGTCACTTAGCCCTGTCTCCTGTGCCGGGCGAGTCCTGTGTGTGCACTTGGTGACAATGGCTTTGAGTCTGTCAACTCCAGATTGAGGTCAGCCTTACACATCCATAGTTCCCAAAGCTGAAAACAGGCCTGCCTCCAACGGTACCTGCTAACATCTGGGGAGCTTTTCAGCTTACAGAGCACCCTGTATGTGTTTGTCTTAGTTCAGGCCACCATCTCCAGCTTACCAGGCTCTAGAACCTTCTCCACACTTTGCCAACACGGTTCGTTTGCAGAATTGAAACCTTAGTTAAGGTTTGTTGAGGTTGTTGTTGTTGTTGTTGTTTTTACAATTGGCTATTCCCACCCACATTCCCTTGAGACATAAATAGAAAAAAAAAAAAGAGGTTTCATGAGTAAGACAAGACATTTGAGCTGCATCCACTTGATCCTTGAAAAGGAAATCTAAGAGGTTGTAACTATCACTTTTTCTAGCCTATATAAGGTAGGTCAGTAAGGTAGCAAAAGCACATCTGTTGTTTTGCTCCTTCAACTCTTTTTCCTGATTCTTCCTGGGGGGAAACCTAAAACGGTGAGTAACTGGTGGACCCATCAGACCCCAGACTCTTCTTCACTGCATGCATTCATATTAGGCTCAGGTGCTTAGACTCCTGTTTTCCCATGGCTCTGACACCTGGAAGGATTTTAATCTCTGGGAGATGGGCTCTTCATCCATCTGCTTCCCACCTTTCAGGACAGGTAGCATGTCTTCTTCCACAGAATGTCTGCAAGCAGCCCAAACTGTATCCTTTCCCACGTGGAATTTGCAACAGTGCATCTCTCGGGCTGCTGTAGGAAAATGCCAGTGCATTTGTAACATGGTTTACGGCTGCCTATGCAAATGACTGATTATGTCAGTATAATTTTTATAAGAAAACAATTGAATCCTTCTTTGGGTCATGTTTTTTTTTTTTTCATTTTTGGCATATATTCAAAAGAAGGCTCTGAGACAAAAAGGGCTGGGGTCTTTTTGGTATCTGGTTTTAATTTGGATATTCTGTCCCGTCACATAATACAAAACCATGCTTATCACATTTTAAAAATTCTAGACAGGCCTGGCTTGGTGGCTTATGCCTGTAATCCCAGCAGTTTGTGAGGCCAAGGCAGGCAGATCACCTGAGGTCAGGAGCTCGAGACCAGCCTGGCAAACATGGCAAAACCCCGTCTCTACTAAAAACACAAAAATTAGCCAGGCCTGGTAGTGTGCACCTGTAATCCCAGCTACTCGGAAGCCTGAGGCAGGAGAATCACTTGAGCCCAGGAGGTGGAGGTTGCAGTGAGCCAAGATTGTGCCACTGCACTCCAGCCTGGGTGACAGAGTGAGACTCCATCTCAAAAAAAAAAAAGAAAAATATCTAGACACACATACAGTTTCAGTGGGCCTGGGAAGATGTGTTTCCCCTGGATGTGCACGTTCCTGTTTGTGGCTTATCACCTCTCGTTTATTCTGTGTGAGTAGGTAGAAAATGAGCATCACGGACGTGCTCAGTGCTGATGACATTGCAGCAGCGCTCCAGGAATGCCAAGGTAGAGGGGACGTGGGGCGGGGGTGGGATTTCCTCACAGCTTTGCCCCTCCAGCGAGGCAACACAAAATCAAAATGTAGGCCAGGCAGCCAGATGCAGTGGCTCATGCCTGTAATCCTAGCACTTTGGGAGGCTGAGGTGGGTGGATCACGAGGTCAGGAGTTTGAGACCAGCCTGGCCAAGATGGTGAAACCCCATCTCTACTAAAAATACAAAAAAATTAGCCGGGCGTGGTGGTGGGCACCTGTAATCCCAGCTACTCGGGAGGCTGAGGCCGAGAATTGCTTGAACCTGGCCTTTTTTGTAGACTCTGTCTACAAAAAAAAAAAAAAAAATGTAGACCAGGCATGGTGGCTCACATCTGTAATCCCAACACTTTTTGGAGGCCAAGGTGAGAGGACTGTTTGAGCCCAGGAGTTTGAGACCAGCCTGGGCAACATAGCAAGACTCCATCTCTACAACATAATAATAAAAATAAAAACTAGCGGGGCATGGTGGCATGTGCCTGTGGTCCCAGCTATTCTGGAAACTAAGGTAGGAGGATCACTCAAGCCCAGGAGGTTGAGGCTATGGTGAGCTATGATCGCTACACTGCACTCCAGCCTGGACGACAGAGTGAGACTCTGTCTCTAAATAAATAAATAAATAAATAAATAAATAAATAAATAAGAGCTTGGCTGGAAAATTCATGGAATCAGAGAAGAAAACTACTATTTATTAGATAACTACAATTATAGAGATCTGGGATCTGAGCACACGATTACACTTCTGTAAGACAAAAGAAACCTACTAAACATGAAAGCAAGAAATCACTGAAGGGCCAGGTGTGGTGCTCACACCTGTAATCCCAGCACTTTGGGAGGCCGGGGCCGGTGCATCACTTGAGGTCAGGAGTTCAAGACCAACCTGGCCAGCCTGGCAAAACCCAGTCTCTATTAAAAATACAAAAATGAGCTGGGCATGGGGGTGCACGCCTGTAATCCCAGCTACTCGGGAGGCTGAGGCAGGAGAATCAGTTGAACCCGGGAGGCAGAGGTTGCAGTGAGCCGAGATCACGCCACTGCACTCCAGCCTGGCGACAGAGTGAGACTCTGTCTCAAAAAAAAAAAAAAAGAAAAGAAAGAAATCGCCAAAGGCCATTTAGCCTGTTGAAATCCAGTGATTGCATTTCCCCCTACCAATTAGACCAGGGATGTTGGGGGCTCGGCCACACAGCCTGTAAAGTGGGCCAGGGGGAGGGGGAGGCACAGAGGAGAGGAGGAGGGAAAAGGAAAATGGACAAAACCAAGTGGAGGAGGGAAGACCGGGGCGGAGGGGACATGGGATGCCATCACAGAGCCATCAAGTCTTGCCTGTCCCAAAATCTTAGACCAGTTGAGCATCCCCGTAGCTCAGGGATATTGTTGAAGTGTTTTTAATCATCTGTGTTTTCAGTACCTTGGCCCCAACATAGAATGTGATCCAATGAGTGTCATAATAACCCATTTTCTGTTCTTCAGACCCAGACACTTTTGAACCCCAAAAATTCTTCCAGACGTCAGGCCTCTCCAAGATGTCAGCCAGTCAGGTGAAGGATGTTTTCCGGTTCATAGACAACGACCAGAGCGGGTATCTGGATGAAGAAGAGCTTAAGTAAGCTTTGTCCTGAGGCTGTCTGGTACCCGGCACTGCTGGGTGGGCCCGGGGTGCAGTGGGGGCCAGGTTGCTCAGTATTTCTTCAATGGCCAGCCTTGGTGTTGGTCATTCGGCCAAGCATCATTAAAGCAAAGGACATGAGTCAGTTGACTGCACGTCTACCCATGCAAAGCCCTCAACATGGGCAGTGAAGACTGCAGGTGCAAAGATTCTTTTTTTTTTTTTTGAGACAGGGCCTCACTCTGTCACCCAGGCTGGAGTGCAGTGGGGTGATCTCAGCTCCCTGCAGCCTCCGCCTTCCAAATTCAAGTAATTCTCATGCCTCAGTCTCCCAAGTGGCTGGGATTACAGGTGCTTGCCACCACATCCAGCTAATTTTCATATTTAGAGTAGAGATGGGGTTTCACCATGTTGCCAGGCTGGTCTCAAACTCCTGACTTCAAGTGATCCTCCTGCCTTGGCCTCCCAAAGTGCTGGGATTACAGGTGTGAGCCACCGTGCCCAGCCGCAAAGATTCTTTCATGTAAGGGATTTCCTTTGGCAAATGGACTTTAAAAAACTAAAAACTTGGCTAAGCGCGGTGGCTCACGCCTGTAATTCCAGCTACTCAGAAGACTGAAGCGCACAAGAATCGCTTGAAATCAGGAGGCAGAGTTTGCAGTGAGCCCAGATCGTGCAGCTGCACTCCAGCCTGGGTGACAGAGAGAGACTCTGTCTCAAATAAATAAATAAATAAATAAATAAATAAATAAATAAATAAAAAAAATAAAAATTAAAACCACTAAAAACTTAAAAATGGGCCAGGCACTGTGGCTCACACCTACAATCCCAGCCCTTTGGGAGGCTGAGGTGGGTGGATTGCTTGAGTGAGCCCAGGATTTCAAGACCAGTCTGGGCAACATGACAAAACCTTGTCTCTACAAAAAAAAATACAAATGTTAGTGGGGCATGGTGGGGTGCACCTTTAGTCCCAGCTACTCGGGAGGTTGAGGCAGAAGGATTGATTGAGCCCAGGAAGTTGAGGCTGCAGTGAGCCATGATGGTATCACTGCATTCCAGCCTGGGTGACAGAGCAAGACCCTATCTCAAAAACAAACAAACAAAACCTTAAAAATGAAGTGCCCACCATTGGTTTCTACAGCTTAAGGAAACCTTTGCTTGCTAAGACCTTGGCTAATTATTGCAGGTGCTGGAAGCAGATGATATGCTTAAAGGAAAAACAAAAGTCTAAACACAGAGATGCATGATCTTTTTGAAAATCCCCATGGATCTTTATTATCCTGTAGGTTTTTCCTCCAGAAGTTTGAGAGTGGTGCCAGAGAACTGACCGAGTCAGAAACCAAGTCCTTGATGGCTGCGGCGGATAATGATGGAGATGGGAAAATTGGAGCAGAGGGTATGTCCACACGTGTACGTAGCATAAAACACTCTAGCTCAGGAAGCATCCGTGAGGGGTTGGGCTGTGAGATCAAACCAATGTGGCTTAAAATCTCCCTTTCTTAACCTTACCAAGCCTCAGTCTTCTCATCTGTAAAATGAGACTAAAGTAAGGATGCAAATGATGTGTATAAAAACCCTGGCATAATGCTCGGTAGGTACTATAGAAGCTGGTCACACTGGTCTTTGTCTATGAGCTGCAAAATATCCTTCACCTGACTAGGGGACTAGCTAGCCACCTGGCCAATTATTTGTACCTGCCAACCATAATGCACCTGCATATGGCGCGAGGTATTTCTACCAGTGGGGTTTGAACCCCTCAGAATAAGGGAAAGATTTACATCCTCAGACCAGGGTCCATTGGCATGCATAGGAAGGCCTCTTCATCTTCAAGGGTTTAGACAAATATATTTCATTGGACATTAGCCCGCCAAGGGGATAATATTAAACAGAGAACAAATAAGCCAACCTCATTTATTGAGTCTTCCGTAGGCAGAATCCTAGGTTTGAGCTTTAGAATACACTAGCACAGCTGTAGGACTATTTTCACTTGATTTTGTCATGTTGCTAGCATGCTTTTTAATTACTTTATGCCTGCCAACTCAGCAGAATGTATGGTGGTCCTTCTGGTGGTGCTAATTTGAAATTTAAAACTGCTACGTTAGATGCTTATTAAAAAAAATAAAACCTGTTCAAAATTATACCACTATCGCTTACTACATGGGAGTTAATGCAGATAGATAGCTCATAAAAACAGATTAGGTAAGGGGGGATTGCCTTATTTAAACATAACCACGGGCTGGGCGTGGTGGCTCAGGCCTATAATCCCAGCACTTTTGGAGGCCAAGGTGGGCAGATCCCGTGAAGTCAGGAGTTCAAGACTAGACTGACCAACATGGTGAACCCCATCTCTACTGAAAATATAAAAAATTAGCTGGGCATGGTGGTGGGCACCTGTAATCCCAACTACTCGGGAAGCTGAGGCAGGCAGCTTGAACCTGGAAGGCAGAGGTTGCAGTGAGCCAAGATGGCACCATTGCACTCCAGCCTGGGCAACAAGAGTGAAACTCTATCTCAAAAGAAAAAAAAAGATAAACATAACCATGAAGGATTTCCAAATAAACAAAGCTTACCAATAAATATAAAGCAAGTCCCCAGTTTTTTATATCAATCTGTTACATCCATACCTTGTTATTATTACTATTATCCTTCTTTTAGTAACAGAAACTTTTGGAGTTTGGTTCAATGGAGGAAAGTCAGTTCAAAGTCCCACCCTACCAAATATATCCTAAAAATGCAATACCCAGCTACAGAATAGAGAAAGAAAATCTCCCCTTCCTGTCTGCAGACAAAAAGTTAAATGTTCACAGATGGTCACAGGTAATTACACTGATTTCATGCATTATCAGGGAGAAATGATGGGCTTGACAAGTTCTAATTCAAAGACCTCTATTGCAAAGCTGAAGATGTTTGTTAAATAAGATTATTCAGAGAAACGGAACCCTGTGGACTTCCTCGAGATATAGTCATTGATACCCAGGGTTTTTTTCTTTCTTTCTTTCTTTTTTTTTTTTTTTTTTTTTTGAGATGGAGTCTGGCTCTCTCGGCCAGGCTAGAGTGCAGTGGCGTGATTTCGGCTCACTGCAACCTCCGCCTCCCAGGTTCAAGTGATTCTCCTGCCTCAGCCTCCCAAATAGCTGGGACTACAGGCACGTGCCACCATGCCCAGCTAAGTTTTGTATTTTTAGTAGAGACAGGGTTTCACCATTTTGGCCAGGATGGTTTCGATCTCATGATGTCATGATCCACCCGCTTCGGCCTCCCAAAGTGCTGGGATTACAGGCATGAGCCACTGTGCCCGGCCAGTTTTTCTTTCTTTTGTGCCCTCCAAGGGGGCCATGCCCATCATCTGACAATTTTCTTTGCTTCCTTCCCTCTTTGGAATTCTCACTGGCCACGGCATGTCTGTAAAGAACCAAGCCACCTCCACTGACCCTGTTCTCACCTCTTCTGTTCTAGAATTCCAGGAAATGGTGCATTCTTAAAAGCCCCAGTCTCTGGAGAAAAGAGAGAAAGGGATAATCACCTGGAAGGATTCCAAAGCCCTGGGAATGGGGAACCCCACATCCCATCCCTACCTAATTTGTTAATTTTCCCTGAAAACCTTCTGCAGTTTGCTGATTGTTTTAGTGAGGTCACAGAGAGAGTCACTCATGACTTTCTTGGTGGTGGGTATATGCCCTGACAACTTCTGTAAGCCCCCCTTCCCCCAACAGGCAATGCCTCTAAAAATCACCCAATAAAGACAGGCTTCTCATCATCTGCTGATGTGTGGGCGTGTTTTTTCCTCAGCACGACACTCAAGCAAGCTGGGACCAAAGGCTTTTTGTAGGATTTCTGGTCCCATCAAGCTTGGAGCGGGCCACACTGGTGTTATGGTCGAGCAAACAAGGATATCAGGTTTTGGAGGGTGTTTTTGGTTGTTTCTTTAGAGTCACAAATAAATGCCATTGTCAAGCTAGGATTTTTCTCAGCAAATCTTCTGACACTGAAATTAATAGGAAGGGATTTTAGCCAGCATAAAATCACTCTTTTTTTTTTTTTTTTTTTTTTTTGAGACAGACTCTCACTCTGTCACCCAGGCTGGAGTGCAGTGGCTCAATCTTGGCTCACTGCAACCTCTGCCTTCTGAGTTCAAGCTATTGTCCCACCTCAGCCTCCCAAGTAGCTGGGATTACAGGCGCACACCACCACGCCTGGCTCATTTTTGTATTTTTAGTAGAGATGGGGTTTCACCATGTTGGCCAGGCTGGTCTCAAACTCCTGACCTCAAGTGATCCACTCACCTTTGCCTCCCAAAGTGCTGGGATTACAGGCGTGAGCCACTGTGCCCAGCCAGTCACTCTTACCAGTGTGTTTTCTGCCATGTGTTAGAAAGCCACTTTGCTTTTAATTAAAAGCAAAAGGTACAAGACAAAACAGAATACGTGTCTGTAGTGGTCTGTAAAGCTCAGGAGAGACTTGCGATTCCAGGTTAGTACAAACGGACCCATTTCCTCTTTATTATTTATTTATTTTGAGACAAGGTCCAGCTCTGTCGCCCAGGCTGGAGTGCAGTGGCACGATCTCAGCTCACTGCAACCTCTGCCTCCTGGACTCAAACCATCCTCCCACTTCAGCTTCCTGAATAGCTGGGACTACAGGCATGCACCACCACACCCGGCTAACGTTTGTGCTTTTGGTAGAGGTGAGGTCTCACTATGTTATTTAGGCTGATCTCGAACTCCTGGGCGCAAGCGATCCTCCCACTCAGCCTCCCAAAGTGTTGGGATAACAGGCATGAGCCACTGCGCCCGGCCTTACTTTTTATTGTTTATTTATTAGAGATGGTGGGGGAGGGTATCGCTCTATTGCCCAGGCTGGTTTGGAACTGCTCGTCTCAAGCCATCCTCCCACTTCAGCCTCCCAAAGTGCTGGGATTGCAGGTGTGAGCCACCACAGATCCATTTTCAAGTCCTTTTTCTTCTTTTCACTTTGAGACAGTCTCACTCTGTCACCCAGGCTGGAGTGAGGTGGCATGATCTTGGCTCACTGCAACCCCTGCCTCCCGGGTTCAAGCAATTATCCTGTCTCAGCCTCCTGAGTAGCTGGGATTACAGGTGCCCACCACCACGTGCAGCTAATTTTGTATTTCTAAAGACAGGATTTCATCTTGTTGGCCAGGCTGGTCTCGAACTCCTGATCTCAGGTGATCGGCCCGCCTAGGCCTCCCAAAGGATTCCAAGCCACAATTAGGCATGCGCCACCATACCCGGCCATCTTCTTCTTCTTTGAGAAACAAGCTATCAAAAAAAAAAAAAAAAAAAAAAAAAAAAAAAAGAGAGAGAGAGAGAGAAACGAGCTCTCAGAGAAGCTCACCTGCTCTCACCCAATCCTCTGACACCTCTCCCTTCTCTTTCTCAGCCACTGGTTTCCTGGCTCTAAGGCGATTCACCTAAGCCCAATACACCTAGCCTTGCCTTTGGTTTGAGGTGAGCCTCTGGGGTTCTGTTACAGGGCTGTCATTAGGGCTGGGCAGTCTTAAGCCAGGAAATTCTCACCAGGCTGGTTTCCAGGTGGCACATTAAAGCTCTTCTCTCGGCTAACCCTGCGAGTTGAGGACTCCTGGGAACAATTGAAGCATTTTCTGGAGAGCTTGTGTAAAAGCTCACACTTTTTACTAAACCCTCCAGCTCACAAGAGGCCTTGGGGCTCTTCCAGATTGCTTCTGGCACACTAACCAGCTTAGTGGCTTTTCAGCCTCTGTTTTCCAGAGGGTCATGTTAAATGCAGTTCCTCAAAGTATGGGGCACATACTAGCAGGGGGCCTCAAGATGACTTAGGGTGACAGGCACAAAGTTTTTTTTTTTTTTGTTTTTAACAGTATCACTCTCAGCATAGTGACTTTTTTTGTTTTTGTTTGTTTTTTTGAGACAGAGTCTCACTCTGTCGCCCAGGCTGGAGTGCAGCAGCTCGTTGCAACCTCTGCCTCCCAGGTTCAAGCGATTCTGCTGCCTCAGCCTCCTGAGTAGCTGGGATTACAGGCATGCACCACCACACTCAGCTAAGTTTTGTATTTTTAGTAGAGACGGGGTTTCACCATGTTGGCCACGCTGGTGTCGAACTCCTGACCTCTGGTGATCCGCCCACCTAGGCCTCCCAAAGTGCTGGGATTACAGACAGGTGTGAGCCACCACACCTGGCTGAGCCTTGATTCTTAAAACAATCCACAGTTTGCCTTCACCGCCACACCGTACACTGGTATTCTGCTCTGCTATTTTCTTTTCACTCCACTGACCGTCCCCAGCTAAGGATTCTTTATCTCATCAACAGTTCTAAATGGGTGATTCTGTCGTTCCATGGGGCTTCTGACCACCATAGACACCTCAAAGAAACAACGTGGATGATAACGCTTTTTAAATTACAGTTGTGAGTTTTTCACGGACCAAGAACTCCATTACCCACTGGAGCTGCCAAGACAACCTCATCCTAATCTAGGTTAAGAGCATGGATTTCTCTCTCTCTCTTTTTTTTTTTTTTTAATAGAGATGGGGGGGGGGGTCTCACTATGTTGGCCAGGGTGGTTTTGAACTCCTTGTCTCAACCAGTCCTCCCTCCTCGGCCTCTGAAAGTGCTGGGATTACAGGCATGAGCCGTATGTCCAGCCTAATTTCTCTTATTTCTTTTCTGTCAATCAGGAGGGCACCTGAATAGGAAAAATGACTAACGGGGTTATATGGAGCCACCAGGGGACACTGTGTCATTAAGTCTTACATAGCAAGACCCCATCTCTACAAAAACAAATTCGTGCCCAAAGAGGTTTACTCGTATTCATAGGTGGAATTAAACGCCCCAAGAGCATTCCCCAAATCCAAACACCACAGTTAAAAACTGGTGTGAGTAAAGACAAGACTATTAGCATTGGATTAGGTCAAGACTATTAGGTCTGACTGTCTTAGGGAAAATGCTTAGATGTATACAAAGGGATAAATAGCCAGAAAATTCTTTTTTCTTTTTTCGAGTCAGAGTCTCGCTCTGTTGCCCAGACTGCAGTGCAGTGGCGCAATCTCAGCTCATGCAACCTCCACCTCCCAGGTTCAAGCAATCTCTTGCCTCAGCTTCCTGAGAGCTGAGATTACAGGTGTGCACCACCATGCCCAGCTAATTTTTGTATTTTTTGTAGACACGGGGTTTTGCCATCTTGGCCTGGCTGATCTCAAACTCCTGGCCTCAAGTGATCCACCCGCCTTGGCCTCCCAAAGTGCTGGGATTACAGGCATGAACCACTGCACCTGGCTGGATTTTCTATAGGTAGAATTTTAGTTGGTTATTCATAAATTTTATTCATTTTACTGTTTCAAAACTACAATTCAAATGGACAATTATTTTTTTCCATTTCAAATAACAGTACACTACTTTTTCATTCTTCCAACCCGATCTTAGGGACTTCATTTCAGAGTCTCTGTCAACAGACAATAAGCAGCAATAATGAAGCACTATCTCTATTGAACACCCAAGAATTTCCAGGTGGTACACTTACATGAAACCTAATAATCTCATCTTTACTCATACCAAAGTTTAATTATGTTATTTGGATTCTGGGTATGCTCTGGTGGGGTTGAGGGGGGATTTATTTCAACTGCTCATACAAGTAAAACTCTCTGGGGATTAGAAAAAAATTTTTTTAGAGATGGGGTCTTGCTATGTTGCCCAGGCTGGAGTGTGGTGATGCAATCACAGCTCACAGCAGCCTCCAACTCCTGAGCTCAAGTGATTCTCCTGCCTTAACCTCTCAAGTAGCTGGGACTACAGGTGCTCACCAACTGCACCCAGCTAATTTTTGTATTTTTTGTTGAGACAGGGTCTTGCTATGTTGCCAGGGGTGGTCTGGAACTCCTAGCCTCAAGTGATCCTCCCATCTGAGCCTCCCAAAGTGCAGGGATCACAGGCATGAACCACCATGGCTGGCCTCTTTGCACATTTGAGCATAGTCATTAATTAGCACTTTTTGATTTAGTTGTTATTTTTCTAAGTTTGCATTTTGTAAAAAAAAAAAAAAAAATTAGCATTTCCAAGTCTTTGATGGGAAGTATAATTTTAAAATAATTTCTTTAAGTTACCTGAGTTTAGTCATTACATGAATTTCATACAAATTTCCTATTCAACATGTATCTCACAATAAAAAGAATGAAAGGAGATGCATTAAAATTTTAATCCTAGTTATCGCCAGCTGGGAGGATTACAGAACAGGGAGAGAAGACTGGAGCCTTTATAAGCGTGCAGCTGGGCGGGGTTCAGGGGCTCATACCTGCAATCCCAGCACTTTGGGAGGCCGAGGCAGGTGGATCACCTGAGGTCAGGAGTTCGAGACTACCCTGGCCAACATGGTGAAACCCCATCTCTACTGAAAGTACAAAAATTAGCCAGGCGTGGTGGCAGATGCCTGTAATTCCAGCTACTTGGGAGGCTGAGGCAGGAGAATCGCTTGAACCCAGGAGGTGGTGGTTGCAGCGAGCCGAGATCACACCACTGCACTCCAGCCTGGGTGACAGAGAGAGATTCCATCTCAAAAAAATAATAAATAAATAAATAAAAAGAAATAAAATAAAGTGCAGCATGGTAACTAGAGAAAATGAAGGAAAAAAATTAAAATTAAAATTTTAAAAAAGACCAGTCTGGACAACATAGGGAGACCGTGTCTCTACAAAAAAACTTAAAAATTAGCTGGGTGTGGTAGCATGCACCTGTGGTCCCAGCTACTCGGGAGGCTGAGGTGGGAGGATCCCTTGAGCCTGGAAGTTGAGGCCACAGTGAGCCATGATCATGCCACTACACTCCAATCTAGGTGATACAGCGAGACCCTGTCTCAAAAATAAATTAATAAAATAAATAAAATGAAAAGAGATTCAGAGTTTGCCCAATAACTATCACTAAACCAAAGTAGTAATAAATTCTTTTTTTTTTTTTTTTTTTTTTTGAGACAGAGTCTCGCTCTTTGCCCCCAGGCTGGAGTGCAGTGGCGTGATCTTGGCCTACTGCAACCTCTACCTCCCGGGTTCAAGTGATCTTCCCGCCTCAGTTTCCCAAGTAGCTGGGATTATAAGTGCCTGCCACCAGGCCCAGCTAATTTTTGTATTGTTACTTGAGATGGGGTTTCACCATGTTGGCCAGGCTGGTCTCAAACTCCCAACCTCAGGTGATCCACCCGCCTCAGCCTCCCAAAGTGCTGGGATTACAGGCATGAGCCACCGCACCTGGCCCAAAGTAGTAATAAATTCTGATTTCAAAAAAATCTTTCATGCCTAGAGTGTGTCCCACACTCAAATTAATGAAAGCTTGGCATGCTATTCTGTTCCCAAAATTTCTATTCATTGTTTGACTCATTTGTACGTATTTTCATGTACTGAAGGAGAATGTTAAATATAACATACCCAAAATGAAATCAAAACTCTAGAGAAAATTAGAACAATCCAGAAAAGGGATTGACAAACATATAACCACCTTTATCTTTGCGCTTGCCTTCTCAATTTTTACCTAATTTGTAGATGACCACAGGTATACCTCAAGAGAGCTTGTTCTCAGCACCAAAATGATGTATATTGACTTTGTTGTTGTTGAGACAGAGTTTCGCTCTTGTTGCCCAGGCCAGAGTGCAATGGTGCAATCTCGGCTCACCGCAACCGCCGCCTCCCAGTTCAAGCGATTCTCCTGCCTCAGCCTCCTGAGTAGCTGGGATTACAGGCACGCACCACCACACCTGGCTAATTTTGTATTTTTAGTAGAGACAGGGTTTCACCATGTTGGTCAGGCTGGTCTCGAACTCCCGACCTCAGATGATCTGCCCACCTTGGCCTCCCAAAGTACTGGAATTACAGGTATGAGCCACCACGCCCAGCCATATATTGACTTTGAAATGAAAGTCTACGGCCAGGTGTGGTGTCTCACACCTGTAATCCCAACACTTCGGAAGGCCAAGATTCAAGGATCATTTGAGCCCAGGAGTTTGAGACTAGCTGGGGCAACATAGCAAGATCCCATCTCGAAATTTAAAAGTTAGCTGGGTGTGGTGGTGCGGCTATTGTCCCAGCTATTCAGGAGGATGCCTTGACCCACTGAGTTGGAGGCTACAGTGAGCTGTGATCACACCACTGCACTCCAGTCTGGATGATAGACCAACAACCTAGCTAAAAAAAAAAAAAAAAGAAAGAAAGAAATGAAGGTCTAGATTGCAACATAGGTCACAGAGTTGAAAAAGTAGGCATCCTGTTGTTTTCCCTAATTGCTTATAAAACAGGACTGGAAGTGTGGGCTTTCATTTCGACTATTTTTACTTAATTGTAATTTTGGCTTATAGTTTGGGAGAGTAGTTCATATTTTGGTAGAACATGATTTATTTATTTATTTATTTATTGAGATGGAGTCTCACTCTGTCACCAGGCTGGAGCGCGGTGGCACGATCTCGGCTCACTGCAACCTCCGCCTCCCGGGTTGGCAATTCTCCTGCCTCAGCCTTCCAAATAGCTGGGACTACAGGCGCCTGCCACTGCACCCGGGTAATTTTTGTATTTCTAGTAGAGATGGGGTTTCACCATGTTGGCCAGACTGGTCTTGAACCCCTGACCTCAGGTGATCCACCCACCTCGGCCTCCCAAAGTGCGGAGATTACAGGCGTGAGTCACCGCGCCCAGCCAGAACATGATCTTAAAACCAGCTTTGTGTGTTTGCTTTGGCAGCACGTATACTAAAATTGGAACAATACAGAGATTAGCATAAAAAAAAATTTAAAAACCAGCTTTGTGAATGTTTAGTTGTTGACTAATAAGAATTATTAAAATACTTCAAACATTATCTAGTATTTTGCTTCAGCATCTGTACATGATGAAGTATTTATAAGATTTTGTAAATACTATAAGTACCACTAATTAGTAAATACTTTAGTAATTTGTAAATACTAAGTATTTTAATATTTAGCACTACTATATAATTGCACAAAATCTAATTAATTAGTATTTTGTAATAGTTATTTGCTAAGTACTGCAACTCAGTAAATATGTTAGTATTTTGTAAGTAGTCATTTGCTAAGTACTGCTACACAGTAAATACTTTCATATTTTGTAAGCAGTCATTTGCTAAGTACGGCTATTCAGTAAATGTTTTAGTATTCTGTAGGTAGTCATTTGCTAAGTACTGATACTCAGTAAATGCTTTAGGATTTTGTAAGTAGCTATTACTAAGTAGTAGTACTTAGTAAAGACTTAGTAGCAGTATTTACAAAGTAGTTCTTTCTAGCTCATAAGCAAAGCATAGCAAAACAGTGAAGATAGGAAATACTTGTCTATTTGTACAGGTTTACAAGGTACGTAGTTAATTCTCTGTCATGACTGCAGTTTAAGTTTATGTAATGAGCACTCCAGAATCCAACTGCAAGCAAAAACCTATCTTCTATCTCTTCTGCTCATGTTAAGGTATGCGGTTACTTTGCAAACACTTAAGAAGACAGATGAAATTGGAATCACCAGGATGGTTTCCACCTGGCCTGTTAATTTATTCACTGGAAAGACTTCATTTGCATATGTTTTCACAGGTTTCAAAAAGTCAATTTTTTTTGGCGGGGGGCGGGGATAGATTTTGACATTGTTTTCCTAGGGGCTCTACAATGAATGTAAATCTATTCACCTTAAATTATTATGTTTTTGAGACATGGTCTTGCTCTGTTGCCCAGGCTGGCATACAGGGGAGCGATCACGGCTCACTGCAGCCTCGACCTCCCCAGGCTCAGGTGATCCTCCCACCTCAGCCTCCTGAGTAGCTTGGATACAGGTGCGTGCCACCCCACTCAGCTAAGTTTTGTATTTTTAGTAGAGACGGGGTTTCACCATGTTGGCCAGGCTGATCTCAATCTCCTGACCTCAAGTGATCTGCCCGCCTTGGCCTCCTAAAGTGCTGAGATTACAGACGTGAGCCACTGTGCCTGGCAGGAACTGTGACTTTCTACTTGGAACTGAGCTCCCTTTCCAACACCAAAATGTGTCTTTCCCACAGCTCATTCCCTTGGAATTTTGAGTTCGCAAATTCTTTGTGCAAAACATCTAACTTCTATTTCTGTAACTGAACTTGATTTGAATTCCCATTGTGCTGGGAGTCAGAATCTTAATTACGTCAGGTAATTAAGCAACCTCTTCTCCCTTCTTACCATAGGCTGGGGGAGAGAGTCGAGGCCCCACATGGGACTGGAGTATTCTCAGTCAGAACAGTGAACACAGAGTCATCCTCAATCCTCTCTACTCTCGTGGTCTTGAGGGGCCACTGCTACCTCCTCCTGGTCCTGACCTTGAGGCTTCTCAGCACTGGCTTTCTCTGAATTCCTTCTATGCACAAGTAAATCATTCAGCTTCTTCCTGAACAACAAGGATATCTCGTCCAGATACCCCTGTTCCGTGGTTACTCTACTGTTACTGAGCCATGCTGGACCCAGAGGGGAACTCTGCAAAGCTCACCACCTCCCCCAGCTTCCCCAGGGAGAAAGACACACACACCCTCTCCTCTGAGACCTCCAAACTTATGCGGGTATCTGTCATCACTACCACTCCTGCCTCATACCCGTGCACACCCAAGGACTGTGTTTGGAGAGGCAGATGCATTGAGGTCTAAGCGTTCTTGCATCCTTAACTTTGAAACCATAAAAGCATGTTCTTTTCTTTGATCTCTGGATGTTTCATTTTGTTTTTTGTCATCTCCCTCTTTCGATGCCTCCTGCAACAAATTGTATGTGGGAGGAAGGGAGAGGCAAACATGTACAAGGACACAGAGGTATCCTGGGAAAAATTGTGACTCATACTCTAAAATATTAATCTCACTCCCTTGTATAGCACCTTGTGCTTTATTTTTATTTATTTATTTATTTTTTGAGGCAGAGTCTCACTCTGTCCCCCTGCTGGAGTGCAGTGGCGCAATCTCAGCTCACTGCAACCTCTGCCTCCCGGGTTCAAGCAATTATCCTGCCTCAGCCTCTGGAGTAGCTGGGACTACAGGCGCCTGCCACCATGCACGGCTATTTATTTTTATTTTTATTTTTTAGTAGAGACAGTGTTTCACCATGTTGGGCCTCAAACTCCTGACCTCAAGTGATCTGCCAGCCTCGGCCTCCCAAAGTGCTGGGATTACAGGCATGAGCCACCACACCCAGCCAAAACATGTATTTCTCATGGAATGATTTCATGCACTAGAGCAAGCTAATTGGGAAAGTCAATAGCAAGGAACAGTAGCAATCGTTTATGAAATAATGATTAGGTGCTGGCACTTGATGCACATTCATAGTCCCATTTAACTCTTCAAGTGAAATTCTCACTTGGCAGGAATTTACTATTAGCCATTTTCCAAATAAGAGATACAGACGAGAGAGTCTCTATCTCTTCTTTGGTGCGAGGAGATTGGTGCAGTCGGTGAATGGCAAAAGTGGATATGTACCCAGATCTGTCTCCAGTCCAAATTCCAACTCATCACTTCCCTAAATGTGTTCTATTCTGCCAGGCTGGATAAGGGAAGTGGTTCTGCTTCCAAACTTAATATGTGACAGATGACGCAATCTAAACCAAAGTCTTCTTGAGTTTGGTCAAACCATATGCTGCCAAGGCTTGAATCCAAATAACCATAACGAGCCCTCCCAACTATGCCACAACCCACACACCTCAAAGGCAAGGGAATCCCAGGCGACAAGGTCCAGGAACAGCCACTCTGGGGAGTCTGCCACCTGTGATATTGCTCCCATGGCACACACAGTGCCCCATCTGCCTCCAGACCTGCGCTGAAGGAATGGGGGAAAGGGGCAAACTTTGTAGGTGTGGGTGATCCAGTGGTCACTTGATGTCTCTCAAACAAGGACTCTGTAGATTATGCTAATGGGCCAAACAGAAATGTGTTTCTTTTCTTTCTTTCTTTCTTTCTTTTTTTTTTTTTTTCTGAGACAGGGTCTTGCTGTGTTGCCCAGGCTGGAGTGTAGTAGTGCAATCTTGGCTCACTGCAACCTCCACCTACTGGGTTCAAGTAATTCTCCTGCCTCAAGCCTCCCAAGTAGCTGGAACCACAGGCATGTGCCACCACGCCTGGCTAGTTTTTTGTATTTTAGTAGAGACGGGGCTGGTCTGGAACTCCGGGCCTCAAGTGATTCACCCACCTTGGCCTCCCAAAGTGCTGGGATTACAGGCATGAGCCACCGTGCCCAGCCTTGTTTCTTTCTAAATGAGGCTTCCTTTGTGTCTTTACATTTCCTTCTACAAAAAAACTGCCATGGCACAGGGGCTTATGCCTATAATCCCAGCACTTGGAGAGCCCAAGGCCAGTGGATCACTTGAGCCCAGGAGTTCGAGACCAGCCTGGGTTAACATAGTGAGACCCCAGCTCTACGAAAAATTTAAAAATTAGCCAGCCATGGTGGCATGCACCTGTGGTCCCAGCTATTCGGGAGGCTGAGGTGGGAGGATCACTTGAGCCCAGGAGTTCCAGGCTTCAGTGAGCTATGATCTGGCCGCTGCACTCCAGCCTGGACAACAGAGCAAAGTGCTGTCTTAGAATAAAATACTTTTTAAATAAACTAAAAACAAAACAATGGGCCAGGTGTGGGTGGCTCACATCCATAATCCCAGCACTTTGGGAGGCCAGGTGAGGCAGAATAGGGCATGAGGGTAACCAAGGGTTAAGGCAGAAACAAAAGAACAGCAGGTGCAGACAGTTCTAGGCAAGATTAGGCAGCATAGAGGCCACGTGTTCATTCCGTCAATCAGGCGGGGGGGGGGGGCGGGGGGAGGGTGACAGCTTCTGATTGACGGCGGGCGTGGGTGGGTGGTGGTGCGCAAGTCTCCACTTCAGCCTCTGATTGGTCACAGGCCAATCCTTCAGAGGGTGTAACCAATCGGAGGCATCTAACGGGAACCTAGGGGCGTTACCTAATTCTTCCAGCTTAATAAAAATCCTGACGGGTGCTATTGAGCCGTTTGCTCTAGCCCGCTCCTGCTGTGTGAATTGTACTTTCGCTTCAATAAATCTGTCTCTTCCTTACTCCGGTTTTTTCTTTTGTTTCTTTTCGTTGCTTTGTTCTTTTGCTACTTTGTGCATTTTGTTCAATTCTTTGTTCAACACGCCAAGAACCTGGGCAATCCACAGTCAAGACCTTACATCCAGTAACAGAGGCAGGAGGATCCCTTGATGCCAAGAGTTCGAGACCAGCTGGGGCAACAAAGTGAGACCCTGTCTCTACTCTCTATCTAACTCTCTCTCTCTCTCTCTCTCTCTCTCTCTCTCTCTCTCTCTCTCTCTCTCTCTATATTTTTAATTATCTGGGCATGGTGGTGCATGCATGTGGTCTCAGCTACTCCTCGGGCTGAGGTGGGAAGATCGCTTGAGCCTGGGAGTTGAGGCTGCAGTGAGCTATGATGGCACCACTGCACTCCAACCTGGGTGACAAAGCGAGATCCTGTCTCTAAATTAAATTAAAAACAATACCACCAAAACAACAACAGGTTGGGCGGTGGTGTCTCACGCCTATAATCGGAGCACTTTGGGAGGTCGAAATGGGAGACCATGTGAAGCCAGGAGTTCGAGAGCAGCCTGGGCAACACAGACCCCACCTCTACAAAAAATAAAACTGGCCTTGATGGCGCGCCCTGTAATCCTAGCTACTTGGGAGGCTGAGGCAGGGGGATGGCTTGAGTCCCAGAGGTTGAGGCTGCAGTGAGCTGAGATCCCTCCGCTACACTCCAGCCTGGATGATAAACTGAGATCCTATCAAAAAACAAACAAACAAACAGTGCCCCACTCAGTTTTTCCTGAAACGCGCAACCCTCGCCTGTAGCCAGGAGGAAACTCCGCGAGCCAGCAAAACACAAACTCGGCCGGGAAACAGACAACAAGGCCACCCTGGGGTGCCAGAAGAGGAAGCTGCGAGGCGGGTTCTTCTTCCTGGTCGGCGGCGAGCGCTTCCGGGGTGGTGGCGAGGGAGGCGGAAGTGCGGTGTTCTAGCAGGTGGCTGCTTTCTCTGGGCTGGCTGTGGGAGGCTCCCGAGGTGGGGACCCGGCCGGGATGGCTGCAGCGGCGGCCGGGGCCGGGAGCGGGCCCTCGGCGGCCCAGGAGAAGCAGTTCCCGCCGGCGCTGCTGAGTTTCTTCATCGACAACCCGCGCTTCTGGCCGCGGGAAGGAGAGGTATGCGGAGGGGGCGGCGCGTGAGCGGTCGGCGTCGGTGCCCACAGGGGCGGCGGCCCTGTGGTTCTGCCCACCTCGAGCGGCACTGACCTAGCCTGCGTTGTGCCAGGTGCTGAGCCCGGGCGGGGGGCTGCGGCGGGGACCTGACAGCAGGCAGGGACCGCTTCAGGTCCTGGGTCGATGTCTGTCTATGGAATAAAGCCCCGTCAGGTCTGTTTCACTCCACACCCCGGGTTCAGTCTCTTTGCGCTTTGCTTTGCGTCAGTTCTGGGAAATTAAAATTGAACTTGGCTTTGTTAAGTGGGTAGTCCCCAACTAGAAGCGTGGAAGCAAAGTGGCAGACGCTAGCCTTCAAATAATGCAAGCCTGGAGGACCCTGTAAAAGTTTTCACCCAAATGAGGAAAATTAGTTCCGGGACCTGTGTGTGTGTGTGTGTGTGTGTGTAAGTTAGTTCCGGGACACGTGTGTGTGTGTGTGTGTGTGTAAGTTCCGGGACACGTGTGTGTGTGTGTGTGTGTGTGTGTGTGTGTTTTCTGAGGTGGGGACGGCGACTTTCTCGAAGGATGTCCGGAGCTGTGTTTTGTTACCAGCAAGTCAGAGTTCTTTTAAAGACTGTCCAGGCTGGGCGCTGTGACTCACGCCTGTAATCCCAGCACTTTAGGAGGCCGAGATGGGAGGATTACTTGGGGCCAGGAGTTCCAGACCAGCCTGGGCAACAAAGCAAGACCCCCAACTCTACCAAAAAAAAAAAAAAAAAAAAAAAAAAAAATCGAAAAATGAGCCAGGTGTGGTGGCACGCACCTGTATTTCCAGCTACTCAGGAGGCTGAGGCCAGAGGATCGCTTGTGATTGAGGCTGCAGGTGAGCTGTAATTGGGCCACTGCACTACAGCCTGGGTGACAGAGACCCCATCTCCAGAAAAAGAAAAAAAAAAAAAACCTCGTCAGTTCAAATGCCTGGGAACTGGCTGGATTTAATTTTCAGGGAGCTATGTGTCTGCAGATGTGCAAACCTTTATTTCTTACAAGCATTGATGTATTACAGATTAGCTCTAGGAAAGAAATCTGGAGACTTGAGTTTTCATAAAAATTACCTGGTGCTACTTCAGATGTGACTTATTGACTATTGAAATTGCCTTCTGACTGTTGGGCAGTGTTTGCACAATGATGAGATAATTCCTGTTATTCTTATTATTTTAAATAGAGACGAGGTCTCACGGTGTTGCCCAGGCTGGTCTTGAACTCCTGAGCTCAGGTGATCCTCTCACCTCGGCCTCTCAAAGTGCTAGGATTACAATTCCTGTTTTTCTAAAACCGGTTTTTCTTTGGTTTTGTCATTAGCATGTGCGACACAAGAGGTCGACTCTGAACTTAGCGTTTTCAATAGCTAAGATGAAATGTTTCTATTCATGATGTGCTTCTGTTTCCTCATGTTTCAGGAGGAAAATAAGATTTTATTTTATCATCCAAATGAGGTAGAAAAGAAGAAGAGGCCGGGCGCGGTGGCTCAAGCCTGTAATCCCAGCACTTTGGGAGGCTGAGGCGGGCGGATCACGAGGTCAGGACATCGAGACCATCCTGGCTAACACAATGAAACCCCGTCAATACTAAAAATACAAAAAAATTAGCCGGGCGTGGTGGCGGGCGCCTGTAGTCCCAGCTACTCGGGAGGCTGAGGCAGGAGAATGGCGTGACCCCGGGAGGCGGAGGTTGCAGTGAGCGGAGATCGCACCACTGCACTCCAGCCTGGGCGACAGAGCGAGACTCCGTCTCCAAAAAAAAAATAGAAAAGAATGAGAAGATTAGAAATGTCGGATTGTGTGAAGCTATTGTACAGTTTACAAGGTAATACCTCTAAGTGTGCCTTTAGAGTTCAGTGAATTCTTAAAACTGCTGCTGGAGAATTGTCCCAAACATATTTTTTTAACCTTTGTAGGACCTTTAGCCCATCAAAACCTGCAAAATCTTTACATACGCAGAAGAACAGACAGTTCTTTAATGAACCAGAAGAAAATTTCTGGATGGTCATGGTATTTACATACACAGTGTATCTTTCTGAAATTGTATGGTGAAGTTATGGGTGATCTTTACTATTCAGAATTTAGCAAAGTTCTCTGGCTATTGCATCCAAGTAAAATTAAAATAAAATTGGTTGCAATTTTAAAATCAAGTTCTTCCTATTTGCTTTATTCATTCTTGGGGCTGCTTTAAGAAGCTGTGTTTCTGGTGCTGTAGCATGTTCAAAGTTTTTAAACTAAGGCAAAATAAACATGGTCTAATGAATTCATTGTATAATTTCAGTTTATCAAACTTTGTAGGTTGTTCGGAATCCTATAATTGAAAAACAGTAAAGATGGAAAACCAGTTATTGAATATCAAGAGGAGGAGTTGTTGGTAACGTGTCATTGTTTATTTATTTATTTATTTATTTAAATGTATTGCTGAGTATGTTGAATGCCTTCCTTGGTCAGATTTAAACTAGGTGGCTTTTGCGGAAGTTTCTCGGGGTATATAGCAAAGGTTTATGTTTATCATTTACATGAGCATAATCTTTTTAAAATGTATATGCACCCTATCTCACTAATACCTTCTATTCCTCATCTATATTGAAAGCCCTCCTAAAGTAAGGCTTACTGATTCACAAATTAGAGTTTAAACACTTCTGACTGGGAACGGTGGCTCACACCTGTAATCCTAGTACTTTGGGAGGTCGAGGCAGGCAGATCACTTGAGGTCAGGGGTTCAAGACCAGCCTGGCCAATGTGGCGGAACCCTGTCTCTACTAAAACTACAAAAACTGGCCAGGGATGGTGGCGCTCACATGTCATCCCAGCTACTTGGGAGGCTGAGGCAGGAAAATCGCTTGAACCGGGGACGCAAAGGTTGCAGCGAGCCAAGATTGCATGATTGCACTCCAACCTGGACAACAGAGCGAGACTCCATCTCAAAAAAAAAAGAACGCAAACACTTTTTTTCAGCACACGACTATGGTGGCACCAAGTTTGTAAACATTATCCTGTTTGGCCAAGAGTCAGTGTACCTTTGCCATCTATCCAGTAGACATTGTTTTTCCCTTGAACTGAGATGTGTGCTGTGTTTTCGTGTGTGCAGGACAAGGTTTATAGCTCGGTGCTGCAGCAGTGCTACAGCATGTACAAGGTAAGCATGGCATTCTTTCTCAACTCAGAGTCCAAACACTTACCCCTATCTCTAGGCTCAGGGTTGTTTAAAGAGAAATCTGTAAATGACTGCAAAGTGACTGTATTTGTCTTAGAGAAGAAAATAATGAGGCCTTTGAAACAGGTAGTGAGGTTTATGCCTACATTTATTCAGTAAGTATTGAACTCCCTTCTCTTTTCTCAGCCTTATAGTAGGAATGTGTCCCCATTGATGAAAAAGTGTGTCTATGTGCTCAAGGAACGTACAGAATGCAGATAATTTTATGATTTAAAAGTTTCAGTGAGGCAGGGCACTGTGAATCACACCTGTAATTTCAGCATTCTGGGAGGCTAAGGCGGGAGGATTGCTTGAGCCCAGGAGTTCAGGACCAATCTGGGCAATATAGGAAGGCCCCATCTCTACAAAAAATTTTATAAAAGTTAGCCATGTATCATGGTGCATGCCTGTAGTCCCAGCTACCTGGGAGGCTGAGGTGGGAGGATCGCTTGAGCCTCAGAGGTCGAGGCTGCAGTGAACTGTGATTGCTCCACTGCACTCTACCCTGGGCAACAGAGCGAGATTCCATCTCAAAAAAAAAAAAAAAGGATAAAAATTTGATGATTCCATTCATTGAGAGGAAACTGAAAAATAACAAAAATGTGGGTGATATTCTGTATGTAAATTGAAACTTCAGGATAAGTTGAAATTTTTGAAAGATGCCTAAAGCAATTAGGTGGTTTCATAAATGAGACAACATCACTTAATGGTAGTTTTTGTAACATATTTTTAACTTAAGTTTTCTCATGTAAATATTCTCTGTATTGAAAAGAACTGGGAGATTTAATAAGCTGAATTAATAATTCCCTAGAGCCTATATCTTGCTTGGCACATAGGAGATAGCCAAAGTCAACATCTATGTGAATTCTTGAATTCACACTTCCTTGGTTCACAAAAATTGGCTGTCATAAGTGTGACTTCGACTTACTTGATTCCTCTTGTTTTTTGTTTTTTGAGACGGAGTTTTGCTCTTGTTGCCCAGGCTGGAGTGCAGTGGTGTGATCTCGGCTCACTGTAGTCTCTGTCTCCCAGGTTCAAGCCATTCTCCCGCCTCAGCTTCCCAAGTAGCTGGGACTACAGGCGCGCACCGCCATACCGGGCGAAGTTTTTGTATTTTCAGTAGAGGCGGGGTTTCGCCATGTTGGCCAGGATGGTCTTGATCTCCTGACCCCGTGATCCGTCCTCCTCGGCCTGCCAAAGTGCTGGGATTACAGGCATGAGCCACCGCATCTGGCCAAACTTTCTGATGAAAACTCTAAGTCCACCTAAGCTAAGGACAGGAGTTATAGCTTCCATGAATTTTAAAACCAGACCCACCGATTTGAGTAAGCAATTACTCTCTTGAAGGAGAAAAGTCAGAAAACATAATGATGAAATCACTAGGACCTAACTGGCATGTGGAACTATTTTCTGCTTATGAACTATCAACTTTAATTTCATTTCCAGATGACATGGTCTCAGCTGTTCTACAGTGTTTATAAATGTTCTAAATCAAGGGAATTCATCAATCTAGTAGAATAAAATATTTGAGTTCTTAATTTCCTTTAATTAGGATAACCTTTTTCTTCAAGTGAAGAGAATGGTTTTATTACATAGTTTTCTTCGGAAAAGATAGGCTGTATTTTCTAGCAGTTACGAATTTGTTACGTATGATGATCTGGTTCTTGGAACATTCTTGAATCTAGTGTCTCTAAGGCAGGTGTGTACAGCAAGAAGTGAATAACACAGAAATCAATGATGAAAGCATTAGAAGACAATTGAGTCTCTCGGAACTGCAAAATATTGCTGAGTGTGGATTGCTCTGAAATCTGAAAACATTACTTGTGAATTGCTTCTATTCAAAATGCAGACACAATGCCAGGTGTTGGTTTACTTGTTTCCCATTTTTCAACCCTCTTTTCTAGGCAAAGGTGTCCAAACTATGCAGACCCACAGAATCTAACAGATGTCTCTATATTCCTCCTCCTAGAAGTCTCAGGGGATCCAGAACTGCAGCCGGTCCTTGCTGGGCTGTTCCTGTCCATGTGCCTGGTCACGGTGCTGGGGAACCTGCTCATCATCCTGGCCATCAGCCCTGACTCCCACCTCCACACCCCCATGTACTTCTTCCTCTCCAACCTGTCCTTGCCTGACATCGGTTTCACCTCCACCACGGTCCCCAAGATGATTGTGGACATCCAGTCTCACAGCAGTCATCTCCTATGCAGGCTGCCTGACTCAGATGTCTCTCTTTGCCATTTTTGGAGGCATGGAAGAGAGACATGCTCCTGAGTGTGATGGCCTATGTCTGGTTTGTAGCCATCTGTCACCTTCTATATCATTCACCATCATGAACCCGTGTTTCTGTGGCTTTCTAGTTTTGTTGTCTTTTTTTTTTTTCCTCAGTCTTTTAGACTCCCAGCTGCACAACTTGATTGCCTTACAAGTGACCTGCTTCAAGGATGTGGAAATTCTTAATTTCTTCTGTGACCCTTCTCAACTCCCCCATCTTGCATGTTGTGACACCTTCACCATTAACATAATCATGTATTTCCCTGCTGCCATATTTGGTTTTCTTCCCATCTTGGGGACCCTTTTTCTCTAAAATTGTTTCCTCCATTCTGAGGGTTTCTTCATCAGGTGGGAAGTATAAAGCCGTCTCCACCTGTGGATCTCGCCTGTCAGTTGTTTGCTGAGTTTATGGAACAGGCGTTGGAGGGTACCTCAGTTCGGATGTGTCATCTTCCCCCAGAAAGGGTGCAGTGGCCTCAGTGATGTACACACTGGTCACCCCCATGCTGACCCCCTTCATCTACAGCCTGAGAAACAGGGATATGAAAGGTGTCCTGCGGCGGCCGCACAGCAGCACAGTCTAATCTCAATATCTTATCTGTTCCATTCCTTTGTAGTGTGGGTTCAAAAAGGCAGCAAGGTCAAATAAGAATGATAACACAGGGTGAACACCTACTGTGATATTAGGAGTAATACCTCCCTAGGATATAAAAAATACCATCACACAGTATACACAAAAGGGGTACACCCACTGTGATATTAGAAGCAATATCTCCCTATAATATGATGAAAATTATCACAGGGTATGCCCACTGTGTGATCTTAGAAGTAATCTTTAGCCTGGATATTACGACTAACATCAAGGGTGTACACACCCGGGGTACACACACTGTAATATCAGGAGTTGTATCTCCCTAGGATATTATGAATCATATCACAGGGTATACACTATGTGTGTACATCCACTGTGATATTTCAAGTCATATCTATGAGATTACAAATAATATCAAAAGGTGTACACCCCTGTGACCTATTAGGAGTAACGTCCTTCCAGGGTATTACAGATAACGTCACAAGGTGAACACCTTCTGTGATATTTTTGTACACCCTTTGTGACATTGAAAGAAACATCCCCCCAGGATATTACGAGTAATGACAGGCGGTGTACACACATGGTGTACACCGTCTGTGCCATCAGGAGTAACATTCCCCTAGGATATTATGAATTATATCACAGCAGGTGTACACACATGGTGTACATCCCATGTGACATTAGGAGGAACATGCCCCTAGGATATTAGGAATAGTATCACAGGTGTTGAATATGCATGATATACACCCCTGGTGACATTAAAAGTAACAAGCGCTTAGGATATTATGAATAATATCACAGGGAGTATACCCCGTGTGACAAAAGTGACATCCCCCGAGGATATGATGAATAATATCAGAGGGTGTACATGCATTGTGACCTTAGTAACATCTCTAGGATATTATAAATCGTATCACAGGGTGTACACGCATTGTGACATTGGTAGTAACATCCTGCTAGGATATGACGAGTAATATCACGGTGTACACCCCCTGTGACAATAGTAACATTCCCCTAGAATATGACGAATAATATCACAGGAGGTACAGCCCCTGTGATTTACGAGTAACATTTCTATATAATATTACACGTCATAGCACTGTGTGACTCTGTGTACACCCCGTATGACATTAGGAGTAACATCCCACAAAACAATTACGAATAATATCACAGGGTGAACACCCTCTGTGACATGAGGAATAACGTAGTTTTAGGATATTATGAATGATATGACAAGGTGTACACACCCTGTGATGTTAGGAGAAATAGCCATCTAGGATATTAGGAATAATGTCACAGGGAACACACCCCCTGTGACATTAGGATATTACGAATAATATGCCAAGGTGTACACGCATTGTGACATTCGTACTAATATCCCTCTGGTATACTATGAATAATATCACAGGGTGTACATCCCTGTGACATTAGGAGTAACGTCCCCCTTGAATAGGAGGAATAATATCACGGGGGTACACACCCTGTGACTTTAGGAGTATCACTGCCCTGGAATATGAGGAATACTGTCCCAGGGTATTAACCACCTGTGACCTGAGGAGTAACATCCTGTTGGAATATTATGAATATTATCACGGTGTGTACACCAACTGTGATATTAGGAGTCCTGTTTATTTTTAGGATATTAGGAATAATATCACAGTAGGTGTACACAAATAGTATGTACGCCCACGGTGATATTAAAAGTCATATCTCCCTAGGGTATTCCAAATAACATCACAGTGGGTGTACACCCACTGTGATATTTGAAGTCATATCTCCCTAAGATGATAAAAAAAAAAGGGTGGACCCTGTCTGTGACATCAAAAGTAACATCTCTGTGGATATTCCGAATAGCATCACAGGGTGTACACAGCCTGTGACGTTAGGAGTAGCATCCCCATAAGATATTCCAAGTAATATCACAGGGTGTACACCCCATGTGACATTAAGAGTAACATCTTAGGATATTATGAACAACCTGACAGGGTGTACGCCCCCTGTGACTTTAAAAGTAACATCCCCCTAGAATATTAGGAATAATATCATGGGTGTACACCCCGTGTGACATTAGGAGTAACATCTCCCTAGGATATTACGAAGAACATCACTGGGTGTACACCCTCTGTCTTATTAGGAGTAACATCCTTCTAGGATATGAAGAATATCACAAGGTGTACACACACTGATATTCGGAGAGATATCTCCCTAGGATATAAGGTGTATCACAGAATGTACACGCATGGTGTACACCCACTGTGACATTAAAAGCAATATCTCCCTATGAGAGTATGAGAAATATCAAAGGGAGAACACTCTCTGTGATATTAGATGTAATGTTTACCATGGATATTACAAATAATATCACAGGGTGTACACACATGAGGTACACCCACTGTGGTATTATTTGTACTGTCTTAGATATAACTCTAATATAACACAGAGAGCTATAACTCTGTAGTATCTGAGATATTACAAATAATATCACAGTGAGTCTGCACATAGTGTACATAGTGTATACCCACTGTGAGATTTACAGTAAACTCTCCCTATAAGACTACAAATATTATCGAAGTGTGTGCACCCCCTGTGACCTTAGGAGTAACATCCTTCTGGATATCAGGAATCATATCATGAGGCATACACACCCTGTGACATTTTGTACACTCTTTGTGACATTCAAAGTCACAGCCCCCTAGTATATTACGAATAATATCAAAGGCGGTTGATGCACACGGCGTACACATCCTGTTACATTAGGCATAATCTTTTTCTGTGATTTATGAATATCACAGAAGGTGTACACACATGCTGTACACTCCAGGTGACATTAGGAGCAACATCCCCCCAAGATATTAGAAATAATATTACCAGGGTTGCATACACATGGTGTACTCTCCCTGTGACATTAGCAGCAACATTCCCCTAGAATATTACGAATACCATCAGAGGGGGTGTACACACATAATGTATGCACCTTGTAAAATTAGGAGTAGTATCTCCCTACGATGTTATGAATAATATCACAGAAGGTGTACGCACATGGCCTATACCCCACATGATGTTAGGAGTTACATCTTTCTAGTATGTTAGGAATAATACCACAAAGGTGTTCACACATGGTTAACAGCATATGGAATATTAGGATTAACATCCCTCAAGAATATTACAAATAACATCACAGGGGCTGTGCACACATGGTGCACATGCCCTGTGACATTAGGAGTACATTTCCCTGGCACATTGCAAGTAATATCACAGAGTGTACACCTTCTGTGACATTTGGAGTAACATCCCCTAGGATAGTATGAATAATATCACAGGGTGTACATCCCCTGTGACCTGAGGAGTAACATCTTTCTAGGACATTGTGAATAACATCACAAAATGAATGCACAGCCCCTGTGACACGAGGAGTAACATCCACCTAGGATATTCTGAATAATATCACAGAGTACACCCCATGTGACAGTAGGAGAAACCTCCCCCGAGGATATAACGAACAAATACAGAGGATGTACACGGGTCGTGTCACTAGCATTAACATCCATTTAGGATATTACAAATATCACAGTGTGAACGCCCCCTGTAATATTAGGAGTGACACCCCCCTACAATATTGGGCACCATATCATACGGTGTACACCCCCTGTGACATTAGAGATAACATTTCATTAGGTTATGATGAATAATATTACAAGGTGTAAGGCCCCTGCGGCATTTGGAGTAACATTTCCATAAAATATTACGAATAATATCACTGTTTGTACACCACGGGTGACATTAGGAGTCCCAGCCTCCAAAATTATTATGAATAACTTCACAGGGTGTACACCTCTGTGACATTAGGAGTAACATCTTTCTAAAATATGATGAATAATACCAAAAAGTGTACACCCCATGTGACATTAGAAGCAACATTGCCCGAGGATATAAGAAATAATATCAGATTGTGTACCTGCATTGTGACATCAGTAGTAACATCCCTTTAGGGTATGACGAGTATTATCAGAGTGTGAACACCATCTGTAACATTAGGAGTAACATCACCCTACAACATCGGGAATAATACCACACAGTGTACACCGCCTGTGATATTAGTGGTAATATTTCTTTAAGGTATTATGAATAATATCACAGGGTGTACAGCCCCTGTGAGATTAGGAGTAACATATCCAAAAAAACTTGACAAATCATATCACGGTTTATACACCAAGTGTGACATTAGGAGTAACATCCCCCGAAACTATTATGAATAACTTCACAGATTGTACACGCTCTGTGATATTAGGGGTTCACATCTTCCTAGAATGTGAAGAATAACATCACAGGAGGAACACCCCCGTGATATGAGGGGTAACATCACTCTAGGATATTATGAATAATATAACAAAGTGTACTCAATTTGTATGGTAGGAGTAACATCCCCTGGGATACTACAAATCATAGCACAGAAAGCACAGCCCCTGTGACAACAGGAGGAACATCCCCTTAGGATATTACGAATAACATCACAAGGTGTACACACATTGTGACATTAGTAACAATAGCTAGCTAGTAGATGGTGAATAATATCACAGCGTGTACACATTTGCAACATTAGGAGTCACATCCCCCTAGAATATGAAGAAGAATGTCACAGGGTGTACACACCCTGCGACTTTACGATAATCATCCCCCTGGATGACTACAAATAATTTCACAGGATGTGAAACCCCTGTGACAATAGGAATAATATACTTCTACGATATGTGTACACCCACTGTGATATTAAAAGTTATACCTCCCTCAGATATGGTGAATAATATCACAGGGTGTACCCTCTGTGGGATACTAGCAGTAATGTTTACCATGGATATTACAAATAATATCACAGGTGTAAACACATGGGGTACGCCCACTGTGATATTAGGAGTTATGTCTCTCGAAGATATTAGAAATAATATCCCAGTGGGTGTACCCCATGTGTGTACACCCACTGTGATACTTTAAGTAATATCTCTCTATAAGATTACAAATAATATGGAAGGGTGTACACCCCCCGTGACATTAGGAGTAACATCCCCCTACAATATTGGGAACAATATCACACGGTGTACACCCCTGTAACGTTAGGGGTAACATCCCCCCAGAATATTACTAATAATATCACAAGGTGTACACGCATTGTGACATTAGTAGTAATATCCAGCTAGCATATTTTCAATAATATCACAGAAGGAACACACGTGTGACATTAAGAGTAACATCCCCCGAGAATAGTAAGAATAATACCACAGGGTGTACACCCCCTGTGATATTAGGAGTATCATCTCGCTAGAATATTACGAATAAAGTCACTGGGTGTTATCTTCTGTGACATTAGGAGTATAGACCCCTGGAAAATTATGAATACTCTCACAGGGTTTACACCCCTGTGACATTAGGAGTAACATCCTTCTAGAATACCACAAATCATATCACAATGTGTACACCCCCTGAGTCATTAAAAATAAAACTGCCCTAGGACATTACAAAATAGAACACAGGGAGTACACCCCGTGTGACATTAGAAGTAACATCCCCCTAGGATATAATGAAGAATATCAGAGAATGTACCTGCATTGGGACATGAGTAGTAACATCTCCTTAGGATAATACGAAGAATATCAAAGGGTGTACACACATTGTGAAATTAGTAGTGAACTCCCGCAAGGATATTACGAATTTTATGACAGGTCCGACTCGCCCTGTGACATTAGTAGTCACCTATTCCTACAATATTACGAAGAATATTAAAGGGTGTATAGGACCTGTGACATACGAGTAATATTTCTAGAGAATATGACACGTAATATCACCGTGTGTACACCCCGTGTGACATTAGCAGTAACATCCCACAAAACTATAACGAAAAATTTGACAAGGTGTACATCCTCTGTGACATTAAAAGTAACATTTCCCTAGAATATGACGATATTATCACAGAGTGTACACCCTCTGTGATATGAGGAGTGACATCTTCTAAAAACAATACAAGGAATTTGACAGGGTGTAGAAAACCTGTGACATAAGGAGTGACATCCCCCAAGTATATTACCAATAATATCAAAGGGAAAATACACCGTGTGACAATAAACTAACTTCCCCTTAGGAGACTAAGAATAACACTCCAAGGTGTACACACATTGTGACATTCTTATTATTGTCCCGCTAGGATATTATGAATAATACAACAGGGTACAGAGTCTTGTGAAATCAGGATTAACATTCCCCTAAAATATTACGAACATCGCAGGGTGTATCCCTCCTGTGATTTTAACAGTGGCATCTTCCCAAAATACGGAAAATAATGTCACAGGGTGTCAACCAAGTGTGGCAGTAGAGAAAATCTCCCAGGAGTAACGTATTAATAACCCCCCCACGATGCGGGCAGTAATATCGCCCCCCTCTCCCACCCTGGATATTAGGATCCACATCGCAGGGGGGCGGAGGCCCCCCTCAATGCGGGGAATAATCTCACCCCCCTCTCTCCCCTGGATATGACGATCCATATCGCATGGGGGCAGGCGTCCCCGCGACTCGGGGAGTAATATCACCCCCCATTCCCCAAATGGATACGAGGATCCACAACGCAGGGTGGCGGGCGATCCCCCCATGCGGGGAGTAATATCACCCCCATCTCCCACACTGGACAAGACGATACATATCGCAGGGGGGAGGGCGCCCACCACGACGCGGGGAGTAATATCACCCCCCTCTCCCACCCTGGACAAGATGATCCACTTCTCAGGGGGACAGGAGCCCCCGCGACGCGGGGAGTCATATCAACCCCCTCTCGCACCCTGGATATGACGATTCACATGGCAGGGGGGCGAGGCGCCCCCCGCGATGCAGGGAGTAAGAGCCAGCCCCTTTTGCCCCCCTGGCTCTTAGGACCCCCATCGCGGGGGGGCGAGGCAACCCCCGCGATGCGGGGAGTAAGAGCCAGCCCCTCTTCCCCCCCTGGTTTTTAGGATCCGCGGTGGACTCACAGCCTGTTTACCATATTGTGAGCAATATCATCTCCCCCTCTGGAGATTATGATCTGTTTCACAGACGGGTGTATACCCTCGGTGTACAGAGGGTGTACACCCGTCTGTGTTGGGAGTAATATCCTCTTCCTCCCTGAATATTAAGAAGAGTATCACAGGGGTGTTTCCACTCCCTCGGATATCGCGTGTCATATCCTCCTCTCCCACGTTGCAATTAGAAACAATATCAGTGGGGGCGTGTCCACCTTCTGTGATATTGAAAGTAATATCATCCTCTTCCCTCCAGGATCATGGGAACAATATCCCTGGGGGGTGTCCATTTTCTGCCATATACGTAGTCGTATCACCCCCTCCGCCTTGGAATATTATGAAGGACCATCTCACGCGGGGGTGTATACTTCCTGCAATATTGGGAGTAATATCAACCTCTCGGCCTCTGAATATTAGGAAGAATATCACAGGGTGGGTGTGCACCTCCTGCTCTATTATGGGGAGTCATATCTATCTATTATGGGGAGTAATATCATCCTCTCCCTTTCAGGATATTAATAACAATTTCACAGGCTGGGTGAACACAGCCTGCGATGCTGGAATTATTATCACCCTCTCCCCCTCGGGATACTAGGAAGAATATCACAGAAGAGTTGTACACTTCCTGCGATATTGGGAGTAATATCATACGCTTCTTCCGTGAATATTAGGAGCGATATCACCGGGTGGCTGTACATTGATTGCTATGTTGGCAGTCATGTCATACTCTACCCGCTGGGTATTAGGATCGGTGTCACAGGGTGAGTGTACACCTACTGTGATATGAAAATTAATATCATGCTCTCCATCCCTGGATATTAGGAACAATATCACAGGTAGGTGTACACCCTCTGCGGTGTTAACAGTAATAATATTCTGAATTATTAAACATCAGTCTTAATAATTATCAATGGTAATATTAATTAACAGTATAACATTATTAATCATTAAAGATTATTTTCAAGATATGATTATGCATGATTAAAATTAATTATTAATATTAATGTCACTTTTAATATTAGTTATTAATCTTAATATTAATTATTGTTTTATTACCAACATCACTTATGATTGATTGAAGTGACATTAATTAGTGATATCATTATTTTATTATTAATAGTGATATTGCTATTATTTATAGTAACCGTTAATGTTTTTCATCCGTACTAAGTTTTACTGTCTCTACTGTAATTATTAATATTGATGATTACTATTAATTGTTATTATATTTATTAATATTAATAATTAATAGAACTGTTCCCGATATCCGTGGGAGAGAGGACATTACTCCCAATATCGCAGAAAGTGCACACCCCTCTATGATGTTACTCCTAATAGCCGGGGGGTAGAGGATGACATTATTGAAAATAGCGCAGTGGGTGTACATCCCTTCGGTCATCTTGTTCCTAATATTCTGGGTGGGAGCGGATGATATGACTCCCAATATCGCGGGGGGCAGAGACCTCCCCCGTGATACTGTCCCTAACATCCAAAGGTGGAGAGGATGATATTTCTTCCAATTTCGCCGGGGGTGCACACCACCCTTGTGATATTGATCCTAATATCCAGGCGGCGAGAGGATGATATTAGTCTGAATATTGCAGGATGTGTACACTCCCTAGGGATATTGTTCCTAATATCCAGGGACGGAGAGGATGATATCACTTCTAATATAGCCGGGGGTGTACACGCCTTGTGTGACATTGCTCCTAAAGGGCAGCGGGGGAGAGGAAGATATTACAGCCAATATCGCAGGGGATGTACACCCCCTTGTGACATTCTTCCTTCTATCCTGGGAGGGAGAGGAACATACTAGCGGCAATGTCGCAGGGGCTGTACACACTCACTGTGATATTGTTCCGAATATCCGGAGGGGGAGAAAATGATGTTACTTCCAATATCGCAGGGGGTGTACATCCTCTTGTGATATTGTTTCTTATATTCAGGGGGAGAGGATGATATTACTCCCAATATCGCAGGGGTTGTACACACCTCCTGTGATACGGGGAGTAAGAGCCAGCCCCTCTCCCCCACTGGCTCTTAGGAGCCCCATCGCAGGGGTTGAGGCCCCACCCTGGGGTACGGGGAGTAAGAGCCAACCCCTATCACCCCCTGGCTCTTAGGACCCCCATCGCAAGGGGGTGAGGCCCCCACGATGCGGGGAGTCATATCACCCCCCTCTGGATATGACGATTCACGTCACAGGGGGGTGGGCGCCCCCTGCGATGCAGGGTGTCACATCGCCCCCCTCTCCCCCCCGGATATGACGATCCATGGTGGTCACACAGCGTGCTCATGTTATTGTCAGTAATATCTTCTCCGCCTCTGGAAATTACCAACTATGTCACAGACGGGTGCACATCCTCTGCGCTGTTTGGAGTAATAGCATCCTCTTTCCCCTTGATATTAAGAACAATATCACAGGAGTGTTTTTACCCCAGGGGCATTCCGTGTAGTATCATCCTCTCCCACGTTGAAATTAGGAACAATATCACTGGGGGCGTGTCCACCCCATGCGATATTGAAAGTAACATCATCCTCTTCTCTCCTGGATCATGGGAACCATATCACTGGGGTTGTCTACACTTTCTGCGGTATTGGGAGTAAGATCATCCTCTCCGCCTTGGAATATTAAGGAACATATCACAGTGGGGCTGTACACACCCTGTGCTATGAAGAAGAGTATTATCCTCCCCTGCCCTGCACATTGGAAAAAATATCACAGAGTGGGTGTACACCTCCTGCGATGGGGGTGTGATATCATCTTCTCTTCTTCTAGATAATAGCAACAATAGTACACGGGTTTGTACACTTTCTGTGATATTGGGAGTAATATCAACCTCTCCACCTTTGAATATTAAGAACAATATCACAGACTGGATGTACACCCCCTGCGATATTGGGAGTCATATCAGCCTCTCCTCTCCGTGGATATTAGGAATAATATCCCAGGATGGGTGTACACCTCCTGCTGTATGGGGAGTCATATCGTCCTCTCACTTCCTGGCTGCTAGGAACAATATCAGACGGTGGGTGTACACAGCCTGTGATATTGCGAGTAATATCACCCTCTCCCACTCCGGATATTAGGAACAATGTCACAGAAGAGGTGTACACTTCCTGAGATACTGGGAGTAATAGCATTCTCTTCTTCCGGGAATATTAGGAGGAATATCACCGGGTGGATGCACGCCCACTGCTGTCTTGGGAGTAACGTCATACGCCACCCCCTGGAGATGATATTTGGATCAATATCACCGGGTGGGTGTACACCTACTGCGATATTGAACGTCATATCATGCTCTCTCCCTCCCTGGACATTAGGAACAATATCACAGGTGGGTGTACACCCACTGAGGTATTAGGGATAATATTCATATTAATTCTTCCTCATTTATTAACATGAATATGTATTACCAATATTAATATTAATATTAAGAAATCATTGCTAAAAATAGTGTTCAGATTATTAATATTACTGTTAATTATTAGGAGCTAATATGACAGTTTTCTAATGAATAAAGTCAATATCACTCTTTAAGACCAGGCGTCATTAATCATTAATATTCATCATTTATTGTTATCGTGAGTATAACTCTTTAATACGAATTATCATTATTATCGGTATTGATTTTAAGAATTATATGATCAGTTATTAATATTGATAATTATCAGTATCAATTAATAATTGAGATTATTAATTGCAGTAAGTAACATTGCGCCATTCCACCCCTCCCTCGGCAGCTTGTTTACGACCCAAAACGGGGATCCGAATGCCCCTGAGAGAGCAGCGGTATACTGGGAGAGAGGAGGATGGTCACGTGGTGGAGAGGCATGTTTTTGTGTACCAGCCCTTCACCTCTGCCGACCTTCTCAACTGGGAAAACAATACCCCGTCCTAGAGCGAAAAGCCGCAAGCCCTAATTGATTTGCTCCAAACTGTTATCCAGACCCACAACCCCACCTGGGCTGATCGCCACCAGTTGCTCATGTTACTCTTTAAGAGAGATGAAAGGCGAAAGGCGGAGAGGGCTCCACTTAGCAACTAAGTGGCTAGAGGAACATGCACCAGCTGATTATCAAAACCCCCAAGAGTATGGAAGGACCCAGTTACCAGGAACCCACCCCCAGTTGGACCCACATGAAAGAGAGGATATGCAAAGGCTAAACTGAGACAGGGAAGCTCTCTTGGAAGGATTCAAGAGGGGAGCTCAGAAGGCCACAAACGTTAACAAGGTCTCTGAGGTCATTCAGGGAAAAGAAGAAAGTCCAGCACAATTCTACCAGAGACTGTGTGAGGCCTATGGTATGTATACTCCCCTTGATCCCGATAACCCTGAAAATCAGCGCATGATTCACATGGCTTTAGTCCGTCAAAGCGCGGAAGACGTTAGAAGAAAACTGCAGAAGCAGGCTGGGCTTGCAGGGATGAATACATCACATTGATGAGAAATAGCTAAGCAGGTGTTTGTAAACAGGGATGCAGTAAGCCGCGAGGGAAAGCTCAAAGAGAATGAAGGTCAGGCCCGGTGAAATGCCAACCTGTTTGTTAGCTGCAGCAATCAGAGCTGTCCCCCCAAAGAAGCAAGGGAAGGGGGGCCCTGGGAAAGAAACTCAGCTTGGCTGTCAGAGTTTGCAGCGTAACTAGTATGCTTATTGTAAAGAAATAGGATAATGGAAGAACAAATGCCCTGAGCTCAAAAGAAAACAAGGTGACTCAGAGCAGGAGGCCCCGGACAAGGAGGAAGGGGCCCGGCTCAACCTGGCAGAAGGGTTATTGGACTGAGGGAGACCGGGCTCAAGTGTCCCCAAAGAGCCTCTGGTCAGAATGACAGTCGAGGGTAGAGACATTGATTTTCTTGTAGATAGCGGTACTGAACATTCGCTAGTAACCGCCCCGGTCGCCCCCTTATCCATAAAGACTATTGATGTCACCAGAGCCACAGGGGTTTCAGCAAAGCAAGCTTTCTGCTTGCCTGGGACTTGCACTGTAGGAGGACATCAAGTGAGTCATCAGTTTTTGTGCATGCCTGACTGTCCCTTGCCCTTGTTGGGAAGGGACTTGCTTAGCAAGCTGAGAGCTGATCTCTCTTTGACAGAACACAGCTCTTTGCTGCTAAAGTTACCCGCCACGGGAGTCATTATGACCCTTACGGTCCCCCAAGAGGAGGAATGGAGACTTTTGTGAACTGAGCCAGGCCAAGAGAGAAGACCAGCTCTGGCTAAGCGGTGGCCAAGAGTACAGGCAGAAGACAACCCTCCAGGGTTGGCCAGTTAAGACTGGGGCCCAGCCGCTTAGGCAAAAACAGGACCCGGTCCCCAGAGAAGCTCTTCAAGGTATCCAGGTCCTTCTTAAGCACCTAAGAACTTTGGGTATGATAGTTGCTTGTCAGTCTCCACGGAACACTCCCCTCCTGCCTGTTCCCAAGCCATGGACCAAGGACTACAGGCTGGGACAGGATTTGCGCTTGCTTAGTCAAGCTACCCTGACTTTCCATCCAACAGTACCTAGCCTGTCCACATTGTTGGGGTTGCTGCCAGCCGAGGACAGCTGGTTCACCTGCTTGGACCTGAGAGACGCTTTCTTTCCTATCAGATTAGCCCCGGAGAGCCAGAAGCTGTTTGCCTTTCAGTGGGAAGATCCAGAGTCAGGTGTCACTACTCAGTACACTTGGACCGAGCTTCCCCAAGAGTTCAAGAACTCCCCCACCATCTTCAGGGAGGCGTGGGCTCGAGACCTCCAGAAGTTTCCCACCAGAGACCTAGGCTGCGCGTTGCTCCACTAGGTTGATGAGCTTTTGCTGGGACACCCCACGGCAGTCTGGTGCGCCAAGGGAATGGATTGCCCTACGCCGACACCTGGAGGACTGTGGGTGTAAGGTGTCCAAGAAGAAAGCTCAGATCTGCTGACAGCAGGTACGTTCCTTGGGATTTACTATCCGACAGGGGCAACGCAGCCCAGGATCAGAAAGAAAGCAGGTCATTTGTAATCTAGCAGAGCCTAAGAGCAGAAGGCAGGTGAGAGAATTCTTAGGAGCTGTGGGGTTTTGTAGACTGCGGATCCCAAACTTTGCAGTATTAGCCAAGCCTTTGTATGAGGTCACCAATGGGGCGGGGACCGGGAACTTTTTGAATGGGGATCCCAACAACAGCAAGTCTTTCATGAGTTAAAGGAGAAACTTATGTCAGCCCCAGACCTGGGGCTACCTGATCTGACAAAGCCTTTTACATCCTATGTGTCAGAGAGAGAGAAAAGATGGCAGCCGGACTTTGAACCCAAACTGTGTGGCCCTGGCTGAGGCCGGTGGCATACCTCTCCAAACAACTAGACGGGGTCTGTAAAGGATGGCCCCTGTGTTTGAGGGCCTTGGCAGCAACTGCCCTGCTAGTACAAGAAGCAAAGAAGCTGACTCTTGGGCAGAACCTGAACATAAAGGCCCCCCATGCTGTGGTGACTTTAATGAATACTAAAGGACATCATTGGCTAATGAATGCCAGACTCACCAAGTACCAAAGTTTGCTCTGTGAAAATCCCCGTATAACCATTGAAGTTTGTAACACCCTACACCCTGCCACCTTGCTCCTGCTATCAGAGAGCCCTGTCGAGCATGATTGTGTAAAAGTGTTGGACTCAGTTGACTCTAGCAGACCTGACATCCGGGACCAGCCTTGGGCATCAGTAGACTAGGAACTATACGTGCATGGGAGCAGCTTCTTCAACCCCCAAGGAGAGAGAGGTGCAGGGTATGCAGTGATAACCCTGGACACTGTTGTTGAAGCCAGATCGTTGCCCCAGGCCACTTCAGCCCAGAAAGCTGAACTCATTGCTTTCATTCGGGCCTTAGAACTCAGTGAGGGTGAGACTGTCAACACTTACACTGATTCTTGGTATGCCTTTTTAACCCTTCAAGTGCATGGAGCATGCTGGAAAGAAAAGGGCCTATTGAACTCTGGGGGAAAAGGCAGAAAATATCAACCAGAAATCTTCCATTTATTAGAAGCAGTATGGAAACCCCACAAGGTGGCAGTTATGCATTGCAGGGGACACCAGCGAGCTTCCACCTTGGTGGGCTTGGGGAATTCCCGAGCTGACTCAGAGGCTCGAAAAGCAGCATCTGCCCCTTTCCAGGCATCAGTCACAGCTCCTCTGCTCCCTCAAGCACCTGATCTTGGACCTGCTTATTCTAAAGAAGTAAAGGACTTTCTCCAGGTAGAGGGACTAGTGATGGAGGAAGGATGGATTCAGTTACCAGATGGGAGAGTAGCTGTGCCACAGCTGCGAGGAGCTGCAGTTGTACTGGCTGTGCAAGAAACCACCCATCGAGGTCAGGAGTCACTGCAAAAAGTTGTTAGGCTGGTATTTCTACATCTCGCCTTTCTCAGCCCTTGCCAAAACAGTGAGGCAGTGATGTGCCAGCTGCCAACAGCATGATGCGAGGCAAGGTCCAGCCATTCCACCCGGCATACAAGCTTATGGAGCAGCGCCCTTTGAAGATCTCCAGGTAGACTTCACAGAGATGCCAAAGTGTGGAGGTAACAAGTGTTTACTAGTTCTTGGGCGTACCTACTCTGGGTGGGTGGAGACCTATCCAACACGAGCTGAGAAAGCTCGTGAAGTAACCTGTGTGCTTCTTCAAGATCTGATTCGTAGATTGGGACTGCTCTTCTGGATCGGCTCAGATAATGGGCCTGCATTTGTGGCTGACTTGCTACAGAAGACGGCAAAAGTATTGGGGATCACACGGAAACTGCATGCCGCCTCCCGGCCTCAGAGTTCCGGAAAGGTGGAGCGGATGAATCGGACTATCAAAAATAATATTATTGTCTTCCCCGCTGGATATGTAAAACAACACCACGAGGGGCGTCAAACCACCTGCTACATTGGAGGGAATCTTATCCTCTCCCCCCTTCCCCCGGTCCCGGATATTAGAGGCAGTAACACAGGGGTAATATACACCCACTGCTTTATTGGGAGTAATGTCATCCTCTGCCTTCTTGGATATTAGGAACAATATCACAGTGTGCGTGTATGCCTGTCGCGAAATTCAATGGAATGTCATACTGTGCCTCCCTGGATATGACGAACAATATCACGGGGGATGTACAACTTCTGAGATATTGGGAGTGATCTCATCCTCTCCCCTCTGGAAGTTAGGGACAATATCACAGGGGTAGTGTACACCTTCTGTGACGTTGGGACTAATATCATCCTCCCGCCTCCTGGATATTAAGAACCATGTCACAAGGGACGTGTACACACACTTCAATATTGGTATGAATGCCATCCTCTCCCTCTTTGGATATTCGGTGCCATATTTCAGGTGGGGTATCCACCACCCACAATATTGGAAGTCATGTTACTTTCTCCCCCCCTGGATATTAGAAAGAATATCACAGGGGGGTGTGAACAACCCTTGCGATATTTGGAGTCATATCATCACCTCCCCTCAAGAATATTAAGAACAATATCTTAGGGGTGGGGGTTGTACACCCCCTTTCATATTCGATATCATCCTCTTCCCCCCTGGATATTAGGAACAATATCAGGAAGGGATGTACAGACCCTGCGACATTTGCTGTCATGTAATTGTCTCTCCCCTAGATATTAGGAAAAATGTCACTGGGGATGTGAACACCTCTGCGATATTGAGAGTAGTATCATCCTCTCCCCCTTTGCATATTGGGAACAATATCACAGGTGGGGTGTACTGCCTCTGCGATATTGGGAGTACAATTATCCTCTCTTCCCCTGGATACTAGGAAGGGTATCAGAGGGGGAGGGTGTACATCCCCTGCGATATTCAATGTCACCTTATCCTCTCCCTCCCAGGGTATTCAGAACAATAGGACAGGAGGGGTGTACACCCTCTGCGAAATTGGGAGTCATATCATCCTCTTTCGCTCTGGATATTAGGAACTATATCACAGGGTTGTGTACCCCCCCTGCGATATTGGGAGTCATATCATCCTCTCTCCCTGTGGATATTAGGAAGAGTATCACAGGGCTGCGTAAACCCCCCTGCGGTACTGGTAGTAATATCATCCTCTCGCCCTCTGGATATGAGGAAAATTTTCACAGGGGTGTGAACAGCCCCTGCGATATTGGGAGTAAGATCATCCTCTCCACCCAGTAAATGACTAACAAGGTCAGGGGGGGTGTACTCCCCCTGCGATATTGGGAGTAATGTCATCCTCCCCAAACCTGGATGTTAGCAACGAGATCACAGAGGGGGTGTACACACCCTGCGACATTGGAAGTAATATGATCCTCTCCCCAACTGGATACTGGGAAAGATACCACAGCGTGGGTATACGTTTCCTACGCTGTTGGAAGTAATATCATTCTCTTCCTTTCTGGATATTAGGGAGAATATCACAGGGGTGCTGTACAATTACTTCAACATTGGAAGAAACATCATCCTCTATTTTCCTGGATATTGGGCACAAAAACACAAAAGGGTGTACAACCCCTGCGATATTGGGAGTAATAGCATACTCTCCTTCCCTGGATGTTAGAAAACAATATCATGAGGGCTGAACACCCCCCGCGATGATGGGAGTCATGTTTACTCTTTCACAGGCCATTTGGAACAATATCACAGGGGGTGTTTACAAACGGGTGGTGTACACCCCCTGTGATATTGGGAGTAACATCATTCTCTCCACCTCCGGATATTAAGAACAATATCCCGGTGGGAGGTGGTACACCCCCAGTGATATTGCGAATAATGTCATCCTCTCCTTCCCTGGATATTAGGAACATATCACGGGGGGGTGTACACCGTCTGTGATATTGGAAGCAATATCATCCTCTCCCTCGCTGGATGTTAGAAAAAAAATCACTCACGGTGTACACCCACTGTGATATGAGGAGTAATATCTTCCTAGGGTATTACGAATAATTTCACTGTCTGTACACACATGGTGTACACTCACTGTCATATTAGGAGTAATATCTACCTAGTAGATAACAAATAACATCGCAGTGTGTACACCCACTTTGATATTAGCTGTAATATTTTTCTAAGTTGTTACAAATAAGATCACAGAGTGTACAAACATGGTGTACACTCACTGTGATATCAGGAGTCGTATCTCTGTAATATATTATGAATAATATCACAGGGTGTACACCCACTGTATTATTAGGAGTAATATCTCTGTAGGATATTACAATTAAGATCACAGGGTGTAGAGCCACCGTGATATTAGGAGCAATATCTTTCTAGGATATTACAAATAATATCACAGGGTGTACGCCCACTCTGCTGTCAGGAGCAATATCTCCCTAGGATATCAAAAATCCTATCACAGGGTGTCCAATCTCTGCCTTCCAGGTTCTAAGGGATTCTCCTGCTTCAGCCTCCCGAGTAGCTAGGGTTACCCGCCACCATGCCCGGCTAATTTTTTTTATTTTCACTGGAGACAGGGTTTCACCACGTTGGCCAGGCTGGTCTGGAACTCCTAACCTCAGGTGATCCATCAGCCTCGGCCGCCCAAAGTTCTGGGATTACAGGTGTGAGCCATGGTGCTGGGCCAAGAGTTATATATTCAATTCATTTGGAAACACAGCTCCCATCTTTGAGTGTGCATGTACTTTTATGAAGAAATGATGTCAGAAAACCGAAGGATGATAATAAATACGAAAAGTAACAGGCATGTGAAAAGGTCTTCCAATTGAGAACTATAAGGTTTGATTTCGTTTTCAGATAATGGGGTCCTAGCTCTTGTGTCGTCCTTTTACATATTCTACATCAATGGAAGTTGTAGCACGGTGTCAGAATAAAGTAGAGTGTATTTCACGGCTTCTTAATTTCTTTCAATTACACTGAGATCTTTTTCTTAAAGAGAGAAGGACATTGTCATTGCATTGTATTTTTTCTGAAAAGAGTAGGCCGTATTTTACTGAGATCATGGATTTGTTATATATGACGTTTTGGTCTTCTAATATTCTTCAGTGGATTTTCTCTAAAGTAGTATGTACAGAAAGCCTTGTATAGCAAAAAAGTAAATCATGTAATAATTCTGAGATTTTTTGGAATTGTCATAACTGAGAAACATTGCTGGCGGTGTATGGTCCGCAAGTGTGAAAATGTTCCTTGTGAATTGCTTGCATCCAGCATTAAGGGCTGGTTTTTATCTTTTATTTTTCCAACCCTCTTTCCTTCTCAAGGTGTCCAAGACACACAGAGCCACGGAATCTCACAGATGTCTGAGAATTCCTCCTCCTGGGACTCTCAGAGGATCCAGAACTGCAGCTGGTCCTTGCTTTGCTCTCCCTGTCCCTGTCCATGTATCTGGTCACAGTGCTGAGGAACCTGCTCAGCATCCTGGCTGTCAGCTCTGTCTCTCCCCTCCACACCCCCTTTTACTTCTTCCTCTCCAACCTGTGCTGGGCTGACATCGGTTTCACCTCGGCCACGGTTCCCAAGATGATTGTGGACATGCAATCGCATAGCAGAGTCATCTCTCATGCGGGCTGTCTGACGCAGATGTCTTTCTTCGTCCTTTTTGCATGTATAGAAGGCATGCTCCTGACTGTGATGGCCTATGACTGCTTTGTAGCTATCTGTCACCCTCTGCACTACCCAGTCATTGTGAATCCTCACCTCTGTGTCTTCTTCGTTTTGGTGTCCTTTTTCCTTAGCCTGTTGGATTCCCAGCTGCACAGTTGAATTGTGTTACAATTCACCATCATCAAGAACGTGGAAATCTCTCATTTTGTCTGTGACCCCTCTCAACTTCTCAAACTTGCCTGTTCTGACAGCGTCATCAATAGCATATTCATCTATTTCGATAGTACTATGTTTGGTTTTCTTCCCATTTCAGGGATCCTATGGTCTTACTATAAAATCGTCCCCTCCATTCTAAGGATTTCATTGTCATATGGGAAGTATAAAGCCTTCTCCACCTGTGCCTCTCACCTAGCAGTTGTTTGCTGATTTTATGGAACAGGCATTGGCATGTACCTGACTTCAGCTGTGTCACCACCCCCCAGCAATGGTGTGGTGGCATCAGTGATGTACGCTGTGGTCACTCCCATGCTGAACCCTTTCATCTACAGCCTGAGAAACAGGGACATACAAAGTGCCCTGCGGAGGGTGCTCAGCAGAACAGTCGAATTTCATGATCTGTTCCATCCTTTTTCTTGTGTGGGTGAGAAAGTGCAACCACATTAAATCTCTACATCTACAAATCCTGCCCATTAGTCACATTATTTTTGTGGCTTGATGGCTTTTATTCCTTTCCGCATTTCCTTTGTGAATATTGCTTTCTTCATTATGCCTTTAACTGGAATGGGTGAGGATTCTGGGATCCTTTGTTTAGCAGAAACCTCATGACTGAATCCTCTATACCTAGGCGGCCTCTTTTAGTTTCTGAGCAATAACCCTGTCATCCAGGTGGAATCACAACCATCTTTTTATATACACGAAGTCCTCACTTCGTTTTGGAATTCCCTGAAAACTGACTTTATGGAAACAATGTACAGGAGGTCCTCCAACACCATTGGTTGTTCAAAGTTATGTAGTTATACTGTTGATGAAAAATAAGTGGTTTCACTACACATCATTTTGCTTCGAGGTGAAGTTTCCAAGAGACTTTCAAAGATGTTAAGTGAGGACATACTGTACATCAAATTCATATCCTCTTCCACAGTTCATGTGGAATTTCTTTATAAACTGCTTCTAGAGAATCTATTTAGGCAGGTTATGTGTAGAGATCCATGTCGCCGTTCCTCAATCTTGGTTTTGAGTCAACTCACCTGGTGAGCTTACAAATGATGAGGCCCTGGGTCTCAATACCTGAGATTCTGATTTCCTTGCACCTGTGTGAGTATGTGGATTTTTTTTTTTTCTTTTAAAGCACCAGAGGTGGTTCCAATGATGAAGTTTTTAGAGGCATCAAGCTCCAATGTGTAAGAACAGAAATTAATTGTAATATGATTTCTTCAAATATTATCTTCAAATGCATTGTCCATCAACACCATACAAATGTTTATTATGCTGTTTTTTCTTACCATTTCGCATTTTCTATTTCTTTCTTTTCCTTATTTTTTGAGTCAGAGTTTCACTCTTGTTGCCCAGGCTGGAGTTCAATGGCATGGTCTCGGCTCACTGCAACCTCTGCCTCCCATATTCAAGCAATTCTCGTGTCTCAGCCTTCCAAGTAGCTGGGATTACAGGCATGCGCTAACATGCCTGGCTAATTTTTTTTTTTTTTTTTGTATTGTTAATAGGGACAGTGTTTCTCCATTTTGGTCAGGCTGGTCTTGAACTCCTGACCTCAGGTGATCCGCCTGCTTCCGCCTCCCAAAGTGCTGGGATTACAGGCATGAGCAACCGCGCCCAGCCACCACTCAGCATTTATATTTTACATTTGTTGAAGTTGTAGATTTATACACACATTGATTGCTGCTTTGTTATACACTAGCATATACTTAAGATGGGAAATAGAAAAGAATAAAATGGACACAGTATCCCTGAGGTTTCACATTCTGAGACATTTTAAAAATATTTGCTCTTCAGAAATTTGTTTCAATGAAGAAACTGTGGTATACACACCCAATGAAGTATTATTCAGCCTAAAAAGGAAGAAACTCCTCTCCTCTGCAGACAAAATGGATGAGATTGCAAGTCTATATATTAAATGAAAGAAGCCAGGCACAGAATGACAAATATTTCATGTCCTCACTTCTATGTAGGAAGAAAAAAGGACACCTTGACCAGGTGTGGTGGCTCAGGCCTGTAATCCCAGCACTCTTGGAGGCCGAGTCGCACGGATCACTTGAGTCCAGGAGTTCGAGACCCGCCTGGCCAACATGGTGAAACCCCGTCTCTACAGAAAACACAAACAATGAGCCGGGCATGGTGACGCGTGCCTGTAGTCTCAGCTACTCAGAGGGCTGAGGCCCAAGAAGCACTTGAACTCGGGAGGCAGAGCTTGCAGTGAGCCCGGATTTTGCCTGTGTACTCCAACCTGGGCAACAGAAAGAGACTCCATCACCCACCTACACACAATAGGAATCTCAGGAAGGTGGAAAGTATAAAGGTGATCAGCAGACGCTAGGAAGAAAAGGGGTGGGATAGGGAATGAAGACAAGTGGATAATTGTGTCCCAAAATACAGAAAGATGGAATAAGTGAGTTCTAGTGTTTGATAGTACAGTATGAAAATTTTAGTTCACAAGAATTGCTTGCATATTTCCAGATGCTTTGGTAAGAAGCTTCCTAACTTTCTCATTATGCTGGTTTTTAAGCTCTTCTCTTTCTGCTCTTGAAATCATGCTTGTTTTTTGTTTTTTGTTTTGAGATGGAGTTTCGCTCTTGTTGCCCAGGCTGGAGTGTCATGGTGCAATCTTGGCTCACCGTAACCTCTGCCTCCTGGGTTCAAGCGATTCTCCTGCCTCCACCTCCCGAGTAGCTGGGATTACAGGCATGCGCCAGCACGCCCAGCTAATGTTGTATTTCTAGTAGAGACGGGGGTTTCTCCCTGTCAGTCAGGCTGTTCTTCAACTCCTGACCTCAGGTGATCCACCCGCCTCGGCCTCCCAAAGTGCTGGGATTACAGGCGTTAGCGACTGCGCCCGGACCATGCTGTATCCTTATCTGTTGTCTGTTGTTGTTTGTTTGTTTTGGAGCCCAGAAATAACTTCTCACCTATATGTTCAAATGATTTTTCACATGAGTGCTAAGAAAGCTCATTGGTGGAAAAGCAGCCTTTTCAAGAAATGGTGTTGGAGAAACTTGATTTCCACATGCAGAAGAATGAAGGTGGACCCTATGTCACACCAGGTGCAAAAATTAACACAAACTGGATCAAAGACCTCACCCCAAGGGCTAAAAGTATCATACGCCTAAAAGAAAACATTGGCCACGCTTTCATGACATCAGATTGGGCAATGTTCTCTGGGATATGACACCAAAAGCATAGGCAACAAAAGAAAATTAGATTCCTTGGATTACATCTAAATGACAGACACTTTTGTGCAGCAAAAAACACTGTGAACTGAGTGAAAAGATAACTCATGGATTAGGAAAAATATTTGCAAAGCATATATCTGAAAAGAGGCTGATATCCATCATATATAAAGAACAGCTAGAACTAAACAACAAGAAACTCAAAGCATCCCATCAACAATGGTCAGAAGACTCAAGTAGACATGTTCCTAAAGAAGATATAGCAATGGCCAATAAGCATCTAAAATGATGTTCAAAGTCACTCATCATAGGGAAGCACAAATCAAACCAAGAATGTCATACCACACATTAGGATGGATATGATAAACAAACAAGCATTGATGAGACTAGAGGGAAGTAGGAATGCTCAAATATGATCGGAGGGAATGTAAAACCATGAAGGAATGGGGAAAATAGTGTGGCGTCTACTGGAAAATTTAGAAACAGAATGATCAGATGTTCCCGCAGTTTCATTTGTGGGTACCTACCAAAAAGAATTAGAAGCCAGGAGTGGAAGACAGATTTGTGTACACCCATATTCATAGCAGCATTATTCACAACAGCCAAAATGTGGAAGCAACCCAAGGGTTCGTGGACAGATGAATGAAAAAGCACACTGCAGTTCCTTCATACAATGGAAGACTATTCAGCCTTAAAAAGGCAGGCACTTCTGGCCGGTGCGGTGGCTCACGCCTGTAATCGCAGTGTCTTGGAAGACCGAGGTGGGCGGATCACCTGAGGTCAGGAATTCAAGACCAGCCTAGCCATCTTGGTGAAACTCTGTCTCTACTGAAAATGCAAAAAATGAGATGAGCGTGGTGGCGTGTGCCTATAGTCCCAACTACTCGGGAGGCTGAGGCACAAGAATGGCTGGAACCCGGGAGGCGGAGGTTGCAGTGAGCCCAGATTGTGCCACTGCACTCCAGCCTGTGCGACAGAGTGAGACTCCATGGAAACACAAAACAAAACAAAGTCAAACGAACAAACAAAAGACAAACAAACAAACAAAAAAACAGAGAGGCACTTCTGACGCAGGCTGCAACATGGATGAACCTTGCAAACATTATCGTCAGTGAAATAAATGAATCCCAAAAGGATAAACACGCCCAGGCTCAGTGGCTCGCACCTGTAACCCCAGCACTTTGGGAGGCTGAGCCAGGCGGATCACTTCAGGTCAGGAGTTCGAGACCAGCCTGGCTAATATGGTCTCTATTAAAAATACAAAAATTAGCTGGGCATGGTGGCACACGCCTGTAATCCCAGCTACTCCGGAGACTGAGACAGAAGAATCGCTTGAACCCATGATGTGGAGGTTGCAGTGGGCCGAGATCACACCACTGCACTCCAGCCCGGGTGACAGAGAAAGACTCTGTCTCCAAAACAAGAAAATTAAACACGGTATGATTCCACTTATCTATCAAGTGTCTAGAGTAGTTAAACTCATAGAGTTGCAAACTAGAAAGGTGGCCCCCAGGGGTGGGCAAGAGAGAGGAGTGGAGAGCTTGGTGAATGGGTGCAATTTCCATTTTGAAAGATAAAACTGTTCCGGAGACGATGATGGTGATGGTTGCTAAACAATGTGAATGTACTTAATGTCATGAAACTGTAAACTGAAAAAGAGTGGAAATTGTAAATGTTTATACTGGCCATTCTATATGAACTAATATATATTTATAATTTTTAATATTTATACGTGGTATATTTTCCCATAATAAAGATGAAAATTAAAGCAGTTGGATGTTTAAAAAGAAAAGAAAGAAGTGAAGAATACACACCAGCTTTCTCCTGATTAGAGGAAGAGCCCCAAAGCTTCTATGGACACTCACTTTTGTCTTCTTCTTCTTGCATTATTATGAGGAAATCCTTAGTGGTTGGGGAACTTGGGCGACTTTGGCTAATGAGGAGCTCTGTGCCTTGAGCCCCCAGGCCACAGAATAGTAAATAGTCTGTGCCTCCAGCCCTGCAGTGTGAGGTTGCAGTCCTGGGCTCCACAGACATCACCTGTATCAGGAGGCTCATGTCTTACCCTGTCTTCTTGCCAGCCTCGAGGACGGAGTCTGAGCCTCCATGGTGCACCACGCAGGGAGGACAGTGGACCTGTTCTCCATGGTCATGGCCCAGCAGAGGGGAAGGGCAGTTCAGTGAGTGTAGGCAAAAGAAAGAGCGATCAGACTCTTACTGTGTCTATGTAGAAAGGAAAGACATAAGAGACTCCATTTTGAAAAAGCCTGTACTTTCAACAATTTCTTTGCTGAGATGTTGTTAATCTGTAGCTTTGCCCCAGTCACTTTGAACAAACCACTTTGACCCAACCTGAAGCTCACAAAAGCATGTGCTGTATGAAATCAAGGTTTAAGGGATCTAGGGCTGTGCAGGACGTGCCTTGTTAACAAGTTGTTTCCAAGCAGTATACTTGGTAAAAGTCATCGCCATTCTCTATTCTCAATAAACCAGGGGCACAATACACTGTGGAAAGCCTCAGGGAGCTCTGCCCTTGAAAGCATCATATTGTCCAAGGTTTCTCCCCATGTGATAGTCTGAAAAGTGGCCTCATGGGAGGAGAAAGACCTGACCGTCCCCGAGCCCGACACCAGTAAAGGGTCTGTGCTGAGGTGGATTAGTCAAAGAGGAAATTCTCTTGCAGTTGAGAGAGAGGAAGGCCGCTGTCTCCTGCCTGCCCCTGGGAACTGAATGTCTCGGTATAAAACCCGATCGTACATTTGTTCAATTCTGAGATGGGAGAAAAACCGCCCTATGGTGGGAGGTGAGACATGTTTGCAGCAATGCTGCCTTGTTATTCTTTACTCCTCTGAGATGTTTGGCTGGAGAGAAAAATAAATCTTGCTTAGAGACATGTCCAGTCATAGTACCTTCCCTTGAACTTCCTTATGACTTAGATTGTATTGCTCACATGTTCATTGCTGACCTTCTCCTTATTATCACCCTGCCCTCCTACTACATTCCTTTTTGCTAAAATAATAAAAATAATAATCGATAAAAACTGAGGGAACTCAGAGGCCTGTGCCGGTTCAGATCCTTGGTATGCTGAGCGCCGGTCCCCTAGTCCCACTATTGTTTCTCCATACTTTGTCTCTGTGTCTTATTTCTTTTCTCAGTCTCTTGTCCCACCCGACTAGAAATACCCACAGGTGTGGAGGGGAGGCCACCCATTCAAGTGAGTGCTGAGGGACGGTCGGGAGCCTTGTTTGTTTCCTCCTCCTCAGGACAAACAGGAGAATGCGCTGGGCAGATGTGAGGAGACCAATATGCAAACTCTGTCCTCAGCAGACTGTGCAGTTTCTGTTCTTGGTAGTGCTGGGTGTCTCAGAAATCTTATTCAAAATTTTTCTTTCCTTCCCCACTGGTTGTCCTTTTCATAAACATCTCACCCATGATAGCAGGGAATCAGTCCCTCTAAACTATTCCCTAAGAACAACAAAGAGATTATGAAGGTGATGATGAGGATAAAGAGGATGACGACAGACACCATGGCATCATGAACCCTTACTGAGGGCTTCCTAAAGGCCAGGCTCTGAGCTCCGTGCTCTATGCAGCTGGTTTCATTTCATCTGCATAGTCTCCACGTTATTAGTGCACATTTCATGATGATTTTACAGACTAGAAAAGGCGCAACGGATTTTCATGTAGCTTGTACCAGATCATGAAGTCAAAAAGGGTGAAGTCCAATTTGAACCAGGCAGTCTAAGTCCAGACACATGGCATTTGGCCAGTCCTCTCCCTGCATCCAACCTGCCCTCTCAAATCCTCGTCACTCAGGCCGATGGCCCTGCTCACTGTGCCCTTCCCTTTCGGGGTTCCTTGTAGACCACATCTAGACCAGTGGGTGCCACAATCACTGTGTCATGTATAGAAAGGGCAGCTGAGATCACATCAAGGATTCCAGAAAGAATTGGCACAGGATCATTCGGGACTCATCCCTCCCTTGCCCCTGTTCCTGGCTTTCCTTACAGCTCTCGACTTCCTCAAAGGAGTCATCAATTCAGAGTTTGGCTTCCATTCCTATTGAGGAAGCTGGAAAGCGTTTCAAAAATGCTCCTCCGATGTGCCTGTGGTTAAGTCCTCTGAGCTCTGCTTAAAACTTTTGGAAGCTGGGCGCGGTGGCTCACGCGTGTAATCCCAGTCCTTTGGGAGGCTGAGGCAGGCAAATCACAAGGTCAGGAGTTCGAGACCAGCCTGGCCAACATGGTGAAACCCTGTCTCTACTAAAAATACAAAAAAAAAAAAAAAAAAAAAAAATTAGCCAGGCATGGTGGCGTATGCCTGTAATCCCAGCTACTGGGGAGGCTGAGGCAGGAGACTCCTTTGAAGCCGGGAGACAGAGGTTGCAGTGAACCAAGATCACGCCACTGCACTCCAGCCTGGGCAACAGAGCAAGACTCTGTCTTAAAAAAATAAATAAATAAAAATTACGAAAAAATGTGCTTGGATGGGCTTGGCAAACTTTAGCCATTAGCTCACGTACCACTTTGGAAGGGCATACCTTCAGTCACTTCACCTTTAATCCCTTTGCTCAAGACTAAAGTTCTGAGAGGAAGTCTAATCGGCTGAGTTGTGTCCATGTGGGCAGTGCAGGAAAGGGGGCAGCGGGAGGCAGCTCCAGGGACATCTTTGGCTTCCATCATGGGAGAGCAGGCGCCTGGATTATCCAACCTAACAAATCTGGACAAAGGAAAACGAGGTTCTCTGAGGAAGGAGACATAGAGCCCAAGGAGCTAACCAAGAGACAAATAGTCATCCTGTCTTGTCATTTTCTTTTACACGTGTGTGTACATTATCTTACACTTATCACTTTGTTTTCTTTCTCTCCTTTATTTGCACCCGGTTGCCAAAAGTTAAAATAAAATGAAAGTATTGAGATAGCTCAGTAACTGACTTTTGGTCAATTGCCTTTTCATATAGTGAACAGCTGCCCAAACGATTGTCTCTGTCACTGTGCAAATTTGCAAGCGTTTGCATGATCACTCCCAATCCCCCAACACAGGGCTGTGTTACAGCACAATTTAGTTCAGTGTTTTGCTCTCTGCAACAGGGAGGTTCTCATCCATTACAGGTTGCAGTAAAAACAGGGGTACCATAAGCAACCACCTCTTTCCTCAACGATGTGATGAAAGCAAAAGCCAAGTAGCTCCATATATCCAACTTAAAAATATAAAAAGTTACGCCCGTGGGCTGCAGTTGGAGCTATGGTGGCGGCAGCTGTCACTGGGCCTAGCCCGGGGTGTGGACCTGGGGACTCCCCAGAAGGGCCCGATGTGGAGGCTTACGGAACGTTGGCGGAAGGCGCGCAGGATGCTAAAGCTTTACAACGGCCTCTCGGAAGGGGAGGCGGTGGGACTCCCCCTGGACCCCACTGATCTGAACGGGGCGCACTTCGACCCGGAAGTTTACCTAGACAAGCTGCCTAGAGAGTGCTCTCTGGCCCAGCTGATGGACAGTGAGACGGACATGGTGCAGCAGATCCGGGCTCTAGACAGCGACATGCAAACCCTGGTCTATGAGAACTACGATAAGTTCATCCCAGCCACAGAAATTGACAAACAGCATAAAACTGTATGAGGAATTGCAGGAGACCCAGAATTTCCCAAATAACCTTGTAAAAGAAGAACAAAGTTGGAAGACTCACACACAAAAAAATGCATACATATGTATATAAAGTTGTGTTTTCATTCAGTTGTAAATGTTTAGTAATTTCTATTGTGATTTTTCATTTAACTCATGAAAGGATATTTTTAATTTTCCTAATGTATGCTTGTGTTTAGCTATCTTCTTGCTGTGGACTTCTAATTTTGTTGCATTATGGTCAGGAAAATGTGGTCTGGACACTGTCAATCGTATAGTGGATTTTGTTGAGACTTCTTTATGGCCTAATATGTGGCCACTTGTTTTTTTTTTTTTTTTTTTTTGCAAATTCGCCACATGTTGTTAAAAGGAATGTGGATTATTTGTTTTTTTTAGGAGAGTTTTTATTTTTAAATAGATAAGTTTCTCAGTGTAATTGAAATCTAGCTTCAATTAACAATATGCTAGATTGCTCAAACCTTAGGATGTTAGTCAGTGTAACAATAGACTGCTGCTGAGACGAATAAACCCTGAACTCTCAGTGGGTTGGCACCCATAGCATAGTCTGGTGCAGGGCAGGGGTTCTCCTTGGGGGCCCTTGTCCAACAGTGATTCAGAGATTCTGGAGGTTTCCATCTTTTAATTCTGCCATCTCAGGGTTTTTCACTTGTAGCCATACGGATAGGAAGAGAGGGAACATAGCTCACACTTGCCTTTGATAACCTTGGCCTGAAGGGATTTCTTACATTCCTATTGGTGGAAATGCAGTCACATGGTTCCATACTAACTGCAAGTAAGGCTGGGAAATGTAGTCTTTCTGCATGTCCAGGAAGAGGAATGGTGTGAACACAGCATTGTCTTTGACACACTAAGCATGTGCTAAAGAGTTCTTACTCTTATAGGAGGTTTGTCTGTCCTGTGTAACTTTCTCAGTTTTTGCTTAGATAGTTTCAGGCAATGTTGTTTGGTGCATTCAGCTTGATGATTATTATGTCCTCTTGGCAAAGTAGTCAAGATTCCAATCAGTTTGAATGAAACTGTTTTACAGATAGGTCAGGAAATGTTAATACTTTAAAAGGCCCTTCTATTCCTCCACTCTACAGATAAGAACAACAGAGTCCTAGAGAGAGGAGGTCATGGGTCTCACTCATGAGTGGCAGAATTGAAACCAACACGGCAGTAACTTTGCCTTTCCCCCATCATGTTGTTCTCCCTCTGTCTTCACTCTGCTGATTTCTTCACTTGCTCCATACAGACCTCCCAGTGCCAAGTGTATAAGTGTGTCCGGAATTGGTGGGTCTCACTGACTTCAAGAATGAAGCTGCGGACCCTCCTGGTGAGTGTTACACTTCTTAAAGGTGGCGTGTCTGGAGTTTTTTCCTTCTGATGTTCGGATGTGTTCAAAGCTTCTTCCTTCTGGTGGGGTTCGTGGTCTCGCTGGCTCAGGAGTGAAGCTGCAGACCTTCACGGTGAGTGTTACAGCTCATAAAGGCAGTGTGGACCCAAACAGTGAGCAGCAACAAGATTTATTGCAAAGAGCGAAAGAACAAACTTCCACAGTGTGGAAGGGGACTCCAGCGGGTTGCCACTGCTGGCTTGGGCAGCCTGCTTTTATTCTCTTACCTGGCCCCACCCACATCCTGCTGATTGGTCCATTTTACAGAGAGCCTGAATGGTGTGTTTTGACAGGGCGCTGATTGGTGCGTTTACAATCCCTGAGCTAGACACAAAGTCTCCCCACGTCCCCACTAGATTAGCTTAGCTAGGTACAGAGTGTCCACACAAAGGTTCTCCAAGTCCCCACCATAATGGCTAGATACAGAGTGTCGATTGTTGCATTCACAAACCCTGAGCTAGACACAGGGTGCTGACTGGTGCGTTTACAAACCTTGATCTAGATACAGAGTGTCCAGTGGTGTATTTACAATCCCTTAGCTAGACATAAAGGTTCTACAAGTCCCCATCAGACTCAGGAGCCCAGCTGGCTTCACCCAGTGGATCCCGCACAGGAGCTGCAGGTGGAGCTGCCTGCCAGTCCCTCTCCGTGCGCCCACACTCTTCATCCCTTGGGTGGTCGATGGGACTGGGTGCCGTGGAGCAGGGGGCGGTGTTCGTCAGGGAGGCTCGGGCCGCACAGGAGCCCACGGAAGGGGGAGGCTAAGGAATGGCGGGCTGCAGGTCCCAAGCCCTGCCCCGCGGGGAGGCAGCTAAGGCCCGGCGAGAAGTCGAGCACAGCAGCTGCTGGCCCAGGTGCTAAGCCCCTCACTGCCCGGGCCGGCAAGGTCGCCCGGCAGCTCCTAGTGCGGGGCTGCCAAACCCACGCCCACCCGGAACTCCAGCCGGCAGGCAAGCAGCGTGCGGTAGCCCCGGTTCCGGCTCACGTCTCTCTCTCCACACCTCCCTGCAAGCTGAGGGAGCCAGCTCCGACCTTGGCCAGCCCAGAAAGGGGCTCCCACCGTGCAGCCGCGGGCTGAAGGGCTCCTCAAGTGCCGACAAAGTGGGAGCCCAGGCAGAGGAGGCACTGAGAGCGAGCAAGGGCTGTGAGGGCTGCCAGCATGCTGTCACCTCTCATAAGGAGTGATTAATCTGAGCTTCTCCAGAAAGTCCATTCCTGGTAGGCACTGGGAATAAGAAATCTCAGAGTATAAAAAAACATCAAGTGGTAGCACTTTTGTGAATGGCTCCCAAATTAGATCCTTTACTTTTTTTTCTTTTTCATGAAGCACAGTTGCCCAAAACACGCTCAGCCTGAGATGAAGCACATATTAGAGAAAGGGTCTCTCTATAGCATTATGTATTACTCGAATGAGCATTAAAAAGAGGAGACGGGACATGCTCTCTCTAGCTATTATTACCTGCACTATAGAGTTGACATACACAAGCTCATTATTGCATTATGTTTTATTCAACAAAATAACTTTAATGTTGAAGCTTAAATTGAATTCGCTATAACATCTTTGTCTCCAGCATAGTGTGCCTCAAGTGTCTCCTTGGTGCCTGAATTTTCTCCAGAATTATAGTGCTGAAGCTATGGAAATGGTGAAATTATATGCAATCTGCAAAACAATGTGGCTATAACGTGGTAATTGGCCTTCCACATAATTAAAGGAACATTTCCTCATCAGAGCTGTTGCATCAGAGACCCAAAGTCTATCATTGTACAAATCACCCACTTAGGAAAACCTTTATTCCCAGTAGCCTATAAAAATCTGGTTATGCAAACAGATTTGCTTATTCAGTAACATCAATGGCTTCTCATAGTTAAAAAGTCATCACTGTGTTTGACCTATAATCTGTTTCCTCTGTGACCAAGTGTCATTTTTATTTTGACAGTTAGGAGCCTTTTGACTCTTTCATAGCTGGCATGAAGGTACAGGGAGGGAAATCTCAAAAACCAACAACCTGTGTATTCCCAGCCTATTAATCAATAGAAAATCACTTCAACTGGATTACGGTCTTGTACCTGGCAGAAAGGCTGTTATGGACATTGAAACTGGATTTTTACACTTGATATGACACCTCCTTGAGTCAGATCAGATTCGTGTTTGATAGACTCTTGCCAAAAAATTGCTCCAGGGTCTGTGCAGTAGCTAAAGCCTTTTTGTTGTTGTTGTTGTTGTTTTAAAAGCAGCATTAAATGTTTTCATGAAGACCTTCCCAGCAGTGATTTTATTGGGAATATGGTCTTTAGCTCTGGTCCTGAATAACTCACACTGAGGAAACCTCTAACAAGTGTTGTATTGGAAGATGTCTGATGGATGGTTGGTTTTAATAACAAATCTCTTCCCTTTTTCTGTCCCCTGTGTTCTATTCTCTTTTCTCTACACATTATTCTGGGAGGATTCACCTATTCCCGAAGTCCTTTCCTCTTTATTTCCATTCCAGAGCTCTCTGTATAACTCCAGGCTGATGAATCCAACGGCCCAGTTGTTATCTCCACTTGGCTGTCTTTCTTGCATTGACCTCATCTTACCTTGCCTCTCCTGATTTCCTCTTCTGCCTGGGCTCACCACGTCAGATTCACACCACCATCCACCCAGCTTCCAAAACACCTGGGCCTCCTCCTTCATTCCTCCCTCTGTCTCAGTCAAGTTAGTCTACTGTCTCCTCTCCATCCTCACTGCCACAGCCTTGGTCCAGCCAACCATCTTGTCTCACTTGGCGTATTGCAGCCTCCTACCTGGTCTACTCACCTCCCACTCTCCTCCAGTCAGACTGCTCTTTTTGTAGCACAAAGTGGATCATTACTCCCCTGCATAAAAACATCTACTGTCTCCCTTTGTCTACAGGATAAACACGACAAAGAACCTTTAAGATTTGGCTCCAACTTACCTCTATATTAGTCAATTTTTATAATTATATGAACATCTCTCAGCTCCTCACCCTCTCATGTCTCGATTTTTGCACATGCTCTTCCCTCTGCTGGGAATGATCTTCCACACCTCTCCTATCGACCTGGCTAATTCCTACCATTTTCTAGTCTTCAACTGAGGAGTCCTGCGGTGGAGAAAGATTTCTCACCACCTGATAGAGATTGCATGCCCACCCACCTCCGGGCTTTTATTTATTTATTTATTTTTTTGACGGAGTCTCGCTCTGACCATGCAGGCTGGAGTGCAGTGGCGCGATCTTGGCTCGCTGCAATCTCTGCCTCCCGGGTTCAAGCAATTCTCCCACCTCAGCCTTCTGACTATCTGGAAATACAGGTGCCCGCCACCACATCTGGCTAATGTTTTTGTATTTTTAGTAAAGACAGGATTTCACCACGTTGGCCAGGCTGTTTTCAAACTCCTGGTCTCGAGTGATCCACCCACCTTGGCCTCCCAAAGTGCTGGGATTACAGCATGAACAACTGCACCTAGCCAATCAGGTACCCCTTCTATGTGCTCCCATTGCCCCAGGCATACTATCACCATAACTTTTACCATTCTGAGTTGAAAATGATTTTTTTTTTTTGCTTTTTATTTCTCTCATTAAATGCAAAGCTCATTGAAAAGAGGATGGTGGTTGTTCACTGTTGTACTCCTAACCTTTGACTCAGTGTCCTGAGGTTGGCTCTAGAGCTGTGCACACATGTTCAGACATTGGAGCACATCTTGTCTAGCACCTCTTTTGAGGTGACTTAGAGAAAAGTCAGTAGGTACTTCCCCAAGGATGAAACAGAAGCTTCACCTAAACCAGTTCTTCAAATTCAGCCTGCATTAGTATGAACTGAGAGCTTGTTAAAAATAGTCTCCTAGAGCCCACTCTTCAAGAGTCGGTGAGTTGCTTCATCATCAAAATATATACAGAATTCAGGCAGTCTTCAGCGCCAGCCTGGTCTGAGCCACTGTGGACTCCCACCTGCAGAATCTCCCTGCTGGTCTCCTTGCTTCTGCTCTTACCTTCTTGTTACCCATTCAAGTAGCCAGGGTGATCCTTTTTAAAAATTTTTTAAAATTTTTTTGGGATGAAGTCTCACTATGTTGCCCAGGCTGGAGTGTAGTGGTGCTATCTCAGCTCGCTGCAGCTCTACCTCCTGGGCTCAAGCCATTCTCCCACCTCAGCCACCTGGGTAACTGGGACCACAGACATACACCACCACACCCGGCTAATTTTTGTATTTTTTGTAAAGACATGGTCTTGCTATGTTGCCCAGGCTAGTCTTGAACTTCTGTGTGCACCCACCTCAGCCTCCTGCATTTTTAGGAGGCCCCTCTTGTAGGGATTTTGATGCAGAGGCCTGGGTGCCTCATGTCTCCTCCCATCTCTCTCTGTCTTTCTGTCTCTGTCTCTCTCTCTCTTTCTCTTTGCCTTATAGCTGCCCTGGGGACTAGACTCTGCCTTAGGCATCCCTCTGACTCTTGTTTGCTTTTACACTGAGGCTGCTTTAAGTTGCACATTGATCTGAAGCCTTGGGCTTCTGTTCCTATTCCTTGCTTTTGTTGGAAGGGCCGTGCAGCTCCTTGACAAATTGCAAAGGTGCCCACGAGTTTCCAAGTCCCCAAGAACCAAACCAGATGACAAACAAAGATGCAGCCCACAGCAGGAGAGACAGATTTCATGTCCACACAGAGACTCCAAGATGCTGAACTGAAATCCATCCCAAAACCTGCTTTCTCTCTCATTTAAGTTCAATGTGAACCGGGGGCTTGCAGGGCAGGGCTGGTGACCATTCACAGGGCAAAGATGCTTTGAAATGGCAACTGAGAATGGTGTGGTTGTTGACAGATGGCACGTCAGAGCATAGATTAACATGGAAAGAGAAACTCACCCCTTGGGGGGAGTGTGTGAGGCTGGCAGCCACACAGAGGGCTTTTCCTGCGAGCTCTTGCATAGATGCAAACAGCCAGGAGGTTTTGCTTTCTGAGCCTGAGTGGAACCATGTTCCTCCCTGCACATTGCCGCTCTGCAGCAAATGTTTATTCCTGTTGCATTGATTAAAAGTGCTTACCAGGCCGGGCGCGGTGGCTCAAGCCTGTAATCCCAGCACTTTGGGAGGCCGAGGCAGGCAGATCACAAGGTCAGGAGATTGAGACCATCCTGGCTAACACGGTGAAACCCCGTCTGTACTAAAAATACAAAAAATTACCCGGGCATGGTGGCGGGCGCCTGTAGTCCCAGCTACTTGGGAGGCCGAGGAAGGAGAATGGCATGAACCCAGGAGGCGGGGCTTGTAGTGAGCCGAGATTGTGCCACTGCACTCCAGCCTGCATGACAGAGCAAGACTCCGTCTCAAAAAAACAAAGTGCTTACCGAAGGGGTTTGAGGGCAGTGGTGACAGTGAGTTATGGCTCTGCCGGCTGCCAGTGGAGCCAGCCGCTCTGCACAGCCGTGCAAGCGTGTTTTGAAAAGTGGCTCAGCCGGCCAGGAGTGACTGGCTGTAAATATTGCTGCCACAAATCTTGTAGCCTGATTGGGGCCGTGTTTGCAGAACCCCTAAACCACTACACTTGTTCAGGCTTAAAAATAAGCTTACTTTTGTTTGTTTGTTTTGTTTTGTTTTATGAGATGGAGTCTTGTTCTGTCACCGGGTTGGAATGTAGTGGCATCATCTCGGCCCACTGCAACCTCTGCCTCCTGCGTTCAAGTGATTCTCCTGACTCAGGCTCCCGAGAAGCTGGGACTACAGGCGTGTGCCATCATGGCCAGTTAATTTTTGAATTTTTAGTACAGACGGGGCTTCACCATGTTGGCCAGGATGGTGCGATCTCTTGACCTCGTGATCTGCCCACCTTGGCTTCTCAAAGTGCTAGGATTACAGGCGTGAGCCACCGTGCCTGGTCAAACATAAACTTACTTTCTTACCTCTTCTGCTGAACTCTATTTGCTTCTTTTCTCAACTTCTGCTGAACTCTATTTTGCTTCTTTTTCCTGGATAAAGCTCTTCTTTATCCAGAAGAGCTTTTAGCAACAAAGTTACCCAATGCCCTTCCCTAGTCTCTCCTTGCAACTGGCTCTCAAAGGGGGTGGGGGGTGGGGGTGGGTGGGTAGGAGGAAATCCTTGACAGAACCAATTTACATGACTGTTTGGAGGACTCTTGCTAGCCCCAGGAGGTGTTTGCATTTTTAAACTGGTTAGTAGTGTCAGAATGTTTCATGAGTAAGAGCACAGCCTCTAAGTTGGATACCATGAATTTAAATCTCAACATGGCCATTTTCTATATAACCAGAGGATGGATTTGGGGACCCAATGGATCTACCATGACATGAACTAGCACCAACATTCACCTGACCTCCAAAATGCCTATTCTGTCTGGTAGACCCTAGTCTCACCCTAGTGCCAGTTCAGAGCCTGTGTCCAGTGATCCTGCACAGGTCCCATTAGTTCCTTTTCTCCTGTTCAGTCATCCTGGTAAAAGGCTGTGTATTCCCTTGGGGGCAGGCTGGGAGAAAGATTGACAGTATAAATTTTTGGCAGTGAAGCAGAGTCCTTTCTGGAGGGGACCTGGCTTCCCATTCAGACAAGGGACTCCGGGTCTGTGAACTGGCTTATGTCTGGGAATTGACTGGGGACTGTGACTCTGTTTTTATGATTCAGATTAGACTTCTGCTCACCTGACCTAGAACTATTCTGCAAACACAGATCCAGTAAAAATGTGGCAGGCTTCTTATCTATTTCACTTCTAGGAATGCCACGATCAGCTGGCACCATAGGTCTCTGCGAGTCAGGCTATTCTGGTTGCAGCTTTGACTCTGCTGTCTTTTATGGTAACTGCATCCACCTTGCCTTTGGGGATTGAGTGCTCTGATCACTTGGCCCCAGCCCCTGTGGTGTGCCTATGTCACTTACCCTCTTTATACCTCAGTTTCCTCCTCTATAAAATGGGCATCCTCATTGCACCCACCCCAGGGCTGCTGTGGGGTATAGATGGATTAGCATACGGAAAGTAATAGAAGAGGGTCTCATAGCCCATGTGTCATTATCAGAATTATTTCGTGACAGGGGAGAGCTGGAGGAGAGAGGAAGGTGCTGAGCAGACCCATGTGTTCTCCCACCAGTGTTTCCTGAGCACCTACTATGTGCTGCCCACTGTGAGAGCTGTTAGGGTTGAAATAGGGAGCACAGCAGGGTAGGGGCTGCCATCAGGAGCTTAGTGGGGAGACCATTGTGCAACATGTTTCCAGCGCTTGGGGTGGAGAAGTTCAGGGAGTACAGGGACCTAGGATCCTGGGCAGAATCATGGAAAGGACACAGTCTCCCCAGCCTCTCCTGCCTCCTCTGCCTCCCTGGCCTCCTCTGCTTCCCTGGCCTCTCCTGCCTTCCTGGCTTCCCCTTCCGCCCCGGCCTCCCCAATCTCCCCTGTCTCTCCTGCTTTTGAGGTGGGCCAGGAGCTGCTGGTGCTCACTTAGCCTGTCCTGGACTCTGGGTGTAGCACTTCGATGTCCAGAAAATACCCCCGGGTTCAGCTCATCACACAGCCAAGGCAGGAGCTCCACACTGACACTAAGGGTGCATCCTGGGCTCATTCATCAGGGCATGCCTCCAAAATATTTCTCCACATCTCCTCCCTTTGCCCACCAGCATTGTCTCTGTGCCTCAGCCCCGGCTGGGGGCCTGCAAGGATCCCCTATATCCTCTGCCCCTGCACGGCTGGGTCCCAGGCCATCTGTCCGCCCACCACACCTCTCTCCCCTTGCCCACCACGCTCCAGCCCCACAGTCCTCTTTCTGCTTCTTTCCCAGCCTCTGAGCTTTTGCACACGCTGTTCCCTCTGCCTGAACACCCTCCACTGGGCTGAGAACAACTCTCTGAGACCTCTCTCAGCTGTTGCTTCCTTTGGAACAGCCGCTGCTGCTGTCACTCTTCCAGCTCCAAGACCTGCTGAGCCTCCTGTCATTTTTAGTTCCCATGTCCCCAGCACTTCTCCTTGGCCTCCTTTGGCCCAATTGACAATGTCCGTTCTCAATGTCTTCTCACCCAGCGCTGAGCCCCACTGGGTGAAGGCAATGCCTGTCATGTTCACCACAGTATCCCCTCCCCCATCACCACGACTGGTCCACAGTGATGCTCAAAAAAGATCTGTTGGTAGGCAATGCGAAGGTGCATTCATGTCATCCTGCAGGCGGAATTCTCCACGAGTTTTGAGCAGCCTCGGTTTTCCCACCACCTCCAAATCATGCAAGACACAGGGTAAGAGCAAAGACAAGGTGGCTGTGGCTGATGTTCACCCTCTCGGGGCGTCCCTTCTCTTCTGTCCTCCTTGAGCAGGGAGACCATCGGGGTGCAACCTGGTTGGGGCGGGGAGGAGGTGCAGCGCCTGGCCAGAGCGGGCCTGGCCACGGGCAAGGGACAGCGACCTCCTGGGCCAGGACAGATGAGAGCGGCGCAGGCCCAGGCCCGGCGTGGCGGAGGTGCGCGTGAGCGGCCAGCAGAGGGCGCCAGAGAGCCAGGAGCGGCCCGCAAAGGAGCCCGCGCCGGCCCCGGTGCCCAGCTCCGCGCCGCGCGGACCCACCGAGCCCGCGCTCAGACGCCCCAGCTCCGCCGAGAGGCCGCTTGCGCCGGGTCCTTCTTCTTCCTCAAGTGCAGGCAGAGCCCCCGGAGCCATGGCCAGCCCTTCCGGCAGCTCCAAAGCCACTGGCAAGCCCCAAGGCAGGGATGGCCGGCCCAGGAGGGAGGAGGACGAAGTCCCTCCCGAAGAGAAGAGGCTGCGGCTCTTGCTGGAGGGGGGAAGCGCACTGCCCCAGGACCGCGAGGACGGGGAGGACGCGCCGCGGCCGGGCAGGGAGGAGACCGGCACTCAGACAGGTGGCGACGGCAGAGGAGTAAGTGACGCGGGCGCGGGGGTCCGGGGATGCCGGGAGCGCGGGGGTGCTGGGGACGCGGGGTAGGGGCGGCGGGAGGCTCCGTGGCCTGCCCCGGGTTGAAGTTGGGAGGGCGGCCTTCATTCTGAGCACATTTAGGCAGCACGGGCAGCCCTCCTCGCCGTGGGCTGCATCAGAGCCCCCCTGCCCAGTCTTGGGGTTGCTCCCGGTTGCTGTCTGGGAGGCTTGCTCATGGTGACATCCTCATCTCCCTGTGCACGTTACTGCATTCAGAGCTTGGGTCACCTGGACACTGAACTCAGGTGAATTTTCTCTGAGATCCCGGGAGAAGGAGGACAGTTCTCTGGAAGGTTTTCCAGGGCCGATCACGGAAAGGATGAGAAGGGAGAGGTCCTGGTCGGGGACACAATTACGGTGGCAGTGTAACACCAGGAAACTTGATTGCGTGAAGTCCCTCTCACTCCCTCTACCTCCTTCTTTTACGTGGACTCTGCCAAAGACCGGGATACCAGAATGCACTGCAGTGACCAAACGTAGTGGGACCTCGGGAACGCGAGTCTGGAGCCAGGCGGCTGGGGTTTACATCCTGGTTCTGCCCCTCCTTAGCTGGCTGACATGGCATAAGCCACTTACCCTCTCTGAGCCTTACTGTCTTCAGTGGCAAATGGATCTGTCAACAGGCCCCATTGCCTGGGGTTGTTACTGCTGAGATTAAGGGATAGTCGTCCATAGAAAGACTTAGCGTTGTGCCTGGCACATAGTGTATGGTAGATAAATGGGACTTAGGACTAAAACTCATGCCTTCGTGTGTTTTTGCAGTGATGTTTTGTTCTGGGGTGCATCACAAGAGACAAGGTTCTTGGCCGGGCATGGTGGCTCAAGCCAATAATCCCAGCACTTTGAGAGGCCGAAGGGGGAGGATCGCTTGAGCCCAGGAGTTTAAGACCAGCCTGGGCAACATGGTGAAGCCTCATATCTACCAAAAAAAAAAAAAAAAAAAAAAAAAAAAGCCAGGTGTGGTGGTATGTGCCTGTAGTCCCAAGTACTTGGGAGGCTGAGGTGGGAGGATTGCTAGAGCCTGGAAGGTCGGGCTGCAGTGAGCTGTGATCATGCCACTGCACTCCAGCCTGGGTGACAAAGTGAGACCGTTTCAAGGAAAAGAGAGAGAGAGAGACAGACAGACCCACAAGAGTCTTAAGCCAGAATCTCCATGTTAAAATGCTTTCTGGAGGCTAAAATGATGATATGTTGATAATGAAATATTTAAAAGGCAGAAACCCCACTGAATTTTTTGGTCCACAAAGGGAAATGGGAATCGCATGACCTGAAGGATGATGGAGGAACTGAACAGAAACCATCCTTGTTTCCTGAATCTGAATATGGCACGCTCTTTTCACGGTGCCTGTATCTGCTCAGTCTGGCGGCCCCTTGAAAAGAGGGAATCTTGATTTTCAAACTTAAAATTTGGCCCAAAGCCCACTGCTGCCCACAATGCCCGCCAGACCCATTCCTCTTCCCTTTTAGTTTCTATGGGAATACTCTCTTTGAAGAACCCATGAAGCAGTGTCAGGCTGGTGTGAGGATCAGCAGTGATTTCTTTGAGGAGGAGAGCCTGTTTCTTCACTCACAGGCCATGTCTGAGTGGATCAAGAAGAACAGAGTGCCCTTTTATGAGATTTTGTCTGCACAGACCATTAGCTTGGTAAAAATGTCAAAACCATCCTCATTCTTTAATAGCAGATTATTTTGGACTTTTCTCTGCAAGAAGCAGCATGGGCATTCAGATGCTTTTAAGGATAAAATGTTCTTTCTCATCACCAGGCCTGGTGCTCTGGATGGCTGAGGTTTTAATGTGACTGGATGTCCCTTGGAGTGGCTCCCAGGCTGTGATCTCGCGGTTGGGTGGCAAGGGGTTGCTTTATTCGGTGTTGGCTAAAGGATGTTTTAGCAGGTAAATCGGGACCCCAGGAGACCCTGAGTGCCAAGTCCTGCTGCAGGGCATGTGTTTATGGTGGGGAGGCGGGGGGTGGAGGGTGGGGGGCATTGATTTCCTGCCAATATCAGAAGTTTCACAGGCTTCTTGTGTATCCATAAACACCCATCCCATTGAGACGCCTAGAAAACCTGGCCCTCCCCAAGCCTTTATTGACCGCTTGTGAATGATCCCAGGGTGTGTCTGACCAACAGCTCTTCCTGGAGGGAGAGAAGTCTCTCCTAGGTATTTGGTTATCAACCTCAACCATTTGCTGAGCCTTCCCCAAGACCAGGCACCTCGGCAGAGATTTCTGGGTTGTCAGGCAGAACCGAGCATTCAAGGGTGATAACTCACTGTAGTCCCTGAAATCCCTGATGAACGCACCAGGTAAAAGCATCCAGGGTTGAAACCAGATCAGGAAGGTTATTGTCAGCCTGGGGCTCCTGTAGAGGTGCATCCACGTTGCAGGTATTTTCCCTTCTGGCTGAGGAGAAACCTGGGTTTCTCAGCTTTGGCACAGTCACAACACTTGGGGTGAGACCATTCATGGTGGTGGTGGTGGGGGGGGGGCCGTCCTGTGTATTGTAGGATGGTTAGCAGCATCTCTGGTCTCCATCCTCTAGGTACGATTCTACCCTCCCAGCTATGGCTACCCCAGATGTCTCCAGACGGTTTCAAATGTCATGGAGCAAGGGAGTGGTACGTGAGCAAAACCACCCCAGTTGAGAGCCATTGGTTTACACTTGTGGAAATGTTTGAGGGTGAGAGTGTCGAGCTTGCGTCCCTGCTGTACCCTTTATAAGCAATGTGGTCTTGGAAAATTAATACTACTCCAGGGACCTCAGTTTTCTCATCTATAAAATGGAGATAAATGAGATACACTTTCATAGGAAGGTTACATGGGATTTACTGAGATAATAAGACAGTACATGGAAAATGCTGGGCATAGCATTTATTTATTTTTATGTTTTTTAAAGATGGAGTCTTACTCTGTTGCCCAGGCTGGAGTGCAGTGACATGATCTCTGCTCATTGCAACCTCCACCTCCTGGGCTCAAGTGATTCTCCTGCCTCAGCCTCCCGAGTAGGTGGGATTACAGGTGCCCACCACCACACCTGGCTGATTTTTGTATTTTTAGTAGAGATGGGGTTTCACCATGTTGGCCAGGCTGGTCTCAAACTCCTGACCTAAGGTGATCCACCTGCCTCGGCCTCCCAAGGTGCTGAGATCACAGGTGTGAGCCACCACGCTGGGCTGGGCATAGCATTGTAACACAGACAAAGCACAAAATACTTGGGCAATATCTTTTTACATTTGGCTGGTCTAGACTCCATCCTCCATCCCCTCATGCACTGGTGTGGTGCAGACCAGAATATCACCCACCTAGACTGCAGAGTGGATTTGGGTGGCATCTTGGCTTTCTGCACAAGACTTGCCTGTTCCCCACCACATCCCCCTGGTTCTCAGGGTCCAGGATTCCAGGAAGCAGGGATGTGGGCAGGCAGGGTAGGTGGCCCACCAAGTTCACTCCCACGCTGGGGACCTGCAGAGCTGGCTGTCCGAGACAGGGTGTTTGGACCAACATCTGGGTTTCTGGATTTCTATTTGAGCACAGCTGGACTACACAGGCTGAAGCTTTCTCTGCCGAGATATAGATATTTCCCTGGTGATGATCTTTCAAGCTGACATGAAGACATGGCCACCCACTGGAACGTGGTGTGTCTGCCGTGGCCCTCTTGTAATTTGTGAGGCAGGCTCCTGAGGAATGCAGTGCATCAGTGGGAAATGGTGGGAAGTTCTCGCAACCCCCCCTGGCCGAAAGTGCTGCCTGCGCAGGTTGGTGGACGGTCCTTTGAGCAGGAAGAAGACATGAAGCACATTCCTGTTAGCTACGACAGAGAGGGGCAGGGTACACACTGGACATTTCAAGCCCCTCCAGAGAAGCAAGTCTTACTGTGCTGGGAGTACTTGTGGAGTGCGGGCTGTGTTGCCCTGGGCTTTAATTATTTCAGGAACATTTAACCGCAGCGTTGGCAGGCCGGATCTTGATATGTGTTTCTCAGTTGGAAAGACTTTGGACCGTAGGGAAATGTCTTCTCAATTCTTTTAATTTCATTAAGATTGTCATTTTTCTTCTTGTGGCCTCTGGAATGTGACACAGAACTCAAGGGACAGGAAGGAGATGAGTTGGAGGCTGGGACAGGGGTCCCTGCCAGGGATGCTGGTGACTCACATGACGGTGTTGATGTGTGGAGTCCGGTGCCTGGTTTGGGGAATGTTTGTGGGATATGTTCCAAAGGACTGACGGACCTTTCAGGTACTGGAGGTGAATGGTCAAGTCTGATCTCAGGGCTGACAGTGTCAGGCAAGGACAGGAAGTTGATGTTGAACTCATTGGCTGAGGTTGCTTGGGACCCAGGGGGCAACGTGTGCCAGGACAGATGGGTCTGGGGCTAGGAAGGCAGGTTTGGGCTGGAGACTTGGGCTTGGGAGGCATCCCAGGTAGACAGTGGTTGAGGCTGTGGAAATGACCGTGATTGCCTGGGATGAGAGTGGAGACAGACAAGATGGGGGTTTTGCTCTAAGCCTGGGGAACCCACCTCCCAGGTTCAAAGGATTCTCCTCCCTCAGCCTCCCAAGTAGCTGGGAATGCAGGTGCACGCCACCATGCCTGACTAACTTTTGTATTTTTAGTGGAGATGAGGTTTGGCCAGGTTGCTTTCAAACTCCTGACCTCAAGTGATCGGCCCACCTTGGCTTCCCAAAGTGCTGGGATTACAGGCATGAGCCACCATGCCTGACCATTTTTAAATATTAATTTTTATGAAATATTTTCAAACACATTTTACTGTACATTGGAAAAGTCAATCATGATTTGAAAACTTTATCAAAATCCAATCAAATGTCAATTAACCATTTAATTGTGGATGAGTAAGGAGACTATTTTGACCAAAACATGTTAGAACAATTACCACTTATAGAAATAATCTATGTTTTAATGTTTTAGTTGAATTAAACAATCTTTTATATTCTGTCCAGGCGCAGTGGCTCACACCTGTAATCCCAGCACTTTGGCAGGTCGAGGCTGGCGGATCACCTAAGGTCAGGAGTTCAAGACCAGCCTAGCCAACATGGCGGAACTGTCTCTACTAAAAATACAGAAATTAGCCAGGTGTGATGGCACACACCTGTAATCCCAGCTGCTTGGGAGGCCGAGGCAGGAGAATCATTTGAACCTGGGAGACAGAGGTTGCAGTCAGCCGAGATCGCACCACTGCACTTCAGCCAGCCTGGGTGACAGAGCGAGACTGTTTCAAAAATAAATAAGTAAATAAAGTAGAATTCTGAATGTTATTTTTAATAATTATTTTGTAAAAAGAATGTCTTGTTTTTTGGAGTTGTTGAATTTATTGAATTGACAAAAATTATGTACAAGAGGGTACAACATGATGTGACTGGAGTATGTATACATTACAAAATGGCTAAATCAAGCTAAATAACATCACCTCCCAGACTGATTTTTTTATGGTGAGAACACTTAAAAAACCTACTCTCTTAGTGATTTCCAAGTGTATGATATGTTGTTATTAACTGTAGGTACCATGTTGTCCCATGGATATCCTGAACTTATTCTTCCTCTCTAAAAATGACATTCTGTGTCCTTTGGCATCTGCCCACTTCCCCACCCTGGCAACCATCATTCTACTCTGCTTCTGTGAATTCAACTTTTTTCTTTTCTTTTTCATCCTTTTTTTTTGAGACAATCTCATTCTATTGCCCAGGCTGTAGTGCAGGGGTGTGATCTTGGCTCACTGCAGCCTTGACTTCCCAAGCTCAATCAATCCTCCCACCTCGGCCTCCTGAGTATCTGGGAGTACAGGCATGCACCACCACGCTCCACTAATTTTTGTAGTTTTTTGTGGAAATGGGGTCTTGCTATGTTATGCAGGCTGGTCTCGAACTCCTGGGCTCAAGCAATCTGCCGGCCTCAGCCTCCCAAAGTGCTGGGATTACAGGCATGAGCCACCATGCCTGGCCGAGTTCAACTTTTTTAGATTTTACATATGAGTGAGATCATGTGGTATTTGTCGTTTTGTGCCTGGCTTATTTCACTTAACATAATATCCTCCAGGCTCATCCATGTTGTCTCAAATGGCAGGATTTCCTTCTTTTTGAAGGCTGAATAGTATTCCATTGTGTACGTACACTACATTGTTGCTGGAAGTGTAATGGAGGCCAGTTGGGGGAGGAGGGGGAAAAGATTCACTCTAAGTCTAGATGCTCCAGCACCCACCCAGGATGTGTGCAAGGAAGTGCAGGATGCTCCTGGTCTTGCAAACTGGTTTGTGGGACTCCAAATCCCCTATCCTTCCACAGTGCTTTCTGTCTTGTTATCACATTTCCTTGGAGGAGAGCCCAGCCTTGGTGGAGAGCCCTGCTCTGGCTTTGTCCCTCGGCATGAGATGGCAAAGGATGGTGCTGCTGGGAGACCCTCACGTCTGCACACTGGGGGCTGCTTGCCTTCTCCATTCCTCCTTCAAGTATCTGAGCAGCTCCTGTGTGCCAGCTGGTGGTCTACAAGATGGATTGGTCCTTGGAGATCACGCTGTAGCAGAGGAGGCAGGCTGTAGCCCACATGCCACAACCAGCCCCCTGCCTGTTCACACAAATAAAGTTTTATTGGAATACAGCCACACCCATTTCAGTGCATATTGTCTGTGGCTGTTTTCCTGCTACAATGGAGAGTTGAATAGTTGGGACAGAGACCTATGGCCTGCAAAGCTGAACTATTTACCGTCTGGCTCTCAAGAAAAGGGAAAAAAAATGCTTATCTTTGTACCCTGACAGTCTTAGATTAAGAGTACTTTGTACCACCCTGACGTCCCAGGCGGCCATGAGTCCAGCCACCCCTGAAATGTACACAAGTCTGGGCTAGGGTTGCAGCAGGTGAGTCCCAATTTTGCAGGTCTTTGGCATCAGGGGCACAACCCAGGATTTTGAGTGGGGTTTCCTCACCACTGTGGCTGGGCACTGGGTTAGTGTGCTTTCTGATTTTTGTATGGGGAAGAGAAAGGAGGGAGGAAATGGCAACTTGTTGCCCTGTTCTAACATTTTCCTAAGATGGATCTCCAGGCAAGGGCTTGGGATCTCACCTTGCACAGCTTACAAAACCCAGTGAGGCCGGCTGTCTTGGCGCTGCCACTCTGAGGGATGGAGCCCCCAAATTACTAGGAAGGGAGATAAAAGAATGGTTTCTGCAAGCACAAGAAGTGGCGTTATTGAAATTAATATTTCCCCCAAGTTTTATAATGTCTAGGCATGCATATTTAAGTGTCTGTCTCAAAAGCTCTTGCTAATAACAAGATGTTGCATTTAATTTCCTTTTTTTGTTCTCTGAGCAACATGCAGCTTCCTGCACAGCCCTCCTTGCAGGCAACTGCACTGAGGTGACAGTACTCCTGACTGCCAGCACAGATCCCCAGGGCCTCTGAGAGCCCTGTATTCTGGGGGCAGCCTTTCCCCCTTCTATTTGGCCCCAGCTGGAAGGGGGCAGGTTACCCACAGCCCAGCACAGGGCTCCTGCCTTAGCTTCTCTAGGGACTCTGGCTCCCTCTGACCCTCTAGACCTCACCAGCTGAGGATCAGAGCCCCGGGGCAGGAGCCAGGGCCAGGGGGCATTGGGGGGTGGTTTGAGAGTGCAGCTCTGGAGGGGGGCAGGGCGGGCCCAGGAAAAGCTGCTCAGGGGAGACTGCAAAGAAATGGCAGAGTTAGGACAAGAGGGCCAGGCATGGTGGCTCACACCTGTAATCCCAGCACTTTGAGAGGCTGAGGTGGGTGGATCGCCTGAGGCCAGGAGTTTGAGACTAGCCTGGCCAACATGGTGAAAACCTGTCTCTACTAAAAATACAATAATTAGCCGGCCATGGTGACACCTATAATACCAGCTACTCGGGAAGCTGAGCCACGAGAATTGCTTGAACCCAGAAGGTGGAGTTTGCAGTGAGCTGAGATTGTGCCACTGTACTCCAGCCTGGGCAACAGAGCAAGATTCCATCTCAAAAAAAAAAAAAAAAAGTCAGGACAAGAAGAGAAGGGAAGAGAAGGGAGCTGTGGGGCAGCAGCCAGGACCTTAAAGGCAGAGAAGAGGAAGCTTGGATTTCCAATTTCAAAGGACATGAAGTCACACACCTTTATTTAACCTGCTCCAGGTGAGGCTGGGCTTTGTGTATTTTCCTTGCTTTCCTTTTCCTTGTGTTCAGGCTGTTGTAGAAACAGGTACACAGGGGCTCTGTGTGGCGCCCTGTTCTAGTTGCCTTCAGGAAGCATGGGGTGCCCTGGTTTCCTTGGCTTCGTGTCCCCCTTTCCTCCTGCCACCCCTGACTGTGCACCCCACCTTATCCCTCAGACCATCCTCCTGGAGGGGACTGGCCAGGGCTTGTGTCCTTGCTAGTCTCTAGGAAGGAAGACTCTGTGGCTTGAAAGCTTGTCGGCTTAAGTTGCAAGGTGTAGGTGCCTGGGAGGGCATGTGCACAGCCCTCTTGACTGATCCATTCATGTTTTTCTTTTTTGACTCTGTCCTATGTTGTCCTGATGGAGGGGTAAGCCCCTGCCTTCTGCCTTTCCTGCCTTGGACTCTTGCAATTGGACCAGATGAGAGGGTCTGAGAATTCAAGCAATGCAGGCCAGGCATGGTGGCTCACACGTGTAATCCCAGCACTTTTGGAGGCCAAGGCGGGTGGGCCAGGAGTTCGAGACCAGCTTGGCCAAAATAGTGAAACCCTGTCTCTACAAAAAGTACAAAAGTTAGCCGGGCTTGGTGGTGCGCACCTGTAATCCTAGTTATTTGGGAGGCTGAGGCAAGAGAATCACTGGAACTCAGAAGCAGCAGGTTGCAGTGAGGAGCAGGTTGCAGTGAGGAGGAGGTTGCAGTGAGCCGAGACTGTGTCCCTGGACTCCAGACTGGGCAATAGAGCGGGACTATGTTTCCACAAAAAAAAAAAAAAATTTATGTAGAAAACAAAAAACAAAACATCCTCTTGATTTGCTTTTCTTGATCTTGCTTCTCAGAGGTAACACTGGGAAGGGTTGGGGTATACCTCTCCACACCTTTTTCTTTGATTTCTTTTTATTTTTTATTCTACGTTCTGAGATACATGTGCAGAATGTGCAGGTTTGTTCCATAGGTATACATGTGCCATGGTGGTTTGCTGCACCTATCAACCCGTCATCTAGGTTTTAAGCCCCGCATGCATTCGGTATTTGTCCTAACGCTCTCCCACCCCTTGTCCCCCACTCCCGACGGGGCCCGGTGTGTGATGTTCCCCTCCCTGTGTCCATGTGTTCTCATTTTTCAACTCCTACTTATGAGTGAGAACCCGCAGAGTTTGGTTTTCTGTTCCTGTCCACACCTTTTTCCTCTGTGCACGCAAGCACATGTATTTGCATATAAGTGTTTATTGTAACCTTTTTTAAAAAGTAAAAATGGAATAATGCTATATTTATTCTTTGGAAAGCCTGCTTTTCAGGCAGCATGCCTTTGACATTGTCTCACGTTGGAACCTGGGTACCACCTTCTTCTCCCAGCAGTTATTCTGACGTGTGGATGCACCACGCTTTGTTTAACCAGCCCTGCACCGATACGTCTTTGGATGGTTTCCGCCTTTTCCCAATCACAGACAGTGTTCTGGTGGATTTTCTTACACACATCACTTGGTGCTCTGTGCCTGCATTTCTGTGAGATGTTCCTGGAGGTGGGCTGTCTAGGTCAGAGGGGGATCTGTGCTTAATTTGCATCCTCTGCAAAATTCCATCCAGTCATCCGGCTCCCCAAGGGCTCACATGGTACTGTCCTCTGTAGACATCATCGTCTGCAGATGATGGCACAACTGCCTCTCTTCCTTTTACTCACACCAGTCTGCACCCTGGTGTCCTGGGGGGTCCAGCCCCTACCTGCTTGTCTGCCCCCACCCCACAGTCCCCCCAGCCCCTGCTAACAGGGACTCTGGCTTCTGAGCTCTGGCAGACTGCCTCACTCTGGAGAAGTTTGCTTTCTCAAACATTCCTGGCAATGTTACTGCAAATCTCGAGGCCTGCATTTGCCTTCTTCAGGCCTCAGTTTCCTCAAAAGTAAAATGGGGTTAATGTGATGCTACTGTCTGCATCCTAGAGCTGCCATGAGGGTTGAGTGAGATCACTGTTGAGAGCACGTTCACAGCGCCGGCCTTGTGTGCAGTCAGCACGTGTAGGGCAGGGCTGTTGCTGATACGTGGTTGACTGTCATTGCTAGACTGTGGCTTTACCAGGGGCATTGTCTTTAGTGCTGAGCCCAGAGCCACCCCTAGTACCTGCTGTGTTTATAGAGTGATTGAGTGTCAGGGTCAGAGACTGGGGCAATGGCAGCAGAAACAGAGGAAAGAAGTGGGGCTTCTAATAGGTCCTGAGCCAGTGGCCCTTGAGATGAAGACTTCTTACCAAGGTCTGGGGCTGTGCTGTGTGTTCTAGGCCCGAGACTGGAAGCTAGGCCTGGCTGCAGCCCTGGCTGAGCTGGGGAAGTGCAGGTCAGCATCCTGCTTCATTAGGACACCTCCAAGCCCAGCTTAGACCTGGATGCCAGGTGACCCTCTGTTTACTCTGAGCCCAGACAGAAGACAGGGAAGTGTGCAAGTGTGGGAACCCTCATCACAGCCCTTGACTCTGTAAGGCATATGGGTTTATGTACGTGTGTGAGCATGGCCGTGGCTTCTCTGTGAGTTTCAAGCTCGAGGTTGTGTTTATGCAGGGTTAGGCTTGCCAGGTAAAATACAGGAAGTCCAATTAAACCTGAATTTCTCATTAACCATTTTTTTTTTGGTGCAAATATATCCCACGCAATATTTGGGACCTGCTTACCCTAAAAAATGATTTGTTGTTTATCTGAAATTCAAGTTTAACTGGCATCCTGTCTTTTCACTTGCTACGTATGAGAGTTCCGTGTGGGGGTTATCAGTGTGCATTTGTGAGTTCCCATGTGAAGGACTCTCTCCAAGTGTCTGTAGGTGCCAGGATGGAGATGGACAGAGAAGATCCTCTCGGGCCGCTTTAGTGGCACCTAGAGACTGTGGGGTAGGACACTTCAGCCCCAGGGGCCTAGGCAGCACTGTCCAGCACCTGTGTACTCCTGTCTTCTTCATGGGGTCTGACTTCCCTGCCATCTCTCTCCAAATACGGTGGCAAGAGCTATCCCATCTGCCCCCATCTGGAGCTCGGCTGCCCAGCCAGACAAGATGGCAAACAGTGTGCAGATGGCTGCAAAGCTTTCCCCAGCAACTTCTGCAAGGGGACTGCAGATGAAATGGAAGCCCTCATCCTCACCGCCTTCCCCTTCCAGAAAACCCAGGCAACAGCCACCTCTGAATGCTGCTTAAGAAGCTTCTCCCTCCTGGTGATTAAACCACCCCAAATAAATAAAGCACTGCATTTCCACCATAGGCTTGTTCACATGCACGCAGCCTATTGTCTTGGATCCGCCTATGTGCCTGATCCATCATGAGGGGTTCTCCTCTGAGGTGCTTGCAAAGAGCTGCTTGCAAAGAGTTGCTTAATTTTCATCTGAAAGACTGTCTGTAGAAACCAGGCCCAGCTTTGGAAGAAAGCCTTTTCTCCCCCTTTAGCAAATTCTGTGTCATTCTTTTTTTTTTTCTTTCTTTTTTGAGACGGAGTTTCACTTTTGCTGCCCAGGCTGGAGTGCAGTGGTGCAATCTCGGTTCACTGCAGTCTCTGCCTCCCAGGTTCAAGCGATTCTCCTGCCTCAGCCTCCTGAGTAGCTGGGACTACAGGCACCCACAACCATACCCGGCTAATTTTTTTTGTATTTTTAGTAGAGAGGGAGTTTCACCGTGTTGGCCAGGCTGGTCTGGAACTCCTGACCTCAGGTGATCCAACTCAGCCTCCCAAAGTGCTGGGATTACAGGCGTGAGCCACCATGCCTGGCTGGAATTCTGTGTCATTCTGGATACTTATCATGACTTCAAGCATCTAGGACTCTGTCCTGGGTACCCTGAGCCTGAGGGTGTATGTGTGTCCAGCTGGCTTGGAGGTTGTCTACAGGCAGGTTGAACTTGGCCTCTGAGTCCATGGCAGCCTCACATGGGAAATACCACCAAGGAGCCTCATCATGTGCTTTTAGGAGATAGTTTCTATTTAGTCATTGCTGAATCTGTTACAGACAGGGTCTCGATTTCTTGCAAGTCCTGTATGAGGTCGGTGCTGTGATTATCCACATGTTCACTTGTTCTCTCTGGCCTCTTTCAGGCTCTTGAACTTCCTTTGCTCTTTTCCTGCCACAGGGCCTTTGCATATCCTGCTCTTTCTTCCTGGAAAGATTTTCCCTCTCCCTGCCTCTTCACCTGGTCATGGTATCATCTGACAGTGGAGTCACTACATCCTCAGGGATGCCTGGCCACACTGACTCAGTCACAGCAACCCCCTGTTGTCTGCTTTCCTGACACCAGGTGCCTCTCTGTGGTAGACACTAGCTCAGCTACGGCTTCCTGTTTCTGTGCATGTCATCCTTCCCCTTCAAGACTGTGGTGACTGTGAGGGCCAGGGCCATGCCTGTTCCTGATTCTCATTTGTGTCTCTGGTGTGTAGTATATGCTTACCTAGTATTTGATTAATGAATGACAGCATACCCATTTTACAGATGAGAAAGTTGAGGCTCAGGAACATTGTGTAACTTGCTCGGTATTAGATAGTGATGGTTTGAAGCGATCTGGCTGGTCGCTGGGTGCACACTCTTAACCACTTCACTATGGTTCTTCTCTCATGGTAGCTCTCCAACAGCAGGAGTGAGAGACAATTTTAGGACAGGTGTAACCAGAATCCCAGGGGTTATCCTAGAAGGTGGTGTCAGGAACATGCTTGCCTATGGGCCTTCTTACTGTATTGCATAAAATACTCAGTTTTTCTGACTCGCCTTTAGTAAAGACCTTAGCAATATTTGAAGCACAGTTGTCTGTAGGAAAGGGTGGGTGTTTATACTTTTTTAAAAAGGAGTCTATATCATATTTATCTTGTGGTCTGCCATGCCCCCCGCTCTTCTTCAGCTTCAGTTATGTAAAATTCACACTTCTTCTCTTGAGTGCCTCTCTCTTATCTGTTCAGTTTCTTTTCTGTGTTCGAGATTGCTTAGAATTTTTCCCCATTACTACAGCCTGCTTCCCACCTGTATCCCCAGCCAGCTTGTTCTGGATTTTGTCAACAACAGTTCCAGCGTTTAGTGAGGGCTGGACTGAAGGAAAGCCTTGGAAAAGGCTGTGTGATGAAAGGTGAAGAAACCTAATGTGCAGGCAGACATCAGGGTTAATTCAAAGGCTGGAAGAAGGGCTGACCTGGAGGACTGGAAATGTCTTTGAGCTGAAGGTCATGTGCAGGTGGAACGAAGAGGGTGAGCCTTTTGGCGTGAACTGCAAGTATTTGATAAGATCCCTGTCCCCATGGTTGGGGAAGTCTTGATAAGCATCCTCAATGTGATGGAGGGATCAAAGAACCCATGGCTCTACCTGTCCAGCATGGCAGCAACATGACACAGCCAAGTTATTGATTATTGGTTGCCCAGCTGTCATCACTCAACATCTTCTGTTAGTTATAGCTGTAATTTGCACTAGTTGTCAATGCCAGTTTTGACTTTCCTAGTCAATAAAGTGTTCCGAGAGTGGCGACTAATGCTAAGCACTACCCATAATCATGAGTATTACAGAGGCAAGCCCCCTTGCCCACCCACGTGCAGGTGATGACACACCCTAGGACATCACTCAGTTCTTTGGAGGACCCTGAATAAATGCTCAAGTCCATCTGTTCATCTGTCCGTCCATCTATCCACCATTCCATCCATCCATCCATCCATCCATCCATCCATCCATCCATCCATCCATCCATCCATGTATACATCCATCCACCCACCTACCCATCTATCCACCCACCCACCCACCCATCTATCCATCCAACCCACTCTCTTATGCACCCAGCTATCATCCACCTACCCACCCACCAACCCATCTATCCATCCACTCACCCATGCATCTATCCACCCATTCACTCATCTACCCATCTATCCACCCACCCGTGCATCCATTTATCCCTCCACCCCCTCACCCACTCATCCATTTCTCCACCCACTCAGCCATCCCTTCACTGACTCAACCATCCATTCATTCATCCACCTGCCCACCCACCCATCTTTCCATCCACCCATCTATCCACCCACCCACCCATGTATCCATCCACTGCTTGTCCTTCTGTTCATTTATTCTACAAAGACTCATTAACCACCTACTAGATTCTGGGGAGGTATCTGCTCTAGTAATTGAGAACATGGTTTCTGGAATCTGATTCCCTGGGATCAAATTGAGCTGCCTCCTAGCTAGCTGCTTGGGTAAGTTATAGAAACTGTGCTTTGATTTTCTTATCTGAAAATTGGCTATTAATAGCTTCTACTCTTGCAGATATAGTGAGGATTAAATAAGATGTCACATTAAAAGTGCATCATCAACACTCAATAGAGATTAGGTTTTACCATTCATTATTATTCTTGGCAGATGCTGTAGATAACGTGGAGAGCATACGAAAGGCACATGTTTTAACCAATAGTGACATACAAGTGCTAAGTTCTGCAGTAGGGGAAGGGCAGAAAGCCATAGAGAGGGCCTGGCCCAATCCTGGAGCCTCAGAAAAAAGTTCCCCGTTGAATTGCTGTTTTAGCTGAGACTTCTGGGATGGGTAGTAGTTGGAGATCCCAGACAGGAGGTGACCGAGTTAGCATGGGAAAAATTGGGTCCTGGCACCCATGGCAGAATTGAGTGATCCAGTCTTTCTGTCTCCACTGGCTGGAAGTCCACCAGATCTGGGAATGTCCAGCTGGGGGAGGGGGCTGACAATGATCATGACCTTCACCTGTCCTCACATGTCCTCTGTGTATCTGCAAAGCCTCTGCCTCAGTCTCCTCTTCTGGAAAGTGGGATTGGAAACCACATCTGCTTCTCTCCCAGGACTGCTAGGAAGACAAGATTAGATGGCAGGTGAGAGCTCTTTGAAAATGAAAACATTCTGCTATTTGAATGCAAAGTGTTCTTCTTTGCCTGTGATGTTTCCTAATCTGTGAAATCATACTGGACCTCGAAGCTGTCTATTAAAAAAAAAAATAGCAAATTAGCTGGGCAGGGTGGCTCATGCCTGTAGTCCTAGCACTTTGAGAGGCTTAGGGGGTTGGATCACTTGAGGCCAGGAGTTCGATACCAGCCTGGCCAATATGTGAAACCCCATCTCTACTAAAAATACAAAAATTAGCCAGGTGTGGTGGCGTCTGCCTGTAGTCCCAGCTACTCAGGAGGCTGAGGCACAAGAATCATTTGAGCTCAGGAGGCAGAGGTTGCAGTGAGCTGAGATGGCACCACTGCACTCCAGCCTGGGCGACAGAGCGAGGCTCTGTCTGAAAACAGAAAAAAAAAAAAAAAAAAAAAAAGCAAAGTTAACACTTCCTCCATCTCTCCCCTAGGGGAGGCAATTTGTCAAAGATTGTTGTTGGATTTTACACACAGGGAAATCTAAGGAATGTGTGGAAACCAGACCAGGACTCTCGTCTCCCTGTTTACAGGGTCTTAAATGGGGGAGCCACTTTGGGTTCTTTCCACAAGATTGCTTTGTAAAAAAAACAAGAAGCAAACAAACAAAAAACTCAAAAAAACAGCCCTGACCTAAATATTCACAAGGGACCTTAGGCAATATCTGCAAACAAAAGTGAGTGATGAGTGGAATCTGTCATCTTTACAACTAAGACAGCTCCAGAGTTGAAGCAAGTGGAAATATCTCTAGAGACAGAGACTTGGGCGGGTTTTGCCAGTTACAAGCTAGGAGAACCTGGGCAGGTTTACCTCTCTGAGCTTCTGTGACCTTGTAAAATAGGCTGCATTGCGCTAAACTTGCAGGAGGAATCCCAGCATCCTCCTGTGCACAAGGCTGGTTTCTTCCCATCCTTTTCCTTGTTCTGCCTCTTTCCTCCTCTCCAAGAGATGAATGTATTTGGACCCAGTAGGGGCCTATGTTTGCAAAAGCTCTCAGGTGATTCTCATGCAGCCAGCCTGGCTCTGGCAGTGAGTTCTTGGACACTTCTGGAGGTACATTTACTAGTGAGGAAGGTCACTGTGTGCTGAAGGCATGACTCATCTTCCATTCCTTTCTTCCATGAAGCAAGGCGCATGGGTCGACTGAGCTGGGAGAGTCCACGGTGTCAGCCTCCCCCACGCTTCCCTCCCTCCTTATTCCTTGTGTGCTGTACTTTGTCTTGATTTCCTGTACTCTGCACCAAGCCAGGAGATAGTAAGATCTCAAAAAAAATCATTTTTTTGGGAAATGGGATCAAGAGGGTTTTTGTTTGCTTGTTTGTTTGTTTGAGACAGGGTCTGTTGCCCAGGCTGGAGTGCAGTGGCGTGACCTTGGCTCACTGCAGCCTTGACCTTCTGGGCTCAGGTGATCCTCCCACCTCAGCCTCCTGAGTAGCTGGGACTGCAGGTGCACACCACCATGCCTGACTAATTTGTCTATTTTTTGTAGAGATGAGGTTTCACCATGTTGCCTAGGCTGGTCTCAAACTCCTGGGCTCAAGCAGTCCTCCATCCACCTCAGCCTCCCAAAGTGCTGAGATTACAGGCATGAGCTGCTGTGCCTGGCCAAGGTTTTTTTTTTTTTTTTTTTTTTTTTATTACGAAAACTTTTCAATAAACATAAAAGTAGAGAGACTAGTTTAATGAGCTATCATATACCCATCACATAGATTTAAAAACTATTAACATTTGCAATATTTACTCCATTTGTTTTTCTGAAGTATTTACAAAATAGTTTACAGTAGTTACGTAATTGCATCCTGATATTCACCCCTACGTAATTTACTTTCCCTCTAAAAACATGAGGGCATTTTTTATATGATCACTGTCATACCTAATCAAATTACCAGTAATTCCTTAATATCCTCTAAGATCAAGTTTACATTCAGATGTCTTGTCCTCAGAATGTCAATTGTGATTATTTTTTTCTTTGAACAAAGATAATAAGATCTCAAGATTTAATGACAGAGATTCCATGTTAGCCCTGATGTCTAAGCTCTGTGGTCCATTGTGGCTTTACTTGAAAGTCTAAGGCTAGGCGTGGTGGCTCATATCTGTAATCCCAGCACTTTGGGAGGCCAAGGTAGGCGGATCATGAGTTCAAGAGATCAAGACCATCCTGACCAACATGGTGAAACCCTGTCTCTATTAAAAATACAAAAATTAGCCAGGCGTGGTGGCGGGCGCCTATAGTCCCAGCTACTCGGGAGGCTGAGGCAGGAGAATCACTTGAACCCGGGAGGCGGAAGTTGCAGTGAGCTGGATTGCACCACTGGACGCCAGCCTGGGTGGCAAGAACGAGACTCTGGAAAAAAAAAATCTCTCACTGTGGTCTCATAATAAAAGGACACTCCATTTCCCATCTGGCCTCTGCTCCTTAATGTTAGCCCCCTCCTGTGGGGAGGAGGGGGTGCCTTTCAGCGCAGGTTCAAACATTCCCAGGGCTGGCTCTGATCCCAATAAAGCCCATCGTCATGAATGAATGCTTCCCTTGCAGGTTATTCTAGGTATTGTAAATAGTGCAGGTGGAGTGTCCTCATGATGCCTGGGATGGTAGTGAATATTTATAGGTTTATTTTAGTGCCTTTTTTTTTTAGTGTTTTCTATAGTTCCATGTTTCTACAACCCTTAGGAACATCAGAATCGTGTGTGTGGGTGTTTATTAAATAAACCAGTTCCTGGAGCTCACTCCCAGTGACTGCCAGTCTGATGATTAGGGGCTCAGCTAGGACCTAGGTTTGCAAAAGCTCCCAGCTGATCTCATGCAGCCAGCCTGGCTCTGGCTCTGGCTCTGGGAGCTGGGTTGGGAACTAGTTTTTGGTGCTATTCTGCTGAAACTTCAAGTTGGGCTCTTTGACTCCGTCTTGTATTGTCATCACTTGTATTCAGGTCTGTTCTTCCCCTGGATTGTAAACTCCTTGATGTCTGGGTCATCTCAGCTCATGAGCTGAGCTTTCAGTGGGTGCTCAGTGGAACAGGTGCTGAACGGAGTCAGGCTCTAGGGAGGCCAGCGTGTGTTGGTAAGTGAGAGACAAAAATCATTTTAAAAAGAATCTTTTTGCCCTTCAGTTGTGTTTGCCATGAGTTAATGTGATTTACTCTAGTGGAAGCCAGTGCAGCTTAAGTGGAGGTCTTGCCCTGAAATGGAGCCAGGTTATGGATCAGCAGAGCTGCCAAAAGCGTTTTGGGGGAAATGTTTCTGTGTCACCCTCAGTTGATTGAACTCAAGTTTTCACTCCCGTTTAACACCACGTGGGGGCCATTCTGACTTTGGCAGAATGGGTATGATCAGATCTTCTGTAAAAGTGTAAGTGAGGGGGCTGGGCACGGTGGCTCACACCTGTAATCTTAGCACTTGGGAGGCTGAGGTGGGTGGATCACTTGAGGCCAAGAGTTTGAGACAAGCCTGGATGACATAATGAAACCTCATCTCTACTAAAAATACAAAAATTAGCCAGGCATGATGGTGCATGCCTGTAATGCCAGCTACTCAGGAGGCCAAGGCAGGAGAATCACTTGAACCTGGGAAGTGGAGGTTGCAGTGAGCTGAGGTTGCACCACTGCACAGCATTCCAGCCTGGGTGACAGAGCAACTGTCTCAAAAAAAAAAAAAAAGTGTATGTGAGGAAACTGGAATTGAGCTTGGGGATGTTGGGGGATGGAGGTACTTCATTTACTGAACAACAAAAACCATAGGATACCAATGCTGGAGGAAGAAGCATCATCCTCAGTTTCTACTAACTCAACCACGCATGAGATGGGGACTTGGTGTCCGAGAGAAAAGCTTCTTTTTAGGTCTTCAACCTTGATCAAACCATTTCTGAATTCCTCATACACATATAATCAGGTGCTATGAGTGGTACTGATTGGATAATCTTTCTGTCGTTTCCTGTGCTAGGAAGGAAAATACATGTACAGCCAACTTCCTTGAGGGTTCGTTCTTTTGCATCAGGGTGTCTCAAACTGCTGCCCTTAAAACACCTGTAAGAGAATCATCCAGGTGGCTTGCTCGCTCTGCATGCAGGCCCTTTAGAATCAGAGTTGGAATCCCTGGGGCTGGAGCCACAAAATGAAATGACATTTCAATGAGTTTGTCATCATGTGAGAGAGAATAGGTGAGTATTTGGATACCTATAATACAAAGTAGATTCAAAAAGAATGACTTGATTATTTTAAATGTTGTGTTTTAAAAAATTTAATACAGAAAAGGCTGGGCGCGGTGACTCATGCCTGTAATCTTAGCACTTTGGGAGGCCAAGGCGGGTGGATCATTTGAGGTCAGGAGTTCAAGACCAGCCTGGTCAACAAGGTGAAACCCCATCTCTACTAAAAATATAAAAATTAGCCAGGCAGTAGTGGTGCGTGCCTGTAATCCCAGCTACGGGGGAGGCTGAGGCAGAATTGCTTAAGCCTGGGAGGCAGAGATTTGGTGAGCTGAGATCGTACCACTGCACTCCAATGTGGGTGACGATTGTTTAACCACCACCAAAATGGGTTCTGAGTCCAACTATTAATATGAAGATGACATCCATTGTGGTCTTGTACATTTTGTTGCCTTTCTGGGGTGAAGGACATTGGTGACCATTTGTTTCCTCTGGAGAGGTCGATTGGTCATGAACTTCCTGGTCCAGGTAGTTACTGTGTCATTCATGATGGTGGTTGATCCTCAGGTAGTTAGGGAGGAAAATAAACAAGAAGTTATATATTTAAAATCACGTTTCAATTTTATACCTGATTAATTGACTTAATAAAGGGCATTAGCACTTCTACTTCCTACAGTCCATCCCTTTACCTCTGGAAACTAGTTATTTCTAGGTTGTTTTATGTTGTTAAGGTTGACCACCTTCTCTTTCTGTTCTGCAATCATAGTCCTATCACTAGCCTTTTGTCATGGTCATTCAATTCACAAGTTGCTTATTTTTTAATTTCTTGGCTGACTAAATTTTATTATGAAGACTTTTTTTTTAAAGAGCTCAGAAATACTGTATTCTTTAAGTTCTTCAGCATGTGATAGTGTCTTTTGCCTATTTTGATTTGGCAATAGTTTAGCTGGCTATAAAATTCTTGGATTATACTCTATTTCCCTTAGAAATTATAGGCACCCATCCACTGACATTTCATTGTGCTTTCTTTTTTTTTTTTTTGAGATGGAGTCTTGCTCTGTCACCCAGGCTTGAGTGCAGTGGTGCGATCTCGGCTCACTTCAAGCTCTGCCTCCCGGGTTCACACCATTCTCCTTCCTCAGCCTCCCGAGTAGCTGGGACTACAGGCGCCCGCCTCCATGCCTGGCTAACTTTTTTGTATTTTTAGTAGAGACAGGGTTTCACCGTGTTAGCCAGGATGGTCTCGATCTCCTGACCTCGTGATCCACCGGCCTTGGGCTCCCAAAGTGCTGGGATTACAGGTGTGAGCCACTGTATAAGCCCAGCCTCATTGTGCTTTGTACTAATGCCCTTTCCCTGGCCTCTTCCAGCTTGTCTTCTTCTCTCCCAGTAGTTTCTTCATGAAGAGGCCATGTGCTATATTCCATGAGATATTTCACACTCAAAGAAGACTTCTTTTATACTCTTTTGATAATTTGTCTGGGAATCAGTGTCTTGATTTATAAGGGAGTTTGTAATAAATACAGTAAAAGAGAAACACAACATATTTTGAGACATCAGAGAAGGGAGACACCAATTCTATTAATATTTGGGGTTAGCAGGGAAGGCTTAGTTAAGAGGTAACATTTGAACTAAGCCTTGAAATAAGGGAAGGATTTGGCCACACAGTAATGGTGAGAGAGTAGAAGCAAGACATGATGTTTAGTGTTATGTATCAATTAGACTGGGTTGTGGGGTGCCCAGATATTTGGTTACACATTATTCTGGGTGTGTCTCTGAGGTATTCTGGATGAGGATAACCCTTAATTGGTAGACTGAATAAAGCAGATTGTCCTCCCCAATGTGGGTGAGCCTCATCCAATCCACTGAAGGCCTGAACAAAATAAAAAGGTAGAGTCACAGAGAATTTGCGCTTTTTACCTGATTATATTTGAGCTGGGACATCAATCTTCTCCTGACTTTAGATGTGGACTCGAGTTGGAACTATATCATTGGCTGTTCTGGGTCTCCAGCTTGCTGGCTGCAGACTCCAGGACTCCTTAGCCTCCATAACCATGTGAGCCATCCCTTACAACAAATCAATCTGTCTATCTCTATGTGTATAGCTCTACCTCTATCTCTCTGCTCTTTCTCTGGAGAACCTGGAATAATACACAAGGTTATATTAGAGAAGAGGATGACCCAAGGAAAAGCATGGAGGCAGAAAACTGCAAAGAGGGTTTGGGAAGACTGGGGTCCTGATGGGGAGTTTGGATTTCACTGTGTGTAGCATGGAGAATCCTTGAAAATATTCAAGAGGTGAAAATTGTATTTGTGGAAGAACACCAGGAGTATGTGAAAAGAAAACCACTCACTCCATTTTAGCTCCACTGAAGGGGGCATCAACGGGATGCACTGGGGACATGGGTTGGAGGGTAGTTGAGGCCATATCTGGAGGATCTTTACTTCTAGGCTGAGTCTGAAGTTATCTTTCTGGGGAGTGGGAGATTACAAATCTTTGAGCTCCACTCAAGAGATGGTTTTGCTAACAATGGCAGGGCGACGGTGGTGGTGGTGGTGGTGGTGGTGGGAAACTGGTAGCATGAATTCTAACTGGGCTTCTGTTATTCTAGCCGAGAAAATTGGGGAATGGACTTTCAGTAGAATAATACAGATCTGGGAATCAACTGCATGGAGGAGGTAGTTATAGGTGATGAGATGTCTCAGGGACAAAGTTTGGTAGAAGGAGAAAAGATACTAGGCTAGTACAAAAATAATTGCTGTTTTTGCCATTACTTTTAATGGCAAAATCCGCAATTACTTTTGCACCAACCTAGGAGGATGCAAACTTCGGAGCCATCTGCGTCAGAGGGATTGATGAAGATCAACAAAGTTTAGGAACACAGGAAAGGAGCAGGGAGGGTAATGACTTGAGGGCATAGCAGGGATAATCAAGGTTTTTCTTGTTAGCATGTGGAGACTTAAGCATGATTATATGTTAAACACCTGGCACATACATGGTGCAAAATATTTATGAATGAAATGACAAGTGATGGTGGTGAGTCATGGGAGTTCCAAGGGAACGGATGATAAAGGCAGGTCTCAAATGAGGCACAAGTGGAGAAGGTAGCTTGGAAAAGCAGAAGGATGCTTCTTCTTATAACATGGGAAAGGCAGAGGAAGAGGGTCAAGATACAGTGATCTAGGGGTGAGATGGAAGTGAGTTGAGAGAACTCAACTCTGGGCTCTGAAACCCCTAGGGATGGGTTTTGGGGGCTTTGAGATATGGAAGAGGTTTAAAGTCAATTGTTATAGCAAATATGGTTTGGAATTTATTTGTGATACTTAAAAATATTGCTGAACAGAAGTGAAGTCTACCCTAGAGTTAGATGGTGAGATTATTTAGTGGAACTACCAGATCCATGTTGTGATTCTTTCCAGTATCATTCAGCAGCCCTTGGGCAGTTGCGAGGCGAGTCATAAATGGGGTATGGAGACTTTCCAGGTGGGTGTGGTTGAAGAAAAGGAAGAACGAGTTTAGGAGCACATTACAAGAAGAAGGTGACTGTAAGGTCCAGGCTGAGCAGGAAGGTAAAGCAAGAAGGAAACGAGGTTGTGAAGAGAAGTTTAGAGGGATGAGGAGGCAGGAGAGGTGAAGAGTTGCATGATGTAGCTAGAGTGGCGATGTTAGATCTTGGGGCCAGAGAGCTTTACAATGATTATGAAGATCAAAGGGCATTAGAATCAAGCTATAAAGAGCCACTGTTTGATGTTGGGATGTGAGGATGCTGCAGGTGGATGTCTGGACATTGATGGTGAGAACGTGGTCACCCTGGCCCTGCTGGGTCTTTGCTAAAGAGACTGTGCTCTGTTCTTGGGGCCGTTTTCATCACCTGATTAGAGCAGTGGTCCCCAAATGGTGTTCTTTGGACCATCTGTATAAAATGTTCATAGGTCAAGGATAAAATGGAAAAACAGAGAAAATGTCACAGAAATGTGCCTATTGTTGAAAGACCACCAGCTGTCCTTTTTGGAGGATTGTTCTTTATTCTAAAAATGTATATATTCTATTCTATTAAAACATTTTTGTATTTGCATTTTTTTCTCTTTTATGAAATGCCATGGGGTAGAAATTTGTAATGTATCCAATTCTCCTGTCTTCATGCATTGCCCTGTGGTGGGGGAGGGGATGTGGCTAGTACTGGCCAAGAGGCTGGGGGCAGAGGTGCAATGTTAGACTTCTAACCTGGAGCATTTAATTCTTAGTACAAGACTCTCTAGCATTCTTCTCCCTCTGTTCCCTGCTTGGTGATACTCGAGGTATTGCAACCCCCATTAACCTTAGTCTTAGGGCAAGTTTGATGGGAAACAGAGCACCCCACACCTCCCTGCAGATGTAGCATGAGTGAGAAAAACAACTTCTGATGTTTGAAGTTACCAAGATTTAGGAGTTGTTTGTTATTGCAGCAAAACCTCACCTATTCTGACCAATCATGGTGGAATTTCTCTGTGTGTGTGTGTGTGTGTGTGTGTGTGTGTGAAACTGGTAGTTTAAAAAAGTTCCTTCTTACCCAAAAGAAAAAAAGATAGCAACCTTATGTTTGTTCTCAAATTAAAAAAATATTTTTGCTCATTTATAAAATAGAAAAATCTGAGAATCTGTAGCTTAGAGAACTACAGTGTGGGATGTCTATAAAGACCAGGTTATTTTATCAGCTCCTAACACCCCTTAATAGAAGCTTAGCCAAGACTTGCACTATTTCAGTCTTTCCCATTCCACATTCCATGGACTCTTGAAGAGACATTGATTAAATGGTGCAGCCATGAACCACCCTAACTCAATCCTAGTGGCAGAACCCCCCTTTTACTGCAGAATGAGCTTCTTGCTACAGTGATACTGCAACCCCTTAGATATATCCTGTACTAATTATATTAAAACACGACCAATGCTTTTGCTTTGTTGTCCCCCAAATTAAACACATTAATCATGAGAACCCAGAGAATTGGATTTAGTGTAACTGATTCCAAACTGTCAGTAAGAACATAATTAAGTTATATTTTTCTCCAATTCAAATAAAAGAAAATTGACAATAAAATGCTGATCAATATGTGTAGCTCAGGAGGTAGGGCCTGCTTTGAGATGCAGAAGTGTTTGTTTTTTTTAGATCTATATTCTTGAGTAAAGAAAAAATACATCTCTCTTTCCTAGAGGGGAAGACTTTCAGAGCTGGGCTTGGCAACAGCCTGACTATCAGAGGCTGAATTAAACAAATATGTACCTCCCTGGAGTGAATGGTGCGTTTCTCCTGTTCGGGGAACCGTGCTTTTATGGTGGAGTTTGCGTTCTGTCTTGGTCTCCGGATGTGTGTATCTGTGGGTGGATGTCTGCATGTAAATGGCAGTGTATACCTGTGTAGGTGTGTACAAAATTCCCATGTGAATCTCAGCTTTGTGGGGATCTCCGGGTCTTGAGCCCAGTAGATGCCATTTGAAGAAAAAATCACTTGAAAATGAGACAGAAAGAATGGAAACTAAATCCTAGCTCTAAAGGCACCAGGCTGATTTAAAAAAAAAAAAAAAAACTCTGGATCTTCTTTGTTTTGGACTCTACCTACCTCTAAATGACATTTCTGTTTCCTATGAGATGATTAGAATGAAAAAGATCCTGAGCACGAAAGAGCAGATACTATGTGATAGTGTGTATGTCAGGGTGTCAGCTGTGACACTGCTGACATTTTGGCTCAGCAATTTCTCTGTTCTATGTGTGGGGGTTCCCTGTGCATTTTAGGATGTTGAGCGTCATCCCTGGATCCCTGGACTCACTGGATGCAGTAACACAACTCCCCCCAAGTAGACACAACCCCTAGTGTCTCCAGATATTGCCTAATGTCCCCAGGGGGCAAAATAGCCCCATCTGAGAACTGCTGCTTTCATAAAGTACAATGTCAGGTGAAATAGGTGGAGGCTGTTTGTAGTCAGGGGTTAGTAGAGATGGAAGAGACCCCAGGAATATCCTGGAAGGGTCTGTAATATTTTGTTTCTTGAATTGGGTGTCAGTAATATGAAGATGTTCAGTTTTTTGTTGTTGTTGTTTTGAGGCAGAATCTTTCTCTGTCACCCAGGCTGGAGCACAGTGGCACCGTCATGGCTCACTGCAGCCTCTGCCTCCTGGGCTCCAGCAATCCTCCCACCTCAGCCCTCCTGAGTAGCTGGGACTACAGGCATGTGCCACCACTGTTGCCTAATTTTTTATTTATTTATTTTTTGTAGAGAGGAGTGTCTCACTATGTTGCCCAGGCTGGTCTCAAACTCCTGGGCTCAAGCAATCTGCTCATCTCGGCCTCCCAAAGTGCTGGGATGACAGGCATGAGCCACTGCATCTGGCCAGTATGTTCAGTTTGTAAGAAAAGTACTGTGTTGACCTCTTCTATGTGCACATTTCTTTAAGTAATAATTCAATAAAGCATTTAGAAAAATTGGTCGTAATAGGAGTGATTTGTAGAGTGATTGGCATGAAAGCTGATCACCTAAATTTGAACTACTCTGAAATGAGCACCAGGGGCCACCAAGAGGACCCTTTCAAGGTGTCATAGCCAAGGAGAGGAGTGTGTTGTGTACATCTCTGCATAAAGGATTTGCTGGTTACGTGGAAGGATGAAGCCTCCTTCTGAGGACAGAGGCAGCAAAGCAAGAGGAAGCCCAAAGCATTGAGCTTTCCAAATGGACTTTGCTAAAATCTTGTGGATGACTCATGCTCTTAACATACACCCATGTACATATTGTCCATATACACATTAATTCTGTAACAAGGCCCACACTTAAGGGTTGTTTTTTTTTTCTTTTGAGACAGTCTTGCTTTATTGCCCAGGCTAGAGTACAGTGGCATAATAGTGACTCACTGCAACCTCCGCCTACTGGATTCAAGCAATGCTTGTGCCTCAGCCACCTGAGTAGCTGGGACTACAGGTGCACAACACCATGTCTGGCTAAGTTTTGTATTTTTAGTAGAGACGGGGTTTCACCATGTTGGCCAGGCTGGTCTCAAACTCCTGGCCTCAAGTGATCTGCCCACCTCAGCCTCCTAAAGTGTTGGGAATACAGGTGTGAGCCACTGCGCCTGGGCCCACACATAAGGTTTGAGTTGAGATAGAGAAACTCTGGCAGGACTGAGGAATTGGGCCACAGTCTCTGGGAAATATGCACAATTTCTGGAATCTTCTATACTTCCAGAGTTCCCACTTTCTGTCTCCTGTTTATTCAACAAACTTGTATGGAACCACAGTGTGTCTAGAACTTGCCAGGTGTGGAGGATAAAAAGATGACTGAGATCGGGCATGGTGGCTCATGCCTGTAATGCCAGCACTTTGGGAGGCCAAGGCAGGCGGATCACTTGAGGGCAGGAGTTTGAGCACAGCCTGGCCAACATGATGAAACGTCTCTACTAAAAATACAAAAATTAGCCAGGCATGGTGGCATGCACATGTAGTCCCATCTACTTGGGAAGCTGAGGCAGGAGAATCACTTTAACCCAGGAGGCAGATGTTGCAGTGAGCTGAGATCACATCGCTGCATTCCAGCCTGGGAGACAGAGCGAGATTCCATGTCAAAAAAAAGATGACTGAGATACAGACTCCCTCAGAATTGACTCTAACACAAATTAGGCAAGAGCCCAAGGTCTGGCTGGGCCAGCACCTTGATCGGCCTCATCCTGCAGCATCTACTAGAATGAAGAACACTTTTTTCTTTACCCATGAAAATGTTTTGTGCTTCATACCCACAAGTGCAATTTGTGTTAATTCTGCAAAATTTGCCGTATAACTGTGCCTGTATTCTTAGCATTTTTCCTTTGAGAGATTTCTCAGCATATCATCTTTGGACTATGTGGAATTGGAAATTTACTTAGAGTCAACAACAAGTACAGGAAAGTCAGTTCTTAAGAGTTAGGTTTTCAAAGACAGTGGATAAAATAAAAAATCTAGTACAGTCAAGATTATACGTGCAAATCCCCTCATCATTCATAAAGTTTAGCAGTCAGTCTTACCATGGCTCACCAGGTCCAATCCATACTTCTTCCTCCACAATTGGAGCAGAGGGAGATTTTTTTTCTGAGCAACTGATGAAGTCATTTAGAGACCATTTGCAGTAGGAGCCATGTGTACTAGAGACCAATCAATGTGCCCTCATGGCAGCATTTCTGCCTCTCTCCCTCTTTGTTCTTGCCAAGTACCCACAGTTCATTTTCTATAGATTGAAAGAGCCCAAGTTGGGCCTATATCTAGGAGTACAATTGCTGGGTCATTTGGCAACTCTATGTAGAATTGTTTGGGAAGTTGTTAAACTGTCTCTCACAGTGGCTACACCATTTTAATTCCTACCAGCAGTGCTTGAAGGTTCTAATTTCTCTGCATCCTCACCAAAACTTGTTATTTTCTGTTTTCTTTTTTTGTTTGTTTTTTTTTGTTTTTTTTTTTGAGATAAAGTCTTGCTCTGTTGCCCAGGCTGGAGTGCAGTGGCACAATCTCAGCTCACTGCAACCTCTGCCTCCAGATTCAAGTTACTCTCCTGCCTCAGCCTCCCGAGTAGCTGGGATTATAGGCACCTGCCACCATGCCTGGCTAATTTTTGTATTTTTTTAGTACAGACAGGGTTTCACCATGTTGGCCAGGCTGGTCTCACACTCCTGGCCTCAGGTGATCCACCTGCCTCGGTCTCCCAAAGTGCTGGGATTACAGGCTTGAGCCACCGCACCAGGCCAATTTTCTCTATCTTCGATTCTAGCCGTGCTTATGGGTATGAAGTGGTATCTCATTATGGTTTTGATTTCTGTTTCCCTGATGATGAATTTCATTGAGCATCTTTTCATGTGCTTATTGGCCACTTGTATGTCTTCCTTGGAGATGCGCAATATTTTCATATTCAAAAATGAAAGCACAGGTCCACACAAAATTTTGTACATGAATAATTACAGTAGCATCACTCCTAATAACCCAAAGAGAGAATTAATCCAAATGCCCATCACCAGATGAAGAGATACACCTATTATTGTCTACCCACATGGTGGAATATTATTTGATCACAAAAAGGAGGAAAGTACATACACTACAGCGTGGATGAACCTTCAAAACAGATGAAAGATCACATTCTACATGATTTCATTCAGATGGAAATCTATAGAAATAGGAAGTCGATTAGTGGTTGCTTAGGGCTGGTAGGGGCATGGGAGGATAGGGGTGTTAGCTAAAGCGTATGAGGTTTCTTTTTGAGGTCATGAAATGTTCTAAAATTGACTGGTAATGTTTGTGTATATCTCTGAATATATTAAAAACCATTGAAATGTAAAAAATGCAAAGAAAAAACAGCCCAAGTTGCAATTTTATTCAACACTTGATTGGCTTTAAAAATAGATTCCAGGCTGGGCATGGTGGCTCACACCTGAAATCCCAGTGCTTTGGGAGGCTGTGGTGGGAGGATTGCTTGAGGCCAGGAGTTCCAGGCCAGCCTTGGCAATGTGGGTAAGACCCTGTCTGTACAAAAAAAGAAAAAATAAATAACAGCTGGGTGCAGTGGCTCACATCTGTAATCCCAGCACTTTGGGAAGCTGAGGCGGGCAGATCACCTGACATCAGGAGTTCAAGAGCAGCTTGACCAACATCCTGAAATCCCGTCTCTACCAAAAATATAAAATTTAGCCTTTTGGTACTCCCAGCAGCACCATGGCAGTTGTTAAGAACAAGTGCCTTATGAAAGGTGGCAAAAAGGGAGTTAAGAAGAAAGTAGTTGGTCCATTCTCTAAGAAAGATCAGTATGATGTGAAAGCACCTCCTATGTTCAATATAAGAAATATTGGAAAGACTTGGTCGCCAGGACCCAAGGAACCCAAATTGCATCTGATGGTCTCAAGGGTCTTGTGTTTGAAGTGAGTCTTGCTGATTTGCAGAATGATGAAGTTGCATTTAGAAAATTCAAGCTGATTACTGAAGATGTTCAGGACAAAAACTGCCTGACTAACTTCTATGGCATGGGTCTTACCTGTGACAAAATATGTTTCATGGTTGAAAAATGTTCAACAATGATTGAAGCTCATGTGGATGTCAAGACTACCGATGGTTACTTCTTTCATCTGTTTTGTGTTGGTTTTACTAAAAAACACAACAATCAGATACTGAAGACTTCTTATGCTCAGCACCATCAGTCTGCCAAATCCAGAAGAAGATGGTGGAAATCATGACCTGAGAGATGCAGACAAATGACTTGAAAGAAGTGGTCAATAAATTGATTCCAGACAACATTGGAAAAGATATAGAAAAGCCTTGCCAATTTATCCTCTCCATGATGTCTTCATTAGAAAAGTAAAAATGCTGGAGAACCCTGGATTTGAAAGGCATGGAGCTTCGTGGTGAAGGTAATAGTTCTGGAAAACCCACTAGGGACGAGACACATGCTAAAGTTGAATGAGCTGATGGATATGAACCACCAGTCCAAGAATCTGTTTAAAGTTCAGACTTAAAACCGTAGCAAATAAGAAGTCCTATTTGTGAAAAACAAACAAGAAACAACAATGAAAGAGCAAAATTAGCCTGGTGTGGTGGTGCATGCCTGTAATCCTTGCTACTCAGGAGGCTGAGGCATGAGAATCACTTGAACCCGGGAGACAGAGGTTGCAGTGAGCCAAGATTGCACCATTGCACTCCAGCCTGGGCAACAGAGTGAGACTCTCTCCAAAAAGAAGAAAAAAAAAAAGTATCCGCACTTGGTGGCATGCGCCTGTAGTCTCAGCTACTCTGAAGGCTGAGATGGGAGGATGGATTGAGGCCAGGAGTAATTTGAGGCTGCAGTGAACTATGATTGTGACACTGCACTCCAGCCTGGACTACAATGACAGCTGAAAATGACAGGATTTCATTCTTTTTTATGGCTGAATACTATTCTATTGTGCGTATATTCCCATTTTCTTTATCCGTTCATCCATTGATTGACACTTAGATTGATTCCATATCTTGGCTATTGTAAATAGTGCTGCAGTAAATTTGGGGGTACAGATATCCCGTTGATACACTGATATCTTTTTTTGGATATATACCCAGGAGTGGGATTGCTGGATCATATGGTAGATCTGTTCTTAGTTTTTTGAGAAATCTCTGTACTTTTTTTCATAATGGCTGTACTAATTTACATTCCCACCAACAATATACAATAATTTTCTTTTCTTCACATGCTTGCCAGCATTTGTTGTGCTTTGTCTTTTTAATACCCATTCTAGCAAGTGTGTGATGATATCTCATTGTGGTTTTGATTTGCATTTCCGTGATGATTAGTGATGTTGAATATTTTTTCATAAACTTGGTGATTTGTATATTTTCTTTTGAGAAATGTCTGTTTATTTTTGATAGTTTCTTTTGCTGTGCAGAAGCTCTTTCATTTAATTAGATCCCATTTGTCAATTTTTGCTCTTGTGGCAATTGCGTTTGGCATCTTCACCATGAACTCTTTGCCCATCACTATGTACCGGATGGTATTGCCTAGGTTGTCTTCAGCGTTTTCATAGTTATGGGTTTTTCATTTAAGTCTGTAGGCCATCTTGAGTTAGTTTTTGTGTATAGTGTAAGGGAGGGGTGTTGTCTTTTCACTCTGTTGATTGTTTTCTTTGATATGCAGAAGGTATTTAGTTTAATATAATCCCATTTGTCTGTTTTTGTTGCTTGTACTTTTTAAGTGTTAGTGATACAATCTTTGTTCTCAAGCGTTTCTCCTGTGTTTATTTCTAGTAGTTTTATAGTTGTGGCTGTTACATTTAAGTCTTTAATTGATTTTGAGTTTATTTTTGTAAGTGGTGAGAGATAAGGGTCTAGTTTTATTCTTCTCTGTTTGGATATCTAGTTTTCCTGGCACCATTTAATGAAGAGGGTGTCCTTTATTCAATGTATGTTCTTGACAGCTTTCTTGAAAATCAGTTAGCTGTAAATATGTGGATTCATTTCTGGATTCTTTAGTCTGTTTCCTTTGTTTTTGTGTCTGTTTTAATACCAATACACGCTGTTTTGGTTACTATAGCTTTGCAGTATATATATATATATATGTGTATATATATATACACATATATATACACACACACATATACATATATACGTATATATACGTATATACATGTATATATACGTATATATACTTTTTTTTTTTTCTTTTTGAGATGGAGTCTTGCTCTGTCGCCGAGGCTGGAGTGCAGTGGCGTGATCTCTGCTCACTGCAAGCTGTTCCTCCCGGGTTCATGCCATTCTCCTGCCTCAGCCTCCCGAGTAGCTGCTGGGACTACAGATGCCTGCCACCACGCCTGGCTAATTTTTTTTTTTTTTTTTTTAGTAGAGACGGGGTTTCACCATGTTAGCCAGGATGGTCTCGATCTCCTGACCTTGTGATCCACCCGCCTTGGCCTCCCAAAGTGCTGGGATATAGGCTTGAGCCACCTCGCCCGGCCTCTTTGCAGTATATTTTTAAATCAGGTAATGTGAGGCTTCTAGCTTTGTTCTTTTTGCTCAGTATTGCTCTGGCTATTTGGGGTCTTCTGTGGTTCCATATGAATTTCAGGGTTTTTTTTTCCTGTTTCTGTGAAGAATATAATTGATAGGGATTATACTGAATCTCTAGATTGCTTCGGGTAGTATGGTCATTTTAACAGTATTAGTTATTCCAACCCACGAGCATAAGATGCCTTTCCATTTGTTTGTGTCCTTCTCAATTTATTTTATCAGTGTTTTGTGGTTTTCATTGTAGAGGTTTTTTGTTTTTTTTTTTTTCCTCATCCTTGGTTAAGTTTATTCCTAGGTATTTTATTTTTGTAGCTATTGTAAATAGAATTTCTTCCTTGATTTCTATTTTAGCTAGTTTGTTACTGGTATATAGAAACATTACTGATTTTTGTATGTTGATTTTGTGTCCTGAAGCTTTACTGAATTATACATCCGTTTTTAAAAATGTTTTTTATTTTTTATTTTTTGAGAGAGTCTCACTCTGTTTTCCAGGCTGGAGTGCGGTAGTGCAATCTTGGCTCACTGCAACCTCCACCTCTCGGGTTCAAGCGATTCTCCTGCTTCAGCCTCCCAAGTAGCTGGGATTACAGGCACCTACCACCATGCCTGGCTAATTGTATTTTTGGTAGAGACAGGGTTTCACCATGTTGGCCATGCTGGTCTCAAACTTCCAACCTCAGGTGATCCGTCCACCTTGGCCTCCCAAAGTGCTGGGATTACAGGCATGAGCTACCATGCCCAGCCTAATTTATTTTAAGAGTTTTTTGGTAGAGTCTTTAGGTTTTTCTGTTTACAGGTATAAGATTATGTCATTTGCAAAGTGAGACAATTTGACTTCCTTTTGTCCATTTGGATGCCTTTTATTTCTTTATCTTGTCTGATCACTCTGGCTTGGATGTCCCATACTGTGTTGAATAAGAGTGGTGAAAGTGGACATCCTTGTCTTGTTCCAGTTCTTAGAGGAAAGGCTTTTCAATTTTTCCCAGTGAGTAGGATGTTAGCTGTAGATTTGTCACATATGCCTTTTCTTAGGTTGAAGTGTTCCTTGTATGCATAATTTGTTGAGAGTTTTCATCATGAAGGAATGGTAAGTTTTACTGAGTGATTTTTCTGCATCTGCTGAGATGATCAGATAGTTTTTGCCTTTCATCTTGTTGATGTGATGTATCACATGTATTGATTTGTGTATGTTGAGCCATCTTTGCATTCCTAGGATAAATCCCACTTGATCATGGTATATTATCTTTTTCATTCATCATTAGATTTGGCTTGGTAGTATTATGCTGAGAATTTTACCATCTATGTTCATTAGGAATATTGGCCTGTAGTTTTCTCCTTTTGTTGTGTCCTTGTCTTGATTGGATATCAGGGTAATGCTGGCCTTATACAATGAGTTAGGAAGAATTCCTTCCTCTTCAATTTTTGGGAATAGTTTGAGAAGAATTGGTGTTTGTTTTTCCTTATAAATTGGGTAGAAATCAGCATAAAAGCCTAGTCTAGGGCTTTTCTCTTTTGGGAGACTTTTTGTTACTGATTCAAACCTGCTATTCATTTTGGGTCAGTTCAGGTTTTCTGTTTCTTCCTAGTTCAATCTTGGTAGGCTGTGTATGTCTGGGAATTTATCCCTTTCCTCTAGGTTTTCCAGTTTGTTAGCATATGGTTGTTCATAATAGCCTCTAATGATCCTTCTTATTTCTTTGGTAACAGTTGTAATGTCTCCTTTTTCATTTCTGATTGTATTTATTTGGGTCTTTTTTTTTTTTTGGTTAGCCTCACTAGTGGTTTATCAATTTTGTTTAACTTTTCAAAAAACCAACTTTTATCTTGTTGATTCTTTGCATTTCTTTTTTGTCTCTGTTGCATTTGGTTCTGCTATGTTATTTATATTTTTTCTTTCTACTAATTGTGTGTTTGATTTGTTCTTGCTTTTTGAGTTCCTTGAGGTGCATCATTAGGTTGTTTATTTGAAATCTTTCTACTTCTTTGGTGTAGGCATTTATTGCTATAAACTTTCCTCCTAGTACTGCTTTTGCTGTATCCCATAGGTTTTGCATGATGTGTTTCCATTTTCTGTTTAAAAAAATTTTTGATGTCCATCTTAATTTCTTCATTGACCCAATGATTATTCAATAGCATGTTTAATGTCCATGTATTTGTACAGTTTCCAAATTTCTTCTTCTTATTGATTTCAAGTTTTATTCCATTGTGGTCTGAGAAGATACTTGATATGATTTTAATTTTTAAAATTTTATTGAGCCTTGTTCTGTGTCCTAACATATGGTCTATCCTGGAGAATGTTCCATGTGTTGATGAGATGATTGTATATTCTGCTGCTGCTGGATGAAATATTCTGAAAATATCTGTTAGGTCCATTTGGTCTAAAGTGCAGCTTAAATCTAATGTTTCTTTGTTGATTTTATGTCTAGATGAACTGTCCAATGCTGAGAGTAGGATATTGAAGTTCTCAACTATCATTGTATTGGACTCTATCTCTCCATGTAGATTTAATAATATTTGCTGTATGTCTCTGGATGCACTTGTGTTGGTTGCATGCATATTTGGAATTGTTATACTTTGTTGCTGAATTGATCCCTTTATTACCATATAATGACCTTCTTTGTCCTTTTTACAGTTTTTGACTTAAAGTCTGTTTTATCTGATGTAAGTTTAGCTACTCCTGATTATTTTTGATTTCTGTTTGTGTGGTATATCTTTTTCCATCCCTTCACTTTCAGTCTGTGTGTGTCTTTACAAGTGAAGTGAGTTTCTTGTAGACGTTGTTGGGTCATTTTTTATCCATTAAGCCTGTCTCTATCTTTTAGGTAGGTAATTTAACCCATATTCGAAGTTATTATTGATAGGTGAGGACTTATTCCTGTCATTTTGTTCATTGTTTTCTGGTTATTTTGTATATCCTTTTGATATGGTTTGGCTGTGTCCCCACTCAGATCTCATCTTGAATTCCCATGTGTTGTGGGAGGGACCCAGTGGGAAGTAGTTGAATCATGGAGGCAGGTATTTCCCATGCTATTCTTTTAATAGTGAATAAGTCTCATGAGATCTGATGGTTTTAAAAGGAGGAGTTTCCCTGCTCAAGCTCTCTCTTTGCCTGCTGCCATCCCTGTAAGATGTGACTTGCCTCTCCTTGACTTCCGCAATGATTTTGAAGCCTCCCCAGCAATGTAGAACTGTAAGTCCATTAAACCTCTTTCTTTTGTAAATTTCCCAGTCTTGAATGTGTCTTTATCAGCTGTGTGAAAATGGACTAATACAGTAAATTAGTACCAGAAGTGGGGTGTTGCTAAAAGATACCTGAATATGTGGAAGTGACTTTGGAACTGGGAAACAGGCAGAGGCTGGAGCAGTTTGGAGGGCTCAGAAGGAGACAGGAAAATGTGGGAAAATTTGGAAGAGATTTCCTGGAGACTTGCCCAAAATGCTGATGGTTATATGGACAATAAAGTCTAGGCTTAGGTTGTCTCAGATGGAAATGAGGAACTTGTTAGGAACTGGCACAATGGTGACTCCTGTTATGTTTTAGCAAAGAGACTGGTGGCTTTTTGCCCCTGCTGTAGAGATTTGTGGAATTTTGAACTTGAGAGATTTAGGGTATCTGATAGGGTATTTGAACTTGAGATTTAGGGTATCTGATAGAAGAAATTTCTAAGCAGCAAAGCATTCAAGAGATGACTTGGGTGCTGTTAAAGGCCTTCAGTTTTATAAGGGAAGCAGAGCATGAAAGTTTGGAAAATCTGCAGCCTGACAATGCAATAGAAAAGAAAATCCCATTTTCTCAAGAAAAATTCGATCTGGCTGCAGAAGTTTCTTTAAGTAACGAGGAGTCAAATGTGAATCCCCAAGACAATGGGGAAAATGTCTCCAGGGCATGTCACAGGTCTTCATGGCAGCCCCTCCCATCAAAGGTCCAGAGGCCTAGGAAGAAAAGATGGTTTTGTGGGCTGGACCCAGGGACCCCTGTTGTGAGCAGCCTAGGGTGCCTGAGTCCTAGCCACTCCAGCTGCAGCTAAAAGGAGCCAAGGTACAACGTGGGCTGTGGCTTCAGAGGGTGCAAGCCCCAAGCCTTAGCAGCTTCCACATAGTGTTGAGCCTGCGGGTGCACAGAAGTAAAAAATTGAGGTTTGGGAACTGCTGCCTAGATTTCAGAAGGTGTATGGAAATGCCTAGATATCCAGGCAGGAGTTTGCTGCAGGGGCAGGGCACTCATGGAGAACCTCTACTAGGGCAGTGCAGAAGGGAAATGTGGGGTCGGAGCCCCCACATAGAGTCCCTACTGCAGCGCCACCTAGTGGAGCTGTGAGAAGAGGGCCACCATCCTCCAGACCCCAGAATGGTGGATTCACTGACAGCTTGCACTGTGTGCCTGGAAAAGCTGCAGACACTCAATGCCAACCCATGAAAGGAGCCAGGAGGGGGTTTAAACCATACAAAGCCACAGGAGTGGAGCTGTGGCCTTTTTTCTCCCAAGGCCATGGGAGCCCACCTCTTACATCAGCATGACCTGCATGTGAGACATGGAGTCAAAGGAGATCATTTTGGAGCTTTGAGATTTGACTGCCCCACTGGATTTTGGGCTTGCATGGGTCCTGTAGCCCCTTTGTTTTGACAATTTTCTGCCATTTGGAATGACTGTGTTTACCCAATGCCTATACCCCCATTGTATCTAGGAAGTAACTAACTTGTTTTTGATTTTACATGCTCATAGGCAGAAGGGATTTGCCTTGTCTCACATGAGACTTTGGACTGTGGACTTTTGAGTTAATGCTGAACTTAGTTAAGACTTTGGGGGACTGTTGGGAAGGCATGATTGGTTTTGAAATGCGAGGATATGAGATTTGGGAAGGGCCAGGGGCAGAATGATATGGTTTGGTTGTGTCCCCACCCAAGTCTCATCTTGAATTCCCACATGTTGTGGGAGGGACCTGGTGGGAAGTAATTGAGTCCTGGGGGCAGGTCTTTCCCATGCTGTTCTCATGATAGTGAATACATCTCACAAGGTGTGATGGTTTTGAAAAGGGTAGTTTCTCTGCAGAAGCTCTATCTTTGATTGCTGCCATCCATGTGAGACATGACTTGCTTCTTCTTGCCTTCCAACGTGATTCTTAGGCTTCCTCAGCTATGTGGAAGTGTAAGTCCATTAAACCTCTTTCTTTTGTAAATTGCCCAGTCTCAGTCAGATATGTCTTTATCAGCAGTGTGAAAACAGACTAATACACCTTTGTTCCTTTTTTCTCTCATTATTTATGGTTGCAGTTTGGTGGTTTTCTTTAGTGGTGATGTTTGAATCCTTTCTTCTTTGTGTGTCTGAACTACCAGTGAGTTTTATACTTTCATGTATTTTCATGATGGTAGATATTGTTCTTTTGCCTCCCAATGTAGGACTCCCTTAAACATTTCTTGTAGGACCACAACAAACAAGACACAAACAAACAGTCTTTTGCTTATCTGGGAAATACTTTTTTCTCTTTTATTATTACTGTTTTTTTTTTAGCAATGGAGTCTCACTCTGCCACCCAGGCTGGAGTACAGTGGCATGATCATAGCTCACTGCAGCCTTGAACTCCTGGGATCAAATGGTCCTCCTGCCTCAGCCTTCTGAGTCTCTGGAATTGCAGATGTGAGCCACTGTGCCAGGCTCCTTCATTTGTGAAGGATAGCTTTGCTGGGTATAGTATTTTTGGCTTACATTTTGTTATTTTTATTTTACTTGTAGTATACATCCCCTTTTCTCCTAGCCTGTAAGGTTTCTGCTGAGAAATCCCCTGTTAGCCTGATGGAGATTCTCTTATAAGTGACTTGATGCCTTTCTCTTGCTGTTTTTAGCATTTTCTCTTTGTCTTTTGACAATTTTACAATAATGTGCCTTGGAGAAGACCTTTTTGGGTTGTATTTATTTGGTAATCTTTGAGCTTCCTGCATTTGGAAGCATTCAGGAAGTTTTCAGTTATTATTTCATTAAATAGGTTTTCTATGCCTTTACCCATCTCATCTCCATCCAGAACTCCCAGAATTTCAGTTTTTGGTCACATAGGTGTCCCATATGTCATGTAGTCTTGCTTCATTCTTTTTTCTTTCTTTTTGTCTGACTGGATTATTTTAAAAGATTAGTCTTCAGGTTCAGAAATTCTTTGTTTTGCTTGATCTAGTCTATTGTTAAAGCTGTCAATTATCTTTTGTATTTATTTCAATGATTTATTCTCTTCCAGGATTTGTGTTTGGTTCTTTGTTATGCTGTCTATCTCTGTTGAATTTGTCATTCAGATACTGAATTATTTTCCTGTTTGTTTTTTTTTTTTTGTATTCATTATCTGTGTTCTCTTGTATCTCCCTGAGTTTCTTTAATAACATTATTCTGAATTTTTTTCAGGCATTTCATAGATTTTCTTTTCATTGGATCTGTTGCTGGAGAATTATTGTGCTTCTTTGGAGATGTTATGTTTCCTTTTTCATATTTCTTGCATCCTTATGTGACTATCTGTGCCTCTGACATAACAGTCATTTCTTCCAATTTTATGGATTGGCTTTTATATGGGAAAGACCTTTTCTTATAGCTGTATCTACAGTGTTCATTGGATATCACACTTTGGCTTTGATTCTGGGTGGGTACAGTGGTATAGTCTGCATATGATTCCTTCAGCTGTAATTGGCATGAGTGGTGCCTGTGAGTCATTCAGTGGCTTAGACTGCAGTGTTTTTTTTTGTGGTTGTTGAGATGGAGTCTAGCTCTGTCACCAGGCTGGAGTGCAGTGGCACAATCTCAGCTCACTGCAACCTCTGCCTCCCAGGTTCAAGCAATTCTCCTGCCTCAGCCTCCTGAGTAGCTGGGACTATAGGCGTGTGCAACCATGCACAGCTAATTTTTGTATTTTTAGTAGAGACGGGGTTTCACTATGTTGGCCAGGCTGCTCTCGAACTCCTGACCTCATGATCTACCCGCCTCGGCCTCTCAAAGTGCTGGGATTACAGGCGTGAGCCACCACACTTGGCCAGACTGTAGTTGTTATTGGAGGCTGTGGTGAGGCTTTGCTGAGGATGGGGATGCCAGGAAGTCTTGTCCCTCAGCATCAGTGGTAGTGGTGTTGGACCAGGTGTGTCAATACTAGGGACCGTGGGCAGTGTTTGTGGGCACTGATGATAGCCTGTCTGCGTGGGCCAATCCCTGGGCCTCCAGGTGGCTCCTTTGGTTGCTGGCAGTGGCAGCACTGGGCCAGGTGGGCAGGTGCACCACTGGGCTCCTGGGTGGTGTGCGTGGCAGGCTGATCTCTAGTCCTCCAGGTGACGTATGCAGGTTCTGGTGGTGGGTAGGCAGGCGTTTCCTCAGGCCTCTCAGTAGTAAGTGTGAGCACTAGCTCTGGAGGCAAGTGAGTCAATCTCCAGGCCCCCAGATGGTACATTCAGGCACCAGCATATTCCTGTGCATTTCTAGATAAAAGTATTTTTCAGAAAACCTGAGCATATGTCATATTAATACAACTTACCCTCATCAGCTCTGCATGAGAAGAAGGGGGAATTCCCTCAGTAGAACAGTCAGAATGGAATCACAGACTTGTTTTTAGCCAGTCACTGGTAAGGGGGGGTAGGCTAAAATGATAAGCTCAGAATCTAAACCTTAGACTAGGGAATGGCAAACTTTTTCCATAAAGAGGCAAACGGTAATATTTTAGGCTTTTGGTCTAGATAACCTCTGTCGTAGTGACGCAGTGGTGCCATCGTAGCCTAAAAGCGTATGTAGACAATGGATAAATCAATGGACCTGGTTTTATTCCAGTAAAACTTAATTTATACAGTCAGAGGGCCAGATTTGGCCCTTGGTCTATAGTTGGCCAACCCTGTTTAGAGCAGTCAAAATTTATTCCCTGGGGCTGGGCCAACTTTTTCTTAAAAAAAAAAAAAAAAGAAAGCAACCCACTGTCAGAATAAAATAAGGTTTCTATTTAAAAAGAAGAAGAGGCTGGGTGTGGTGGCTCATGCCTATAATCCTAGCACTTTGGAAGGGTGAGGCAGGAGGACTGCTTGAAGCCAGGAGTTTGAAACCAACTTGGGCAATATAGTGAGACCCTCTCTCTGCAAAGAATAAAAAAATTAGCCAGGCATGGTGGCACATGTCTGTAGTCTTAGCTACATAGGAGGCTGAAGGGTAAGATCACTTGAGCCCAGGATTTTGAGGTTACAGTGAGCTCTGACTGTACCATTTGTGCTCTAGCCTAGGCAAAGAGGGAGAACCCAAAAACAAACAAACAAAAAAAAGGTTGGTTGGGGCGGGTTGGAGAAGAAAGTATTTCTGAATTTCTGGGTAGGTTACTGGTAGTGTCAGGCCAAACTAGCTCTACAGTCATATTCATTATAAATAAAGGCAACTAGAAGATCTCCATCTAGCTATTAAAAATTGGTTCAAATCTACAGAGATAAAGGACAGTGACCCTTGTATCAGTTAGTTGTTGTCACAAAATGCTGCATAACAAGTCACTCCAAATCTCAGTGGCTTAATACAACAATTGTTTATTTTCATGGATCTATGGGTCAGCTGAGGATTGGTCAATCTAGCATGAGCATGTCTGGGAAGCTCGACTTTGCTCTTGGTGTCTCTTATCTTCTGCTGGAAGCAGCAGTCTGGCCTGGGCTTGTTCTCATGGTGATAGCAGGAGTGAGCGAGCACAAATGAATGCACACTTTCCAAGTTTTTGGTCATACAGATTAATATTCCAGTGGCCAAAGCTAGATACAATTCAAAACCCAACATTAGGGACTGGAGAAATATACTCCGATTCTTCAGTGGGAGGAACTGCAGAGACAAATGACAGAGTCTTGGATACAGGGAGGACATGGATCCATTAATGTACCTTAATCAATCGCAACCCTCTAACCACCAATACAATTAAATAAGTATTTGTTGAATGCACTTGTGCCTGAATGCTTCTGGCTGCAGCCCAGGCAATGGGGGCCTGACTGGGGAGGGACCATAGCAGGGACTCGATGTCCTGCAGGTCTGCATGTAATTGTGCATGGCCGACTCCACATTGGTCATGGATGACTTGCTTTATCCTGCGTCCCCAAGGGGCAATGATTGGCTGATTATATTTCTGAACAATTTTGACAAAGTTGTTTTCAGGAGCCCAGGAAGCAAATCAGTTGTAGATTTGAATTTTGCAGGGGGTCAGAATTGTTGAATATATGTATAGTCTTTTACATGCTGATAATTATTTCCACATCACAAAGAAGGCCAGCTATCAGGAGGCTGCTGTTCAATTCCTTTGCCCCGTGAACTCATGAGCTGTGTCTATGTGGGGGGCACTCAGTTGTTAGAGCTGTTTTCCTTCATAATAACATCAGCCAACGTTCTAAATAAATTCAGGAAATTAAATAGTCTTCCCCAGACAGGTACTTTGCCCTTCTAAAGTGAATTACACATTCTAAAATAAAACACAGTCACATTAAAAAACCAAAAGGTCTTTGTGTCAGGTTGGTCTGGCTTCAGCAAAGATAATATTAGCCTCCAGAGTAGAAGATCCGTGGAATCCACGGTATTGCATTTGGCAGCCCCACATCTTGTTTTCTTTTCTTTTTTTTTTGTTTTTAACTAGAGGAGTTGGCAATTTTATTTTCACATTTCCCTATACAAATGAAAACTGCATCTTTTTTGGCCCCACTTCTCCCCTCCAAAACTATTCTCTTTGATAGGGCAAGGGGGCAAGTCTTCCTTATGCTGTTAAGAAAACCGGATATCACAGCAGCATGATCTCCTGGTGAAGGGAGCAGGTAAATATAAAATTCATATAGGCCAGGCGCAGTGGCTCACACCTGTAATCCCAGCACTTTGGGAGGCTGAGGCGAGCGGGTCACGAGGTCAGGAGATTGAGACCATCCCGGCCAACATGGTGAAACCCCGTTTCTACTAAAATAAAAAAAATTAGCTGGGCATGGTGCACACGCCTGTAGTCCCACACTCCTCAGGAGGCTGAGGCAGAGGAATCGCTTGAACCCAGGAGGTGGAGGTTTCAGTGAGCTGAGATCATGCCACTGCCCTCCAGCCTGGGCGACAGAAGAAGACTCTGTCTCAAAAACAAAACAAAACATTACAAACAAAAAAACACAACAATAACAACAACAAAACAACACTGATGCAATGAGGCCTCCCCTCTATCCTTATCTGTCTGGTCGAGTCATTCTGGGCTGACTGGGCACCATCATGAGACGGGCAGAAGGTCTCATCATTGGGCACCCAGGCATCATGGGCATGTGGCCTCCCATGGGCGGCCTCATTCCAGGAGCAGGTCCCACTGGCATCATCCCAGAAGGAGGAGAGCCCATCATTGCATCATGGGCGGGCGCCCCATATAGGCTGCTGCCATCATTCTGAAATGTGCGAGAAGTGTCAAATACACATTAGATTGTGAAGACTTAATATAAACAGAAAGCAAAGTATTTTGTTATTGTTAAAATATTTTATACATGTTGACCTGGTATTTTGGATAGATTTGTTTAAATCTGTGATATTATTCCAATTACCTTCACTTCTTTTGTTTTACTTTTTAAAATGTGGTTACTACAAAATGCAAAAGTAAATATGTGGCTTGCATCATATTTCATCACATTTAGTGTGGACCCTGAGGATCTAGGGGAGTTATGAGCCTTAAGTTGAGGGTGACCCAGGTCAACGTGAATTGCTCTGAAAGAGAAGCAAAGGGCTTAAAGAGAATGTATAAATGGAGAGAGGGAGCTCAGTCTCACAGGGTGAGGAAAGGCTTTCTTTCTTACACAGTCTGGCACTTCTTCCAAAGCTTAAACACAGAGTTCTATGACCCACCACTTCCACTCCAGTTTATGAAAGAAATGAAAATATATGTCCGTCCAGAAACTTGTACACAAATGCTCATAGCAGCATTATTCATAATAGCGCCAAAGTGAAAACAACACAAATGCTTGTCTACTGATGAGTGGAGAAATAGAACATGGTTTGACTATGCAATGGAATATTATTCAGTCATCAAAAGGAATGAAGTACTAACACGTGCTAGAACACGGATGAACAATGAGAATATTAAGCTAAGTGGAAGAAACCAGTCACAAAAGGTCACATATTCTAAGATGTCATTTATATGAAATGTCCAGAACACACAAATCTGTGAAGACAGAAACCCTGTCTCTACTAAAAATACAAAATTAGATGGGCGTGGTGACACATCCCTGTAATCCCAGCTACTCGGGAGGCAGGAGAATTGCTTGAACCCGGGAGGCGGAGGTTGCAGTGAGCCGAGATTGTGCCACTGCACTCCAGCCTGTGACAGAGACTCTATCTCAAAAAAAGTAGATTGTCAGGGCTTAGTGGGAGGAGGAAATGGCAGGAACCTGCTCATGGATACAGGGTTTCTTTTTGGGGTGATGAAAATGTTTTAAAATTGATCATGATGGTGGTTGCCGAGCTCTGTGAATGCACTGAAACCATTGATTTGTTCACTTTGAATGGGCAAATCATACGGTACCTGAATTATATTTTAATAGTTATATTAAAAAAGTAAAATCTTCCTTGAAGAGATGACACTTAAGGAGAGGCCTAGGGGGTGGGATGAGTTCACTATGTAGAGAAATGAGGAACAGCATTTCAGGGTGAGAAACAGCATAGTGAAGTCCCTGAGGTTGATAGGCATAGAGCAGATTTCAGGGACTTTTTTTTTGAGACGGACTTTCACTCTTGACGCCCAGGCTTGGGTGGAGTGGTGCGACCTTGGCTCACGGCAACCTCTGCCTCCCGAGTTCAAGCGATTTTCCTGCCTCAGTCTCCCGAGTAGCTGGGATTACAGGTGCCATCCACCATACCTGGCTAATTTTGGGATATTTAGTAGAGATGGGGTTCCACCATGTTGACCAGGCTGGTCTCGAACTCCTGATCTCAGGTGATCCAGCCGCCTCAGCTTCCCAAAGTGCTGAGATTACAGGCGTGAGCCACTGCGCTCAGCCAGATTTAAGGGACTTTCAAGAAGTTTGTGTGGCTGAAGACTTCAGGGCAAGCGAGAAAATCAGGAAATGAGGCTGGAGAAAGAGAGGGGCTAGGTCATGGAGGGTCTCACATTAGTGTGTGGAAACTTCACACGTGTGGTCCACCTTGGGCATTCCACCTAACTACTCTGTGTCCCAGCTTCCCCACTGGTGAAATAAAGGGCTGATGTAGGGATGGAATGAGATAGTGTGTGCTCAGTAAAGGTGACCTTTAATAATTTTTTTTTTTTTTTTTGAGATGGAGTCTCACTCTGTGGCCCAGGCTGGAGTGCAGTGGCACGATCTCGGCTCACTGCAAGCTCCACCTCCCGCGTTCACGCCATTCTCCTGCCTCAGTCTCCCAAGTAGCTGCGACTACAGGCGCCCGCCACCACGCCCGGCTAATTTTTTTGTATTTTTAGTAGAGACGGGGTTTCAACGTGTTAGGGAGAATGGTCTGGATCTCCTAACGTCATGATCCGACCGCCTCGGCCTCCCAAAGTGCTGGGATTACAGGCGTGAGCCACCGCGCCCGGCCGAGCTTTTATGGTTGTTAACCCACACAGCAGAGGGAGCCATTGAAAGCGAGTGATCGGTTTGGATGCACCTTCTGAAGTGATCACTTTGGTCCCTGTGAGGAGTGCAGATTGTCACAGGGCCAGGGGAAGAGAGAGGCCAGTGAGGAGGCATTTGCAGTCAAACAGCTGGAGGTGATGGTGGCTTGGTTTATGGTGGTGTCAGGAGAGTGGCTGAGCAGTGAACGGATCTGAAAAGATTTAGGAGGTAAAACCCACGTGACTTGGTCACTGAATGTGGGTTGGGTGGGCTGGAGGGAAGGTAAGAAAGAATGAGAAGAAAAACATACTCAAGTGGGCCCTCCAGCCTAAGGTTACTTGAGGTCCCTTTGTGAAGAGGAATGTTTGTGTTTATGATGAAGATGTCTAGACTTTCAAAAGCCATTTGCAGTATTTTTTTTTTTAACAGCCAACAACTCCTCCTTCCCTGTGCCCTAGACATATGAATTTTTTTTTGCCCTAATTTATCACAGAGGAATGGATGTTTATTTGCTTTAATGAGAAATGCAGAATGCCAATAAGAAAGCATATTAAATTAATCTGGATTGCTGTGAGGGAGTTAAATCTGTTTAGATGTGCACCAGTGTTACTATAATAGTTTGGCCTAAACCCATTTCTGGCCTGCGGCTGCAGGAGGTTGACTCCCAGCTTGCTTCCATTTGAAAGATCCCAGCAACAAGCACACTTGGCATTTCCAGCCAAACCCACTTTGTGCAGCGAAGGAAAAGTTGAGGAGTGCCTCTGTTGTTTTCCCCCAAATCATTTGGCAGAAATGTGGCTGGGAGCTTCATTGCTGATTTTTTTCAGTTTTAATATTGCTGTGGAAAGCCTGTACCAACACAGCCATGTTTTTCATCCACAGCTCCAGTCTGAGCTGTGATTTGTTTTTCCTTTGAGTGACACAACCTTCTTTTCCATTAAGACTCAATGCAAATAGACACTCATGCACCACCACCATCACTCCCCCTGCTTGGTGGAGGGAAGTCAATGGAGTGATTCTAGTTTGGTGTTCATATCGGTGGGATTTATTTATTTATTTATTTATTTATTTATTTATTTAATCTCTCTCTCTGTCGCCAGGCTGGAGTGCAGTGACGCGATCTCGGCTCACTGCAACCTCTGACTCCCTGGTTCAAGCGATTCTCCTGCCTCAGCCTCCCGAGTAGCTGGGCTTACAGTCATGTGCCACCATGCCCGGCTAATTTTTTGTATTTTTAGTAGACACGGGGTTTCACCATGTTGGCCAGCATGGTCTTGATCTCCTGACCTCGTGATCCGTCAGCCTCGGCTTCTGAAAGTGCTAGGATTACAGGCGTGAGCCACTGCACCTGGCCTGGAGTTGTTTTTAAAAGCACATTTCTCTCAAATTAACTCCAGGGTGTCCCACTGTGACTTGGGAAAAGGTTGGATTTTCTGGAGGGGGAAAGTCAAACTTCAACTAGAATTTGGAGGCTGCCACTGTGGCTCATGCCTGTAATCCCAGTACTTTGGGAGGCTGAGGTGGGTGGATCATTTAAGGCCAGAAGTTCGAGACCAACCTGGGCAACAGGACGAGACCTCGTTTCTACTAAAAATATAAAAATTAGCCAGGCGTGGCGGTACATGCCTGTAATCCCAGCTACTTAAGAGGCTGAGGCAGGTGTTATTGCTTGAACCTGGGAGGCAGAGGTGTCCCGTGTCCAAACCCCATGAGGTGAATCAGCTGGCTGAAGATAAAATCGGTCACGCTGTGTTGGGATTGGGGTTGCTGTTATCATACCTCATCCCCGCCCCTGCTAGGCATCCACAAATAGTCATCTTCAATGAGACGTCCCTCCTGCCCCTGGCTGCCTTATTTCATCTGCACCCAATCGTATCCATTGCTTGTCAGTGGGTCTCAACCTTGGCTGCACCTTGGAATCTCCTGGGGAGATGAGACAATACCAAGGCTCTCTCTCAGCGTGATGTTTCCAAGGTCCATCCACATGTAGTAGGCACCAATATTTCCATTGTATGGATACAGCACATTTTGTTTGTTCATTCATCAACCAAATGGCCATCTTGGTTGTTGCTACCTTTTGGTTATTATATATATTACATGATTCCATTTATGTGAAAGGCCCAGAATAGGCAAATCTATAGAGCAGAAAGCAGGTAAGTGGTTGCCAGGAGCTGGGGGAAAGGGGAGGGGATGGAGAGTGCTTGATGGATACAGGGTTATTTTTTGGGGGGGCGGGGGGTGTTAATGAAAATGTTTTGGAACTAGACAGAGATGATGATTGCTTAACATTGTGAATGTATTTAATGATACTGAAGTGTATGGTTTCATACAGGGACTTGTATGTTATGTGAATTTTGCCTCATTAAAAAAATACTGCTAGGAGCAATGGCTCATGCCTGTAATCCCAGCACTGTGTGAGGCCAAGGCGGGCAGATCACCTGAGGCTGGGAGTTCGAGACCTGCCTGGGCAGCATGGTGAAACCCTATCTCTATTAAAAATACAAAAATTAGCCAGGCGTGGCGGTGCACACCTGTAATCCCAGCTACTTGGGAGGCTGAGGTAGGAAAATGGGTTGAACCCGGGAGACAGAGGTAGCAGTGAGCTGAGATCGCACCACTGCACTTCAGCCTGGGTGACAGAACAAGATTCCATCTCAAAAAAAAAATAAACAAAAAAAACACACACAAAAAAACCAAAAATACTGATGCCCATGTTTCATCCCCAAGAGATTCTGCACTAATTGATCTGGGCTGCAGAGCCCGGGCACTGGGGTTTTAAAATCTCCCCAGGTGATTCTGATGTGCAGCTGTGTTTGAGAATCTCCTTCTGGAATGAACTTGTTCATGTTTTACTTCTGTTGTTTTCTAGCCTGCCAATGTCTTTCTGTTTCCCTTCACATCTTTGGGGGGTAATTTTTACAATGCAGTCTTAACAACCAACTGCCTCAAAATGCACTGGGATCCCTTGTAACCAGGTAGCTCCCCATCTCCAACTCTGACCTGCCAAGTCAGAATCTTGTGCATGGGGCCCAGGACTGTACATATTGAAACAGGCAGTGACCTGGGAATGATTTCTGAACACCCCTAGGTTTCCCCTGTGTTCGCCCTTTCCTTTCACATTTGGACCCCTTTGTGTGCTGACCACTGGGCTGTTTCACATGGATGTAACATAAAAAAGACAGGCCAGGTGCATTGGCTCATGCCTGTAATCCCAGCACTTTGGGAAGCCGAGGTAGGCGAATCACTTGAGGCCAGGAGTTCAAGATCTGCCTGGCCAACACAAGTAAACCCCGTCTCTACCAAAAATATGAAATTAGCTAGGTGTGGTGATGTACACCTTTGATCTCAGCTACTCAGGAGGCTGAGGCTGGAGAATCCCTTGAGCCCAGGAGGCAGAGACTGCAGTGAGCCGAGATCGCACCACTACACTCCAGCCTGGGTGAGAGTGAGACTCTTAAAAAAAAAAAAAAAAAAAAGACAGAGATGATCCTTCCTTTATGGAGCTCTCAGTAAAACAAGAAAGCTCACGATGTCCTGGCATTTGTCAGAAATACATTTGGTATATGTAGCTGGGGTCACATGCTTGACATGCCTATTGAAAGCTTCTGGGTAGGAAGAGAACAATCATCACAGCATCACAGCCTGGCATAACTGTCTCCCAGGACAGGTCTCCCTGGGGAGACTGAGACCACAACTCTGAAATCAGAGCTTAAATCCAGGTTCTACATTTTGCTCAGTAATGTACATAATGTAGGACAGTTTTTATATTAGTTATCTATTGCTGTGCAACAATATTACTGCAAACTTTGTGGCTTGAGACAGCACACAGTTATCACTACGTGGTTTCTGTGGGTCAGGAATCCAGCATGACTCAGCTGGGTTCAGTGCAAGGCTGCAACCATAATGTCAGCCAGGGCTCAGTTCTCATCTGGAGGCTTGACTGGTGATTGATCTGCTTCCCGTCTCATCTGGTTGTTGGCAGCATTCAGTTCCTTGCAGGCTGCTGGTCTCAGGGCCCCAGGTTCCTGCTGTCCTCAGCTTCCTGCCACATGGGCCTCTCCATCTGGCCACTCATGACATGGCAGCTCACATCTTCAAAGCCAGCAAGATAGCCTCCTAGCAAGACAACTTAACATCCTATCTAACATAATCACTACATCCCATCACCTCTGCCATATTCTCTTGGTTATAAGAAAGTCATAGGTCCCTTTGTCAGACGAGTAGATTGCAAAAATTTTCTCCCATTCTGTAGGTTACCTTTTCACTCTGATGGTAGTTTCTTTTGCTGTGCAGAAGCTCTTGAGTTTAATTAGATCCCATTTGTCAATTTTGGCTTTTGTTGCCATTGCTTTTGGTGTTTTAGACATGAAGTCCTTGCCCATGCCTATGTCCTGAATGGTATTGCCTAGGTTTTCTTCTAGGGTTTTTATGGTTTTAGGTCTAACATTTAAGTCTTTAATCCATCTTGAATTGATTTTTGTATAAGGTGTAAGGAAGGGATCCAGTTTCAGCTTTCTACATATGGCTAGCCAGTTTTCCCAGCACCATTTATTAAATAGGGAACCCTTTCCCCATTGCTTGTTTTTGTCAGGTTTGTCAAAGATCAGATAGTTGTAGATAATGCGGCATTATTTCTGAGGGCTCTGTTCTGTTCCATTGGTCTATATCTCTGTTTTGGTACCAGTACTATGCTGTTTTGGTTACTGTAGCTTTGTAGTATAGTTTGAAGTCAGGTAGCGTGATGCCTCCAGCTTTGTTGTTTTGGCTTAGGATTGACTTGGTAATGCCAGCTCTTTTTTGGTTCCATATGAACTTTAAAGTAGTTTTTTTTCCAATTCTGTGAAGAAAGTCATTGGTAACTTGATGGGGATGGCATTGAATCTATAAATTACCTTGGGCAGTATGGCCATTTTCATGATATTGATTCTTCCTACCCATGAGCATGGAATGTTCTTCCATTTGTTTGTATCCTCTTTTATTTCATTGAGCAGTGGTTTGTAGTTCTCCTTGAAGAGGTCCTTCACATCCCTTGTAAGTTGGATTCCTAGGTATTTTATTCTCTTTGAAGCAATTGTGAATGGGAGTTCACTCATGATTTGGCTCTCTGTTTGTTATTGGTGTATAAGAATGCTTGTGATGTTTGCATGTTGATTTTTATCCTGAGACTTTGCTGAATTTTGCTATTTTTAGTAGAGATGGGGTTTGCTGAATGCAGCCCCCAGTCACGTACTCCCTTCTTGGTCAATCGATCACGACTCTCTCATGATCACGACCCTCTCACACGGACCCCCTTAGAGTTGTGAGCCCTTAAAAGGGACAGGAATTGCTCACTTGGGGAGCTGGGTTGTTAGAGACGTGTGCCACCACTCCCAGCTAATTTTTGTATTTTTAGTAGAGACGGGGTTTCCCCATGTTGGTTGGCCAGGATAGTCTCGATCTCTTGACCTCGTGATCCACACACCTCGGCCTCCCAAAGTGTTGGGATTACAGGTGTGAGCCACTCCACCCAGCCCAGAGAAGGCTTTTCATACTTGCTTGGCAGCCTCCTGCATCCTATGCCAGCACCTGGCGCTCACAACCTGTGGGCTGCTCTCATCCGTGATCATCTCTCCCCAGGCCTGCTGTTCCTTGAGAAAGGAAGTTGTAATGGGCAGAATTCTAGGACAGCCCCCAAGAGAACCACTCCCTTATATCTGCTCCCTGTATCATCTCTTCTTGAGTGTGTGCAGAGCTTGTGATTTGGCCAAGGGGAAGGAATTTTGCAAATGTGATTATGGTCACACTTGCTTTGTTAAGCACATTTGCTCAGCTGACTTTGAGTTCATCCAAAGCAGGATGATCTTAGGTGGGCCAGACCTAATCAGGTGAGTCTTTTAAAGGTGAAGTTTCAGAGATTCAACCCTTAGCCTCCAAGGAGACACAAATGGCCATGCTGTGAACTGTCTTTGGAGGTGGCAGCTGTAGGAGCTGAGGGCCTTTGTTCAACAATTGCAAGAAATTGAATTCAGTCCACAAACTGAATAAGCTTGGAAGAGGACACTGAGCATCTGATGAGACCCCAGCTGACACTCTGGTTGCAGTATTGTGACCCTGAATAGAAGACCCAGTTAAACCCTGCCCAGACCCTTGGCTCATGGAAACAGATAATAACGGGATGGTGTTTTAAGCTGCTCAGTTTGCACTGGTAAATCCACCAACAGGAAACTAATATAGAAGTTAAATGGGCCAGGCATGGTGGCTCATGCCTGTAATCCCAACACTTTGGGAGGCTAAGGTGGGTGGATCACAATGTCAGGAGATCGAGACCATCCTGGCCAACATGGTAAAACCCCGTCTCTACTAAAAATACAAAAATTAGCCAGGCGTGGTGGCACGCACCTGTAGTCCCAGCTACTCAGGAGGCTGAGGCAGGAGAATCACTTGAACCCAGGAGGTGGAGGTTGCAGTGACCCGGGACCATGCCACTGCACTCCAACCTGGGCAACAGAGAGAGACTCCATCTCAAAAAAAAAAAAAAAAAAAAGAAGTTAAATGAATACTTTTGACCACTGATGGAAGTTGCTTTCATTCCCTCTTACTTAATCATCTTTATCTTAGTCCTGAAAGAGGGATGCTTTAACCCCATTTGTAACAAGTGAGTCTGAGGCCCAGGAAAGTGATAGAATTTAGCAAAGTCCACCTTGCTACCTGGTGGCCCCAGCTAGAACTCAGCCCCAGGTCCATATACCTAAAGTCATTACAGCGTCCACTAAAATTTTGCCCCTCTCTCGATGCCTTCCTCTTTAGAAGCCTGTTCCTTCAGGGATAGATCCCAACTCAGTGTTACAAGGTACTGAACTCTGATTTTCACAAAATATAGTAACTGCCCCCCAAAATTAATAATAGTATTTTTGAGCTGGGCACGGTGGTTCATGCCTGTAATCCCAGCACTTTGGGAGGCTGAGGTGGGTGGATCATGAGGTCAAGAGATCGAGAGCATCCTGGACAACATGGTGAAACCCCGTCTCTACTAAAAATACAAAAATTAACTGGGAGTGGTAGCAGGTGCCTGTAATCCCGGCTACTCAGGAGGCTGAGGCAGGAGAATCGATTGAACCCAGGAGGCGGAGGTTGCAGTGAGCCGAGATTGCACCACTGCACTCCAGCCTGGCAACAGAGCAAGACTCCGTCTCAAAAAAAAAAAAACAAAAACTATGTTTGAGTCCTTTTGTGTCAACCACTGGGCTATCCCAACACCAATAGCTATTATGATTATGATTATTTTTTCCATTTTATTGATGAGGAAACCAACACATAGAAAGGTAAAGGAACTTGCCAAAGGTGACGGTCACACAGCCAAAGAGCTGTAGAAGCAGCACAGGAATACCAGCAAACTCACAGCCAAGCTCTGCTTTTCACCTTCACATCATACAGTCCTCAGACTAAAACCTTAACTCTGACCTTCCAAATCAAAAATCATACTCAAGGCCGGGCGTGGCGGCTCATGCCTGTCATCTCAGCACTTTGGGAGGCCGAGGCAGGTGGATCACCTGAGGTCAGGAGTTCCAGACCAACCAGCCCAACATGGTGAAACCCCATCTCTACTAAAAATACAAAACTTAGCCAGGCGTGGTGGTGGGTGTCTGTAATCCCAGCATTTTGGGAGGCTGATGCATGAAAATCACTTGAACCCGGGAGGCAGAAGTTGCAGCGATCCATGATCATGCCACTGCACTCCAGCCTGGGCAAGAGAGTAAGACTCTGTCTCAAAAAAAAAAAAAAAAAATTGTGCCTAATAATAGCTTGGAAGTGCACATATCTTCTCTGAAGGTTGATGGACTACAATTAGCTTCAAAACACAAATAAGTAACTGTGTTTAAATGAGGCCTTCTGTGTAATATCTAGGGAAAATCAATGTGGCTATTCAAATTTGTTTCCCCTTCCAGGCACAGAGAAGTTGCCCATGACTCTGTGATCCGTTTTGTCCAATGAACCATGAGCAGCAGCAGCAACTTGAGTCACCTCCAGGTGGAAGTGTTAAGAGGCTCTATGATCCACCACATTCCCTTTCCCCTGAAGGGTGATCAAGGACACATGCAGAGATGGGGCTTTTGTCAGCCTGGATCCCTGAGTGAACACAATGAACAGACCACCACACAATGCCCTAACACAGCCCAGACATGCAACGTGACCAAGAATAAGCCTCACTGTGGCCAGGCATGGTGGCTCATGCCTGTCATCCCAGAACTTTGGGAGGCCAAGGCGGGTGGATCATTTGAGGTCAGGAGTTCAAGACCAGCCTGGCTAACATGGTGAAATCCTGTCTCTACTAAGTACAAAAATTAGCCAGACAGTGGTGGCATAGGCCTGTAATCCCAGCTACTCAGGAGGCAGGAGAATCACTTAAGTCTGGGAGGCAGAGGTTGCAGTGAGCTGAGATTGCACCACTGCACTCTAGTCTGGGTGACAGAGTGAGACCCTGTCTCAAAAACAAACAAATACCTCACTGCATGAAGCCACTGAGATTTGGGGATTGTTGTTACTGCACCAGAACCCAAATCATCCTGACTGCTAGGGTGTCCTAACTAGGGTTTCTTCCCAAAAGCAAAGGCATTTTTAAAGTTCGTGACATTTAAACAAAAGAGCAAATACCAATATCTACTACTTTGTCAGGCTAACAAACCCAAACAAAGCCAACAGCCAGAAGTTAAAATAAACAGATCATTAGGTTGAAAACAGAACTGTCAAAACAGGCACAATTGACTTCATTTAGTGATTGCAAAGAACATCAGGCAAGACACAGGTGTGGTCATCATAACATTTATCACATGCTTAATTGCACATGTTTGACTAAGAAAAACACAAAGTATTTAAGCTCATCTGTAGTTCAAAGTGCCTATCCGTGTATTTATCTATTCATCCTGATGTATTTATTGAGCAACTCTTTTGTGCCAGGCACTGTGCTGTGTTGCGGGAAGTCAGGGACCCCAAACGGAGGGACCAGCTGAAGCCATTACAGAAGAACGTGGATTATGAGGATTTTATGGACATTTATTAGTTCCCCAAATTAATACTTTTGTAATTTCTTATGCCTGCCTTTACTGCAATCTCTAAACATAAATTGTAAAGATTTCATGGACACTTATCACTTCCCCAATCAATACCCTTGTGATTTCCTATGCCTGTCATTACTTTAATCTCTTAATCCTGTCAGCCGAGAAGGATGTATATCGTCTCAGGACCTGTAATAATTGCGTTAAGTACACAAATTGTACAGCATGTGTGTTTGAGCAATATGAAATGTGGGCACCCTGAAAAAAGAACAGGATAAGAGCAATTGTTCAGGGAATAAGAGAGATAACCTTAAACTCTGACCGCCGGTGAGCCGGGCAGAACAGAACCATATTTCTCTTCTTTCAAAAGCAAATGGGAGAAATATCGCTGAATTCCTTTTCTCAGCATGGAACGTCCCTGAGAAAGAGAATGCGCACCTAGGGGTAGGTCTCTGAACTGGCCCCCCAGGGCGTACCTGTCTCTTATGGTCGAGATTGCAGAGGTGAAATAAACTCCAGTCTCCCATAGCACTCCCAGGCTTATTAGGAAGAGAAAATTCCCACCTAATAAACTTTGGTCAGACCGGTTGATCTCAAAACCCTGTCTCCTGATAAGATGTTATCAATGACAATGGTGCCAAAACTTCATTAGCAATTTTAATTTCACCTTTTGCATCTCCTTGAAATGTCTGCCTTTGCACACTGTCCCTGAAAGAGGAGGGCAAGGGAGCCAGGATAGAAAGTGAGGTGGAGAAGGGTAGAGCTCTGGACGGACAAGCAGGAGATACGCAGCACAACGAAGCACACTAGGTAACACACCAAGCAGGGGAACCTGTCTTTCACTACATAGGCAAGATGCTACGGGAAATGGGCTCTGGGTTTACACAGATTATGACTCAATTCTCTACTGTTGTGAAGCTGTGTTTGGATAAATCCCTCAACTTTTCTGAGTCTTATTTTTTCATTTGTAAAATGTAGATAGAAGACCTACTTTCCCACATTGCTCTCAGGTTTAAAGTACGTCAATTAGGATACAGCAAAGTCTGTTTGATACTGAAAACTTTCCAGCAAGAATGAACCTTAGAACAAGTCATCTCTCATCTTTGCTCTTGCCTGTAACTACTAAGCGACTACTCCATCTTCTGTTCTTGGGATTTTAAATTGTTGGCGTTTTTGATTTAGTCAGGAATGCGTTGTATGGGGATATCAAACCTGCATGCTCTCCAAGCATTGACTGTAGTCTGATCATAGTAGGTCGTGCACATATAATTTTACTATTTCTCAATTTATTTCGGTGCTGATGTAATTAGTAAAATACGATTTAAGAGTGTTATGATACTTTTTTTAAATCGTGATGTCTTTTCTTCATCAAAGAGATACTTAAAAGCACATAATCATCTTGTGGAGGCAAGTTGACAAAATCCTTTTTGAGATTCTAAAAGGAATCTTTGTACTTAAAATGTTTAAGGACCACTGATGTACTTTGGCTTCATGTATCAATTAGATTTAGATTTTATTGTTTTAGATATGGGGGTCTCCCTTTGTCGCCCAGGCTGGAGTTGAGCTCACCTCAGCCTCAAACTCCTGGGCTCAAACTATCCTTCTGCCTCAGCCTCCTGAGTTGCTGGGACTACCATGGTGTGCCACCAATTTTTATAGAGATGTGATCTCGCGTGTTTCCCAGGCTGGTCTTGAACTCCTGGTTTCAAGTGATCCTCTTGCCTTGGCTTCCCAAAGTGTTGGGATTAGAGGCGTGAGCCACCGCTCCTGGCCCCGATTTATGAATAGATCTTATAAGGACATTTTAGGCCTCACGCATCAGTTTCTTAGGACAAGCTTTTCTCTGCACTGCATAATAAATCAGACGGTAGTGCAACAAAAAAACGGTGATGATTTCCCGAAGAACAAACCAAGTTCAGAAGCCTCCCTAATTGTCAGAATAGCAGGTATCCTGGGCGGAGCTCTGAGGCTATCCTTAAACAGGCGCACTGAGACGCAAGGCGCTGGAAACAAAAGAGCTCCTCCTTGCGCCCTCCCGCCGCCCCACTTAGTCCTGCTCCGCCCCGGACACCCCGCGGCCCCGCCCCTGTGCGCGCTGGTTGGTCCTCGCAGGCATGATGAAACTTCCCGCACGCGTTACAGGAGCCGGGTCGGTATAAGCGCCAGCAGCCTCGCCACCCGTCAAGCTGTCCACATCCCTGGCCTCAGCCCGCCACATCACCCTGACCTGCTTACGCCCAGGTGAGCCGGGTCCTGCGCCCCGTGCCCTGCGCCCCGCGCCAGCATCCTCCTCGCGTGCCCTGGGGCTGCTCCGGGAGGAAGGGGTGGAGGATGCGGTCTTCAGCCTGGCACCCGGCAGACGCGGTTCGGGGGCGCCTGCTGATGCTGCGGCTCCTGCGGTAGGGAGGGCGGGGCGGACGCCTAGCGATTGTTACGCACCTGGCAGCTAGCGGAAGGACCTTTCTGTCCTGGTTCCCTGAAGCATCGAGAGGGAACCGCGGCCGGCAGGCCGGACTGCTCCGGAGAGGAGGCAGCGGCGGTCTGAGCCCCTGTAAATGTTATATGTGTACTTTTTTTTACTATGTGGCGTCGAAGCCTGTGGACATTTTCGCGGTCCGGGTCCTGGGGCGAACGGGTCGGATCGTGCTCGTGGCCAGGGCGCAGTCAGGTGTCGCGTGGTCCTGATCTAGGAAGAAGAGACTACGGCCTTATCACCGTCTCGGTGTCTGCCTTGACCTTCAACTGCCCCCCTCCTCACCTGGACCGCTAACCCTCCTCCTCCCCTCTCACCCCGCCATCCCCACCAGTCCCCACCCGTCTCTGTAGACTGCAAGACTCAGCAAGTGACTTGCTGAGCAAACCCTGCCGAGAAGAGGTCTGTTTAGGGACACAGGCGACCAAGTACAGAAAAAGGCAAAAGAACTAGCATGCCTTTTTCAATGCTGTCATTTTGCAGGGCTGGCTTCAGATGATTGTTATAGCTTTAAATAAAAAGGACAGTTTTCATCTCGGCCCGTGGCCTACATTATTTCTTTACTGTCCATTGCCCTGGGCGCTTGACTAATAATTTAACAGCGGTTTGTTTTTTTTTTAAATTTTAAATCATGATTCATAGCATTGCTGTAAGAGTAATTAGAGGTAAAGTAGGGCTTGAACCTGTCTGTAGTTGGTTACTTACTGAGATCTTAATATAAAAGTAAAGGGAGAGGGTGAAGTTGTAAGTAGCACTAAGTGGAATAGAAATTAAATGCACTGAAACTGCCATGTCCAGTTCGGTAGGCGCTAGCCACCTGTAACTGCTGAGCACTTGAAGTGCTGGCTAGTCCTAACTGAGATGTATTGTGTTAAATACACTGGATTTTGTCGTTGGAGTAGGAAGAACAGTGTAAAATAGCTGCTCGATAATTTTTTATATTGATTACATATATGTTAAAATGTTACTATTTGGGACATGCTGAGTTAAGTTTATTTAAAATTAATTTCACCTTTTTCTTTTAATGGGGCTACTAGTATATTTAAAATTACATATGTGGCTTACATACATATTTATTGGACAGCACTGCTCTAGAAGTTTAGGAAGAAATAAGAAAAATATTGAGAACAGGTAGTGGCAGTAGGAACTTTGCCCTCCTATAAGACTGATTCCAATAAAAATAATAGGTTATAATTTTAATTGGCTTTTTCCTACTAGAAAAAATAAGTGTACTTTACATGCCTCTTTGTTCTCCCTTTTTCCCCTCCAGTTTAGTGGTTAGAATGTATTTATTATAGCAGGATTAATACAGGGATTCACTAAGCAGCGTTAAGAAGACTTAGGTAACTGATTCCCTGATGACCATACTTGATTTTCAAAGCACTTTCCTAACCCTTTTTAAATTGATATAGAGTCAAAGGCAGATGGCTTATTAGTAGTCATCTCATTTAAATCTTATGGAATTTTTCCAGTAAATCTCAAATAATTTGTTATAGGCTATTTGGGCTATTTGGTCAAGTGCATGGAAGAGACAGCATAGGACATGTGGTACTTCATTTCCAAATTGCTTGAGATGATTTTCATTCTAACCATATATTATTTGGTTCTGGTTTTCTGGAAAAGCCAGCTAAACCTTTGCTTCTTTTAGATATAAATGAAATATCATCAAAGAATTGCTCAAAGTGACTTATGCAACTTGAATGTATATTTTTTCCTTAGGGTGTTTATCCCAAATTATTTGGGCATTTGCTGCAATTCGCAGTTTTTTTAAAAAAACACCAAAATAGTTATATTTCAAGTTAGAGATGTTTTAATTAAAACATCTTGTTTTTGGTGTATTCATTGACATTCTCAAAACGGAATGTATCTGGACCTCTGTGTACAATCTTCATAGCACTCAGACACTGAACAGAAAGGCAGTCATCACTGCCAAACAGGGCCCAAATGCCACACATGGTGCAATGTGTCATTTTGAGCTGGCAGCAGCCAAATAAAACAGCCCTTTATTTCACAGTTGAGAATTTGAAATTGGAAAGTAATTAACTTATGTAAGGGTGATTTATTTGCTTCCGGGCTTATAGGGATGAGCCAAGTTTTTTATTAGGGATGTTGTTGCTGTATATGTCCCACCTACTTTGCTTCCTTACTGAACAATGCAACTTTGAGACAGAAATATTTGAGACCATTTTTGTCAGGACATTTTGATAGTGAATATTTTGTATCTTCTATTAACTTGAAATGTTTTATTTGTTATGAAGCCAGGATATCTGATATCAAATTAAATTGTTTTTTTTTCCCTTTAGATTTTCTTCAATCACATCTGAATAAATCACTTGAAGGTAACCTAGATGTAATACAGTGAAATGCTTGAAAGAGCTGCGTATCTTTTACACTTACAGCAGTATGATTTTCTGTTTTACCCATTATATGGTACCTGCAGCTAGTTCAGATAAAGAGGGCATTTAACTGTCAAGGGAACCTGAGAGGAGACTCTAGTAATCTGGAAAGTCTGTTGGATCTTTGAGGGATTTTGGGATGGTGAGAGTGGGGCTAGGATCTCTGGCTAGGTTGGAGCCAGCCTGCATTTGTATCTGTATCTTGGAAGCAAACTTAGAATGCAGAGACAGATGTGGCATGGACGCTGTCAGCTCTAGCCAACCACTAAATCCTAAGGTGGGAGAGATGCAGGCTTTGGCTAGGTGCTAAGCTGCTGTAGCCGGTTGAATGTAGAGGTCACTATCTTTTCCGAATACCTGTAAGTAAATTAAATCATTCTCTACTCCCATGTGCCTGCCAACCTAATGGGAAATCGCTATAGAAAAGATGGTTTAAATTTTAGTCTTTGAAGTGGTTTATGCACGTTTCCGGAATCAAGATTTAATGCAGAGTTGGATTGGATATTGAATATTTTTGATTTGTCTGCTTTTCTCTCCATAGAAAGCTTATAGCTTCATTGCACCATGTGTGGCATTTGGGCCCTGTTTGGCAGTGATGACTGCCTTTCTGTTCAGTGTCTGAGTGCTATGAAGATTGCACACAGAGGTCCAGACGCATTCCGTTTTGAGAATGTCAATGGATACACCAACTGCTGCTTTGGATTTCACCGGTTGGCGGTAGTTGACCCGCTGTTTGGAATGCAGCCAATTCGAGTGAAGAAATATCCGTATTTGTGGCTCTGTTATAATGGTGAAATCTACAACCATAAGAAGGTGAGGAGAAAGAAACCAGATGTCTGGATGCGATTAAACTTCAGAGTTTGTTGGTTACGATGATGTTACATATTCTGTATCATGCTTTTTCCTTTGCAAAGCACTCTATGTTCGTTATCTCATTTGCTCTAAGCATGTAAATAGGGAACTGATGAATAAAAAGGTGAGTGAAATGACTTGGTCACAAAAAAAGTGATAAAAATGGGGATTACAGTTCAGTTTCATTGACTCTTAGAATTTTTTCTCCTTCTCCCCAGCTTTTCATTTTGAAAAAATTCCTAACATACAGTAAAGAACAGAACAACGAGCACCTAGATTAAATGGTCATTAATGTTTTGCCATAGTTGCTTGATTTTTCTTTCTACACACACACACACACACACACACACACACACATACATTTTTTTGCTGAATCATTTGAGAGTACAGTGCAGATATTATGACACTCCTAAATATATAAGCATTTGTCTCCTAAGAATAAGGACATTCTTCTACATAACATCAATGCCATTATTAAACCTAAGAGTCCATAATACCACCTAATATCCAGTTAATACTTAAATGAAATTTCCCTAAGTGTCCCAAGAATATTTTTATTTATTTTTATTTATTTATTTATTTTGAGACAGAGTCTCACTCTGTCACCCAGGCTGGAGTGCAGTGGTGCGATCGCGGCTTACTGCAACCTCTGCCTCCCAGGTTCAAGCAATTCTCCTGCCTCAGCCTCCCAAGTAGCTGGAACTACAGGCACCTGCCACCATGCCTGGCTAATTTTTTGTATTTTAGTAAAGACAGGGTTTCACCATGTTGCCCAGGGTGGTCTGGAACTCCTGAGCTCAGGTAATCTGCCCACCTTGACCTCTCAAAGTGCTACCAAGAATATCTTTATAGCTGGTTTTTGTTTGTTTTGAGCCAGATTTCATTCAAGGTTCATGCATTTGGTTGGTATGTTTCTTGGTATTTTTTGAGACTTCTTGATAGATACCTGTCATGCATTGATAGAGATTTATATCCTAATCACATTTTGGACATTTTTATCTGTGAACAATAGCTTTTGTCATTGTTTGTTGCCTGTTTATAGGAAGACTCTTAATAATAGTCTTCTCATTTAAAAAGTTTTAAAATAGTTATTCAGGAAATTCCTTTTACACATTTCTTTATTCCTTTATTACGGGTCTACTATGCACCAGACATCATTTTTCTAGGTGATTGGAGATGAAATGGTGAAAAGGAAAGGCAAGAATGGAATTTCTAGTGGGAGGTAGAAGAAGAGAGTATTAAAAATTTTTTCTAAGTCAAATAATGTCATATACATGAGAACGCTAGGTGGTATTATGGCATTATCAGCTTGGCTTTCCCCTTAAATGAAATAGGAAGTGCCCTGTTTCACTTGAACAGTGTTGTTTCTCTTATTAAAAAGTTACAAGAAGTTAAATATTTTGAAAATAATTAATTTCTATTCTAAATTAGCCAAATGTTATATTTGTAAAAGTAGAGAAGTTTGTTCCATTGCTTCTACCAAGCATCTAAGTTTATGTAGTTGGGGCAGCTAGCAGTCTGTCTAATGAGCAGAATGTATACTTTAGGCTTATATAAAGTATTCAGAAATCCCCCCCACATCTCCTTTTTGGTAAAAATAAAGTTTACCACTACAATAAAATACAGCCAGAGGTGTACTGGGAGTAGAAGGAGACTGAATGAAAGGAGGAATGGGGTAAAGGCTGGGGCAAAGAGCAGACCCTCTCCCTGCAGGGGAGTATCAGGGGCCTGCAGCCAAGTCAAATGACAGCATGACGTCAGGAGGCAAGATTTGAGGGCTTTTATATAAGGTGCAGCATTGGAGTTTGGTTTTAGGAGAGTAGGAAGTAATACATCCGTTACCCAAAGGACCCTTCTCCTTTTTAAATAAATTACCTGCAAAGTTTAGGCCAAAGAGGTGGGCAAAGTAGATTTGGGAAGCTGTTGCTTACTAATATCACCGAATGCTTTATGGTCACTAACCCTTCAGGCAGTTCAGCCCAGAAGAGTCAGCAGAAGACTGTTTACAGGCCCCCACCTGCTAGTTACAGATCATCCCTGATAGAGCAGAGAGGGGTGACCAGGTAGTGACTTTGTAGTCACTGGAGGCAAAGCCCATTTTTGGACAGTTCAGTGAGGACTTATAGACAAAAGATTCACAAATTATGGAGTGAGCTGGATGGAGTGTGAAGCATATTTATGGGTCATGCACATACATAATAGGTTTACTTTTTGAAATTTGGAAGCATGTTTTAAGCTTATCTAGGATTTCCACCTGATTTAAACCTCTTCTTTCTCTAATGTCAGCCAAAAACCCGAGTACAAAGAAGAAAGAGGAATACATCAAGGACTTTTCATCCTCATAGTTTGCCATTAATGGCTCATAGTTTGCCGTTGATGGTGGAGAGTGTCAGAATTGGGGAGTAGCCTAATCAAACCTTCTTACTCTGCATGCAGTGGCAGACAGTCCCTTTGCTGTTCTTTTGGGGAATGCAGACTAATAAAGCGCCACCGTCATTTTATCTATCAGTAAGGAGTAGCTTTAATGCTACTGCAGTGGTGGAAGCACTGGGCATTGTCATCCACCCCTGGGGACCAGCAGCTTTGTTTTGGATCATGTATCTGTTATTGTGATGGAGCCATTTATTTTTCAGGGAATGATGCCAAATGATGTTTGTCGCTTTGCTTTACATTTTTATAGCTAGGACTTTGAAGCTGAACTGGAGGAACTTCTTAGCCAATACTATCTTCTCAAACCAAAAGTTTATAGTTGCAGAAGACACGTTTTTTTAGTGTCATGGCAACCAGGCAACCTATTATCTTAACTTAAATTTAGAGGTTGAGCATCCCTAATCTGAAAATCTGAAATTTGAAATGCTCCAAAATCTGAAACTTTTTGAGCACTGACATGACATTACATGTGCATTTTGATGTCACAGTCAAAATGCAGGTGTAAAACACGCAATTTATTTGGCGTTCCCTAGGGAAAAAAGACCCTCTCAGCCCGCTTCAGCTGCAGTATAACTTTTCTACACATGCCCAGATGTCCCCATGCAAGCACGCCCACAAAGGGTAATAGAATGGCACATGTTCAAGCTGGGTACGCCGTTGGCAGGATCCCCACAGATGGGACTTATGTGCATTATCCATTGTGTATTTTTGCTTATTTTCTGCTCTGTGCTGTTAAGATACTGAAAATGTCAAAAAGACCTGTAGATATTTCTATGAGCAGCAGTGATAAGGAAAAGTAGAAACACTTATAACACAGAAAGTCAAGCTGTAGGAGAAACTGGACTGTAGTATAAAGGTATAGATGACACGGTGAAAATGTGTGATAGAGATATTGAAGGACTAGAGCTACCTGCATTCATAACAGAACAAGAGGTCATGTCAGTTTATAAAATCAAAGAGAGCCTTCCAAGACAAAAGCCATTGTTAATGAAGCAGATGACTCTGGAGAAACATTTAAAAGTCATCTGGCTGAATGCCTCTTCAGTCTCAGAGGACCCGCTTCCTAGTTGCTCAGCTGCTTCTGCTATTTCTTCTCACCTGAAAAAGGAAAAAAAAAAAATACAGTATATAGTAACCTTTTAATCAAAACACAGCATTGTAGGTGGAGTCTGAAAGCCTGCCATTGTTTGTACAGCTGTTTAACAGCTGATGCAGTTATTCTGGTGATTCTACTATGCTACTTATTACTTTCTTACTGAATTAATGGTATGTCATATTTTTTATAAGCATATGAAAATGATTGCTCATCAGCAGCATAATAAATTCAGAGTCAGGAATGATGGTCAGTGATGTCAAACAGCCACAGATTTTCCACATGGTAGCTGAGATAGTGACCCCTTTGCTTTCTGATGGTTCCATGTATGCAAACTTTGTTTTATGCACAAAATTATTTGAAATATTATATAAAATTACCTTTAGGTTTTGTGTATAAGATATATGAAACATAAATGAAGTTCATGTTTAGACTTGGGTCTCATGCCCAAGATATCTCACATATATGCAAATATTCCAGAGTCCAAAACACAAAACACTTCTGGTTCCAAACATTTCAGATAAGGGATACTCAATCTGTATATATAAAAATATATGTATGTATTACATATATGGTATGTATATAATATACATTTCCATCCCTCCACAGGTTACTGTTCTGGCACATTCCCATTATGTTCTGTTTATCAGACTGCAACTAAAATTTTCATGGGTTCGGCTTTATGTTGAACAGAATTTGCAGAATATGAGTTGAAGCGAACCCTAGTTTAATAATGCTGTGATTCTCCTAAATCACCAAAGTGCATGAAAGGATTATAGAGCTCAGAAATACTGAAGCATCTTTGCAATAAAAAATTATTAGTGAATGTACAAGGAGTCTAACATTTTGGTTTTGCTTTCGCTTCCTAAGATGCAACAGCATTTTGAATTTGAATACCAGACCAAAGTGGATGGTGAGATAATCCTTCATCTTTATGACAAAGGAGGAATTGAGCAAACAATTTGTATGCTGGATGGTGTGTTTGCATTTGTTTTACTGGATACTGCCAATAAGAAAGTGTTCCTGGGTAGAGATACATATGGAGTCAGACCTTTGTTTAAAGCAATGACAGAAGATGGATTTTTGGCTGTATGTTCAGAAGCTAAAGGTAATAATAAATTTTTCTATAGATTTTCATTATTGTCTTGGTTGTATGTTTTCTTTTAAATTATATTTGAAAATCTCTTAGAGAGCAATCCAGAATTTTACAAGTGACTAATTAAGTTATGAGTCTTTACCTTTTTAAAAAAAACAGAGGAGTTGTACTCTCCTTTTCAGCACTTAAATTCTGTAATCCTTGAAGGATGATTCTTTAGTGCAGTCATTTATTTTTTGCTGTGCTAATATGCTCTACATCTAGCTTGATCTTAAGTGCAGTTTTAAGTTTTCCTGTGTCATACTATAATCGTAGGGTTGACTCTGCAATTATTGCATTGTGGTACTTTGCTGCTGTTATAGCACAGCAAGTATTAGGATTTCTAAAACAGCTTTATTGATAATTCACATACCCTGTAATTCACCCACTTGAAGTATACAGTTCAGTGGTTTTTAGTATATTCACAGATGTTGGTAACCAACACTCCAATCAGTTTTAGGATTGTTTTTCCACCTCAAAAAAAAACCAAATCAAATCCTATGCCCTTTACCTTAGTTTTTGCTGGCAGGATCAACTAGGTTTTTGTTTGTTTGTTTGTTTGTTTAAGAGATGGGGTCTTGCTCAGTAGCCCAGCCCAGGCTGGAGTGCAGTGGTTTGATCATAGCTTAGTGCAGCCTTGAACTCCTGGGCTCAAGCGATTCTCCCACCTCAGCCTCCCTAGTAGCTAGGAGTATAGGCATGCACCACAACACCCTGCCTCCTGTGCCGTTTAGCTTTGAATTCCATCTCTCCATATCCATCAGCTGCACCCCTGCAGTTGTAGCCCCGGCAATCACCCAGTCTTTCTGCCTCTGGATTCCCTATTCTGTATGTTTCATATGAATGGGATTATATATCATATGGGCTTTTGTGACTGGATTCTTTCACTTGGTATAGTGCTTTCAAGATTTGTCTATGCCGTAGCATGTATCAGTACTTACTTCTTATGGCCCAATGATATTCCATTACATGGATACACTGCATTTTGTTTATTCGCTTGTCAGTTGATGGACATTTAGGACATTATTTACCCCTTTTGGCTATTATGAATAATGCTGCTATAAACATTGGTGTACAAGTTTTTGTGTAGACATTTCTCTTGGGTGTATATCTAGGAGTAGAATTGCTGGGACACATGATAACTATGTTCAGTTGAAGAACTGCCAGACTAATTTTTGAAATGGCTGCATCATTTTTTATTCACTCCAGCAGTGTATTAAAATTTCTGTTTCTCCACATCTTCACAAACACTTACTGTGTGACTTTAATTCTAGCCATTCTAGTGTATGTGAAGTGGTATCTCACTGTGATTTTGATTTGTATTTTCCTGTTGACAGTGATGTCCAGCATCTTATCTTATGCTTATTGGCCATTTGTATATCTTCTTTGGAGAAATATTTGTTCAGATCCTTTGCCATTTTTTTTTCCTGTTAGGGATCATTTTATTTTAAAAACGTAATAGACTTTATTTTTTTTTTGAGCAGTTTTAGAAAAAATTGAGAGGAAAGTGCAGAGAGTTCACATATGCTCCCCCTACAGTGCCCCCGCCCAGTTTTCCCCACTCTTAACATCTTGCATTACTGTGCTACATGTATTAGATTTGATGAACTGATACTTACATATTAACTGAAGTTCATAGTTTACATAAGGGTTCACTCTTTGTGTTTTATAGATTTTTGGATTTGACAAATGTTTAATGCCATGTACCCACCATTACAGTATTATGTAGAACAGTTTCATTGCCCTAAAATCCTCCTGTGCTCCACTTATTCATTCCTCCCGTCTTCTTCCTCCTAACCCCCCAGTCATTACTGATCTTTTTGCTTTCTCTCTCACTTTGCCTTTCCCAGAATGTCGTATAATAGTTGTAAACATATAGTATGTAGCTTTTTCAGACTGGCTTCTTTCACCTGGCAGTATACATTTATAGTTCTTCTGTGTTTTTTCATGGCTTGATAGCTCATTTATCATTATTATTATACTTTAAGTTCTAGGGTACATGTGCATAACGTGCAGGTTTGTTACATATGTATACATGTGCCATGTTGGTGTGCTTGCTGAATAATATTCCATTTGTTTGCATGCAATGCAGTTTGTTTATCCATTCTTGAATTACCCATTTCTAATTGAGTTATTTTGTCTTTTTATTACTGAATTGTAATAGTTCCTTATGTATTCTAGATACAAATCCCTTCTGTTCATCAGGGTTGCAGGATACAAGATGAATATACAAAAATCAATGGTATTTGACACACTTTAACTGAATACTACATACTTAAAATGAGCAATCAAAATGAAATTAAGAAAGCAACTTCATTTATAATAGCATCAAAAAGAATAAAATACTTAGAAATAAATTTAAGAAGTGTAAAACTTGTACTCTGAAAACTATAAAACGTTGTTGAAAGAAATGAGAGGAGATCTAAATAATGGAAAAGTATCCCATGATCATGATTTGAAGGCTTAACATTGTTAAGATGGCAGTCCTCCCTAAACTGATTTACAGATTTAACTTGATCCCTATCAGAATCCCAGATGAGTTCTTTGTGAAATCTACAAGCTGACTCTCAAATTCATATGGAATTGCAAGAGACTAAGAATAGCCAAAACAATCTTTTGAAAATGAGGAACAAAGTAGGAGACCTCATACTTAACTGATTTTAAAACTTACTGCAAGACAATGGTAATAAGGACAATATAATACTGACAGAAGGATAGATGTATAGACGAGTGGGATAGAATTGAGAGTCAGAAGTGAACCCATACATATATAATCAACTTATTTTTGACAAGGGTGCCAAGATTATTCAGTGGGGAAAGAAGTTTGAAAACTGGCACAGGGGCAACCAGATATGTAACCATATGCAAAACCTGGAGTTGAATCTTTACCCAACATCGTATACAAAAATTATGGACACAGAAAAATGGATCAGGCCAGGCGCGATGGCTCATGCCTGTAATCCCAGCACTTTGGGAGGCCGAGGCGGGTGGATCACGAGGTCAGGAGATCGAGACCATCCTGGCTAACACAGTGAAACCCTGTCTCTACTAAAAATTAGCCGGGCATGGTGGCGGGCGCCTGTAGTCCCAGCTACTCAGGAGGCTGAGGCAGGAGAATGGCATGAACCCGGGAGACGGAGCTTGCGGTAAGCCGAGATCCCGCAACTGCACTCCAGCCTGAGTGACAGAGTGAGACTCGTCTCAAAAAAAAAAAAAAAAAAAAGGATCAAATGAATCAGTTTTGAACTAATCCACTTAAATGTAAGGGCTAAAACTATAAAATCCTGAGAAGCAAACATAGAAGTAAATTGTCATGACCCTGGATTTGGCAAAACTTTCTTAAATATGAGACCAGCAACAATAATAAAAATCAATGAATTGGACTTCATCAAAATTAAACATTTTTGCACATCAAAGGACACCATCAAGAAAGTGAAAAGACAGCCCACAAGTTGGAAGAAAATACTTGCAAATCATGTATAGCACTTTTTGATGGTAAACTTGAAGAAGACATTTATTTTTTATCCCTTACCTATACAGCAGTAACATCCTAATATCTCTCTCCATGCCTCTTTTTGCCATTCTTTAAATTCTTTCTCACTTAATTTTCAGATTTAATATTGGCTGAAGCAGGGATAATGAGATCAATCAAAGGGGTCCTTAGGACGCTAGTCACAGTGTTTGTACTAATACTGGAACTGGCTTATTTTCAGGCATTTCTAGTGTGATCAGATGGCAAAGAACAAGCATATATATATGTCAGTTGCCAGGACTGCTGGGAAAGCCTGGTAAAGAGAACACTGGGGAAAAGCAGCCTCCTGCTCCCCTGGGCCGCCTTTGAGCCTGATGATCACTTGATATGGAACTTACCCTCTGAAATTCCTTGACTGTTCTTTTCTATATCCTTGACACTGTCCTTTTCCAGACCAAATTATCTCATCTGGAATACTGCAACAATTTTCTTTTCTCAGTGCTTTTAGAATAACCTGTCAAAAACTCATCTGATTATAGTATTGCCTGCTTAAAACCTTTTAATTACTCCCCATTCCCTATCCGGGTTGTGTAGCTCACTTGAGCTCTGCTGGCTGGTGAGGGAATCTGGGTCCTTTTTCTGGTATTTGAATTCAGTGCTACACAGGTTACTGGCTGGGTAGACAATCTCAAATTGTAAATCACGAGTATTCCATGTAGATAGTCCGTTACAATCTACAATAAAACATTGATGTTTGTATCAAAGATCATGGTGATGTGAGGTTGGGTACTGTACTGTCTGTGAGAATTTACTGAGGAAATTTAAGTTATGTGGTTTTATTCACATATAGTGTATAACAACTAGTTAAGGGATAGATGTCTTCTTATCTGACTTTAAAGTAGCTAAAAGTGGATCATTGTACTTGTTAAAGGTCTGGGAACCATGGCTGTTCTCTGAAAATACCTCAGTGTTGACAAATAAATGACTCCCAGCCTATCATAACATTAGGACTCCAGTTCATCCCTTTGCTTCATAAGTGTGTCTTTTCCTTTTGTGTATTTGCTTTAGTATAGAAAATAGGTTTTCTTGATTAGAAATCTAAGAAGAAGAAATTGAACGCTGGAGATTTTTCTATTTCTTTGAATTACTAAAAGTTAGTGTAATTTGGCAGTATATCCCTGTGCCATTATTATCTCTCAGGTAAGTAGATGATAGGGCTTAGGAAAATAGAAAAATTTTTTTCCTATTTTGCTTATTTAATGGGTATGTGTTTGTATTAAAAAGGGAAAATAGGAATGTAGATGATGTTAACTAATCGTGAAAGTTATTGGGAAGGGTTACCTAATTTGAATAAAGGTATCATTGTGAATTTCTAGGTCTTGTTACATTGAAGCACTCCGCGACTCCCTTTTTAAAAGTGGAGCCTTTTCTTCCTGGACACTACGAAGTTTTGGATTTAAAGCCAAATGGCAAAGTTGCATCCGTGGAAATGGTTAAATATCATCACTGTCGGGATGAACCCCTGCACACCCTCTATGACAATGTGGAGAAACTCTTTCCAGGTAGCAGACACCCACCCACCTATTCCCCATCCTTCTCCAAGGGAAAAAAATTTTAAGTTGTACTCTCCCATCATTTGAATGATTTTAGTTTCAAGACCTACTTCCTATTTTGTTTGGAGGGAACACATTAAGATTTGGCACACTCCACCATTGAGTAAATACCATCATGATAGATGTTGATGATTGTGTATTTCATTTCAATAACTAATCCAGCCCAAGATTTTCTGGAGCTGTTTGATTTACTGCTGTGTTTATAGGTTTTGAGATAGAAACTGTGAAGAACAACCTCAGGATCCTTTTTAATAATGCTGTAAAGAAACGTTTGATGACAGACAGAAGGATTGGCTGCCTTTTATCAGGTGAAGTCAATTAAAAAAACCTAATTATATTTCATGTGTGTTTAATTGAAATGATTTGTAGCCATCCCTTTGGTTTTTACTATAAAATATTTACTGTATGATTTACTCTTTCCTTCATTATAGGATGGAAATGATTTTTTATAAGCTGTATTTAATAGTCATAGTCATACTCCAACTAGAGTTACACTATAGCTATGTTATTGGTGTTAAGAGTGAGTCAGTGAATGTTCTTTAGAATTCTGTGTAGTGATTTTTAACCAATTCAACTACTACTATTATCACAGTTTATGTATTTTTCTCTTGTTGAAGTTGATTTCAGTTTATAAAACTTGCGGATTTTAAATGGTAAAACTATGATCTTGGTGTTTATCAGCAATATACATCTTCTGTCCCTGTCTTGTGCAAGGCACATAACTAGGACACTTCCACTTCCTCTTTTGCATATAGGGGGCTTGGACTCCAGCTTGGTTGCTGCCACTCTGTTGAAGCAGCTGAAAGAGGCCCAAGTACAGTATCCTCTCCAGACATTTGCAATTGGCATGGAAGACAGCCCCGATTTACTGGCTGCTAGAAAGGTAAGGTGCTGTCTCTGTCCCTTGTGTAGTGTAGTTAGAGTAGACTTGTTATTAGAATGAAAATGGAGTCAATAATGGGTGATTCTACTGCTGCTGTATTGACTGGGACAATTGTTTTAAATTGATTGTGTTAAAATAGAATGAAATGGCTGTTGGATATGCACTGTGTTGTACACTGTCCTCTGTGTACTTTTATCTGTTATGACCCATGCAATTCTCACAAAGACCCTATGATGATAATTATGCTCTTTTGAAAGTAAAGGTGTCTGGGCATGGTGGCCTACACCTGTAATCCCAGCACTTTACGAGGCTGAGGGAGGTAGATTACCTGAGGTCAGGAGTTTGAAACCAGCCTGAGCAACATAATGAAACTCCATCTCTACAAAAAAATACAAAAACTAGCCAGGCTTGGTGATGCATGCCTGTAGTCTTAGCCTTATGGGAGCCTGGGTGACAGAGCGAGACCTTGTCTCAAAAAAAAAAAAAGAAAGTAAAGGCATAAGTCAGGTGCAGTGGCACACACCTATAGTCCCAGATACTTGGGAGGCTATGGTGGGAGGTCTGAGCTCAGGAGTTCAAGTCCAGGCTGGGCAAAGTAGCAAGACCCCATCTTGAAAAATTTAAAAAACGGGTTTTTTGTTCGTTTTTTTTTTAAACGTAAAGGCATGGTATCATGGCTAAGACTGCAGGCTTTGGAACCTGACTTGTGGTTTGAAATTCTGGCTCTACTCATTTATGTAACAAAAATAATAGTGTCTGCTATGGGGAAATTTTAAGGTGAGATGATATAATTCATGTAAAGTAAGTAGGGTAGAACTTAGCATGTAGTAAGTACTTAATGAGTGTTAGCTGTTATTATTATTTTTGAAAGTACTGTGTTTAGAATACTGTGGGCAGAGGGCAGCTTGTCTGTATTCAGTGAGCGGGAGACCTAGTTCCCACTATGGAGGACTTTCATAGCATGGATGAGAAAAAGCTAGAGAGCAGTCTCAATGCAAGGTAGTCAATGCCGAGAGAATCCAAAATAGCCAAGGAAAGCAGAATGAGGGGAAGGGCCATTCTATATAAGAATAACATCCTGGATATAAAATTAGGCATTTCAGAAGGACCAAAAAAGACCAAGCTTAGCGTGGGACCATGTTGGACTAGAGAGAGATGAGGTGGGTTAGGTAAAATAGGTAGAGAGGGAGGTGCCAACTGGGAGAATGGTTGAAGCCTTGGCACCAGAGGAGCTGAGGGGAGACTTACTTCCTGGTGGTGGAGTTGAAGCAGGCGAGGGAACAGTGCTGGATGGGGCTTGTATGTGGTGGGCTGTAAAGTCATTTTTCTTTTTTTCCCTTGTTTAGTTTTCACTAGTGTTAATTCATAAAGCTTTGTGAACTCCCATCATGTTTGATTTTCAAGGGAAGTTATTTTCTTTAACAAGTAAATGGGTATTTCTTTATATAATAAGGTGGCAGATCATATTGGAAGTGAACATTATGAAGTCCTTTTTAACTCTGAGGAAGGCATTCAGGCTCTGGATGAAGTCATATTTTCCTTGGAAACTTATGACATTACAACAGTTCGTGCTTCAGTAGGTAAGGTATTATGATATTATTAAATAAAAAGCTTTTTTTAATACTGAAAAAAATGTAAGGTTTAAAAAAATTATTTCAAGCCATAGTTTAAAAATGTTATTTAAGGATGAATGCAAATTAAATCTCTGTGTTACTGATTATTTAAGACCACTTAAGAATTCTCTGAATCTCTTTTGGAGTGAAGGGAACAATAAATACATAGTTCAACCTCCACATTCTTGGTGTCACTGTTGGTGTTTCCCCAGGGAGCAGATACATATTTTCTGCCCTCTACCTCCCATTTCTCTTATAGTTTCTTGAGCTACAGTCTATATACAGTGAGGAAATAGGTCTATTTGGTAATGCATTTTTGATAAGAAATAGTCATTTTAGATATATTCCATCACGCAACTTACCAGTCACTAGCTATCATTGCTCTGCAAACAATACTAATTTTATCTTGTAGATAATGTATCTACTGAGATTGGAAGTATACCCCAAATCAGACTGATCCAGTGTTATTGAGCCTTTATATGCTACTGCCTCCCTTGAGAGACTTGCCTTGGAAGGCAAAAATATCTTAGGTATTACAATGGTTTATGGCCCTCCAAAACATCACAATAAATAAGCAGATAGACATGATAGCTCTGGTATTGGAATTTCATGGGGCTGGGGTGAGGTTAGGAAAATAAGTGTCTAAAAAGGCTCCCTAGCTGAGGTGATAATAAAAACAAGGTTGAGAAGAAACACTGGTTTAGAGAGATGTGGTGCAGGACCAAGGAGGCAAGTTTAATAACTTATATAGTCTCCCCAGCTTTATGTGAAATCTGGTAAATGGGGAGTGGCAGGGGGAAAATACCCATCAAAATTAACACTAAACCACCAAAACGGTTATTCTTATTTTTGTGTCATAATACCACTATGAAAGGCATGATTTTTAGGTATTTGAGTCATTGTTCAGCTTAGCAAAGTTTTGAGGTAGACATTCTTGGTCTAAAAACATTCGAATTTTAAAACCTGTTTAGAAAATGACAAAATGGTTCTGGGTTATTTTATTTTACAGTAGTACTTTTGAATTAAGTACATATAAATGGCTTGTAAATACAAGGTCATTATTGTGGAAACTACTTTATATTAATATGAAGTCCAGTATAGTAGTAAAGCTTTCAATTATTTCCAAAAATCAAATCAAAGGCATTTTTGGTGGAAGGTTATGTTGACATTAAAGTTAATTTCTCTCTCTCATTTAAGGTATGTATTTAATTTCCAAGTATATTCGGAAGAACACAGATAGCGTGGTGATCTTCTCTGGAGAAGGATCAGATGAACTTACGCAGGGTTACATATATTTTCACAAGGTAACCACTCTGAAGTGGAGGGATATTCATGCTATATTAAGAAAAGTATGAATTGTTTGACTATTTTCTATTATCTTTCAGTATGACGGTGATATTTTTGAGTATCTTGTGAGGTTACAAAAGGGAATCTGATAGTGTTTGCTTTCTATCTCTTGGGGAAGAAAGAAATTTTAATGTCAGATAATTTTTATTCTTTAAAACTAGTTACAGCTGGGTATGAGGGCTCATGCTTATACCCCCAGCTGCTGAGGAGGCTGAGGTGGGAGGATCACCTGAACCCAGGAGATTGAGGCTGCAGTGAGCTGTGATTGCACCACTGCACTCCTGCCTGGTTGACAGAGTAAGACCCTGTCTCTAAAAAAAAAAAAAAAAAAAAAGTTAAAAATAAATAAATAAGACTACTTCAGCTTGAGAATCCCCTTTCTGCCATTTCTTAGCATCCTATGGAATTATGACTGTTGCCCAGTGTGTTCATTTTATTCTAATATTAGCAGTTTGGTAGGAAGGAAGGTATGTTTTGTGAAGCATTGCTTACCTCTGTTCAGTTATTTACTCCCTTCCCTAAATTTGTTTAACTTTTTGTCTTATCCACCTTTAGGATTGGAGAGGGAGAAAGAAAAACTGCTTTGTGTGCCAAAAGCAAAACTCTTGGTGTTTTTGTTTGTGAAATAGGCTCCTTCTCCTGAAAAAGCCGAGGAGGAGAGTGAGAGGCTTCTGAGGGAACTCTATTTGTTTGATGTTCTCCGCGCAGATCGAACTACTGCTGCCCATGGGTAATATTTTTAGAGGCTATTGTAAAACAAAAACAAAAAAACACCAAAAACAAAACAAAACAAAACAAAAAGCTCAATAACCTGAGAAAATAAAAATCAATAGCTGATTGGCTATATGTTACGTATAGTTGGCTATATATTACAAAGTGTGACTTTTATAGAGAAAATGAAGCTGTTTCTTAACTTTGTCCCAAAAGGATTAGGCCACATTTCAAAGTGGTGTTGTGGTATATGGAGAGAAGTCTTCTTCCATAGGTTGTTTGAGGTGGAGTTTTCACCTTTAAAGGGTAACAACATTCTGCTCACATCTGAACAACCAAGATGGAAGAGGCAAGGCTGCTACAGCAGCTGCTGTTAAGTGTTTTAAAGAGAAGTAAAGATCGTAAACATCATGTGACAAGTAGTGAGTGCCCACCATGTCCATGTGGTGCTGTAGTGACCCTGAGGGAATAGAATAGTGAAGATACAAGGGGTTTGATTACATTATAAAGAACCAGGTTTCTTTGGTTATCATTTCTAGTTGTCTAAAGTTATGTTGAAGAACTGAAGACTTTTACTGTACAGGATAAACAACTGACATTAAATGTCTTAGTTGCCTCTGCTGAATCACACCTAGATCAGGATATAATTAAATATGGGTTTGAGGAATGAACTGAATCTGGTCATTATCCTCTCTGCTTGTCCTAACTAGAGTCACTAGGCTTCAGGAAACCGGTGATATGGAATTTGATGAAATATAGTGGGACACTGGTTTATATCGCATGTTGTATGTGAATTGTTAATCAGTGGCAAAAAAATACTGTGTTGTCATCACAATTGTTAGGAGAGATGGTCTCACCTAGAAAACACTGAGTTAGAAAGGTCTAGGCAAGGTATTTTCTTAATGATTGGGTCACTCATGTTTTGTAACTTTTTCTGCTTTTTGAAATATGCATTTAACTATTCCTAGAAGGGAAAGTAAAAGTAATAGTCTCAGTTAGTTTTACTCCCTAGATGACATGATATATGTATTATTTTAAATGAAGCTTTATTTTTTGTATCTATTCATTAGTGTAGGGCAGTCATTAGGAGGCTTGTATGTGACTCTATGACCTTAACATTTCTTAAGATCTGGTTGAATTGATGGGAAACTGAATCAGAACCTAACCTGGCAGGCACTAAATACCCATTTTAATTTAGATTTTCTTCTTTTCTCCTTTAAGTCTTGAACTGAGAGTCCCATTTCTAGATCATCGATTTTCTTCCTATTACTTGTCTCTGCCACCAGAAATGAGAATTCCAAAGGTAGGTAAATCAACTCAAGGTAAAACTGTCCATTGCCATCAGATTATATTTGTAATTTTTACCTGATGCTCCTTTTTTTGTCACGTCAGAATGGGATAGAAAAACATCTCCTGAGAGAGACGTTTGAGGATTCCAATCTGATACCCAAAGAGATTCTCTGGCGACCAAAAGAAGCCTTCAGTGATGGAATAACTTCAGTTAAGAATTCCTGGTTTAAGATTTTACAGGAATACGTTGAACATCAGGTATAATGTCTTTAAAAACATTTTCAGGAATAAGACAATTTGGATGCAGAGCTGTCATTGCTGTTCATTTCGTATTTAGTTTGAAAGATTTGTCCCTATCAGAGAGATTCAGAGTCTCTGTAAACAATTATCTCTTTTATAAGAATTACGTAATAATTAAGTAGCATGAAGGATTATAAAGTAGCATCTAGAATCGAAAGAGAGAGGAGACTTACTACTAATCATCACTGATCTTCATTTATCAGATTTTTGGGCACCTGCTGGGTGCCAGATCCTGTTAGGCACAAATGACTAAAACAGAGCCACCAAGTATTAAAAATATGCATATGAGTGTTCTTTAAAAGGCACTGCAGTTATCCATATTATGAATACTTTAGCATTTTCTAAGTGATGGGTGATTCAAAGGGTCTCATACAAGTTACAGTCATGTCTTAACATTTTCTGTTTCGTGAAATGAGACTAAACACAAGTATTTCCTGCCATTTTAAACCGTTTTGCTCTTATATGCTTATTCTTACAGGTTGATGATGCAATGATGGCAAATGCAGCCCAGAAATTTCCCTTCAATACTCCTAAAACCAAAGAAGGATATTACTACCGTCAAGTCTTTGAACGCCATTACCCAGGCCGGGCTGACTGGCTGAGCCATTACTGGATGCCCAAGTGGATCAATGCCACTGACCCTTCTGCCCGCACACTGACCCACTACAAGTCAGCTGTCAAAGCTTAGGTGGTCTTTATGCTGTAATGTGAAAGCAAATATTTCTTCCTGTTGTATGGGGACTATGGGTAGATAGGGGAACAATGAGAGTCAACTCAGGCTAACTTGGGTGTGAAAAAAATAAAAGTCCTAAATCTAAAACATTGCTGTAGTCATTTATGTTCATACAGTCTCTTCATAAGAGGTAACTAGAAATGTTTTGCTGTATCACAGTAAAGTGGAGGGTAAGCTAGGAAAAGGGAAAATGATCAGATGTCTGCAAGAACTCACAGCCCTCTCCTGGCAGAGCTGCTTTAGATGACATTTGCATCTTGTGCCCGTGTGGCTTCCTTCCAGTCCTTGCCTCATCTTAGGGACGTCATCAAAGGACTACACTATTTTTGTTCTGCCTACATTCCTAACAGCTGCCTAGGCAGACTCAGACTTGAATCTTCTATAGGAGTTCATCACAGCTCTATTTTGCAAGATAGTAGTTCATTTTTTTCTCTTTTATGTTGAGCCAAAGCCACTTCTGGAGACTTGTCCTAGAGCAGGGGTCAGGCTTTTTTAAAATTTTTTATTTGTTTTTAATAAAGAGCCAGAGAGTAAATATTTTAGGCTTCGTGGACCTCTTTTGGAACTGTTCAGCTCTGCCATTATAGTGCAAAAGCAGTTACATAGACAATATGTAAACAAACGAGCGTGGCCATGTTCTATTAAAAGTTACTTATGAAAGCAGATGGTGGGCCAGATACGGCCTGTGGGCCATAGTTAGTTGATTGCTGTTCTAGAGGAACAACTAAGCTAACTAAGCATTTCTGATGAAAGTCTAAACCTTTGTCAGATGAGTAGATTGCAAACATTCTCTCCCATTCTGTAGGTTGCCTGTTCACTCTGATGGTAGTTTCTTTTGCTGTGCAGAAGCTCTTTAGTTTAATTAGATCCCATTTGTCCATTTTGGCTTTTGTTGCCATTGCTTTTGGTGTTTTAGACATGAAGTCCTTGCCCATGCCTGTGTCCTGAATGGTAATGCCTAGGTTTTCTTCTAGGGTTTTTATGGTTTTAGGTCTAACATTTAAGTCTTTAATCCATCTTGAATTAATTTTTGTATAAGGTGTAAGGAAGGGATCCAGTTTCAGCTTTCTACATATGGCTAGCCAGTTTTCCCAGCACCATTTATTAAATAGGGAATCCTTCCCCCATTTTGGAATCTATTCATCTGTCAAAGGGCTAATATCCAGAATCTACAAAGAACTCAAACAAATTTACAAGAAAAAAAAACCCCACCAAAAAGTGGGCAAAGGATATGAACAGACGCTTCTCAAAGGAAGACATTTATGCAGCCAACAGACACATCAAAAAATACTCATCATCACTGGCCATCAGAGAAATGCAGATCAAAACCACAATGAGATACCATCTCACACCAGTTAGAATGGCAATCATTAAAAAGTCAGGAAACAACAGGTGCTGGAGAGGATGTGGAGAAATAGGAACGCTTTTACACTGTTGGTGGGACTGTAAACTAGTTCAACCATTGTGGAAGACAATGTGGCGATTCCTCAAAGATCTAGAACTAGAAATACCATTTGACCCAGCCATCCCATTACTGGGTATATACCCAAAGGATTATAAATCATGCTGCTATAAAGACACATGCACACGTATTTTTATTGTGGCACTATTCACAATAGCAAAGACTTGGAACCAACCCAAATGTCCAACAATGATAGACTGGATTAAGAAAATGTGGCACATATACACCACGGAATACTATGCAGCCATAAAAAAGGATGAGTTCATATCCTTTTTAGGGACATGGATGAAGCTGGAAACCATCATTCTCAGCAAACTATCACAAGGACAAAAACCCAAATGCTGCATGTTCTTAGTCATAGGTGGGAATTGAACAATGAGAACACATGGACACAGGAAGGGGAACATCACACACCAGGGCCTGTTGTGGGCTACAGGGAGGGGGGAGGGATAGCATTACAAGATATACCTAATGTAAATGTCAAGTTAATGGGTGCAGCACACCAACATGGCACATGTAGACATATGTAACAAACCTGTACATTGTGCACATGTACCCTAGAACTTAAAGTATAATTTTAAAAAAAAGTGAGTACCATAAAAAAAAGTCTAAACCTACTTGAAAGAGAAAGTACAATAATGCATTCAAAGAACAGGTAGAAGATTTTCATTTGAATGCTCATTGGTTGTTTAGGGACAACATTTTGAAATACATTATAAAGGTGAATTTAGTTCTTAGAAACTTTTGAAAAGGGAATTGCTGGTGTACAGATAAATACAAGGATGCTTAATAGAGGAGTGAGTAGGCAGAAAATTATCTGGTAAGTTGGAAAAAGGGTGTATTTTAGGCTACTCATAAGCCTGTATGATTTAAGAATATTGCTAAGAAAGTGAGGAAAGTCATTCATCTTAGATGACTTTTTTTTGTTTGTTTTTGTTTTGTTTTAGACAGTCTTGCTCTGTCACCCAGGCTGCAGTGCAGTGGCTTGATCTCAGCTCACTGTAACCTCCACCTCCTGGGACCAAGCAATTCTTGTGCCTCAGCCTCCCAAGTAGCTGGGATTACAGGCAGGTACCACTGTGCCAGCCAATTTTTGTGTATTTAGTAGAGATGGGGTTTCACCATGTTGGCCAGGCCAGTCTCAAACTCCTGGCCTCAAGTGATCTACCCACCTTGGCCTCCCAAATTGCTGGGACTACAGGTGTTAGCCACTGCACCCGGGCCTAGTAGATGACTTTTAATGATAATCTTGTGTTTGTAGGTGCTTAAGTTGCCTAAACCTAGAATGATTTGATTCTAGGCATATTTATTCCTGGTAAAGCCTCAGACAACCAAGCTAAATGACATCGAAAATACTTGGGAAACTTGGTTGAGAATGATTACACAGTGTACATGACAAGATTAATGTATGACATAAACCCCACATTGCCAGTTTTCCAGGGAGTGGGGTCTGGTTCTATATTTTTAACTTTAGTGACTGAGATCTGGCATATTTAATTATCACCCAGAAGTTTGATAGTAAAGATACTTTGTTAAGCCAATTTCATAGCAGCAAACTATAGGTCAATTATAATGGCAGCACCTTTCTGGATTTCAAACTACACACAAGGCTTATAGAAGGTTCTTGGCACAAAGAATAAAGCTAGCTTTTTCTCTTCTTTTGCAATTTAAATTACAGAAGATTTGAAGAAACGGCCCTTGAATTGTTGTACACATGACTTAATAGCTCACTTATTGGCTAAGCCTGTTTTCCTGGATATTGGTAATTTAGTGCCAAGGAGGCACTAATCTACACAGCATCTCTAACAACCAATAGTCCAGTTCTTTTGAGCATAAACTAAAAGATTATTAGCTGATGTCATTCTGCCATTTCAGTCTGATGTGAGCACTGTCATGAATGACCCGCCCTTTAGAGGTTTATTTCACTTTCTCTTAAAATCTGCTAAAAGGTACCGTATAGTTTGACAGAATGATACACTTCTATTTTTTTTAAAAAAAGTAAACTCCACCTAAAATCTACTTTTAAAGTTTTAACATTTTCTCGAAGATCTTTTGCTATAAAGGGACAATTGTATATGTGTGGTAGGTTATCTTGGTTGACATAAGGCCTGAAAGCTTCTTAAGTCCTTTATAAGGAAAAATATAAAAAGGAACTAACCTTAAGCCTATGATAGCCCAGTCTCCAGAGGATTATACTTTGTGGGAAATTTGCTTGTATTAGACTGTGGTATGAACATCTTGAGGCCACAGAGTCAGAGCATGCTCCTGAATGCCTCCTGTCTTGGAATTGCCTTAGTTTGGTCCAGAATCTTTGATAAAGGATCATTGTACTAGGTCCCTAAGAAGGGAAAGTCTGGCTATGAAGAAGCAAAGTGGAAGCTGGGCAGGGAGGCAGTTATGTGTGGTTCTAGACTGTGCAGTGGAAAAATCAATACCAAGCATGTACTTTGCAGCTTTTCTAAGTACTTTTATTGTGTTAGCTCATTCCAATCTTAGGAAGTGTGGCAGATTTTATTTTCTAAAAGTGGCCATAGCAGTGTTCCTGGTCCCATGTACTCTTCCAGAGCCTGGCTGCCCCCCTGAAGAAGCAGCCTATTTCTTCTCTCCTTGAGCCTGGGCAAGATTTTGCAATTGCCTAGTAGTAGAATACAGTGGAAGCGATGCTGCGTGACTTCTGAAACCAGGTCACAAAAAATGATGTAGCTTCTGCTTTCTCTCTTTTGATGTATAAGGAAGCCCAGGCCATGTGGAGAGGCTGTATGTGAGTTTGGGCTGACTGCCCTAGCAAAGGGCTTAGTCGACAGCCAACAGCAGCCACCAACTGCCAGCTGTGTCAGGGAGTGAGGCTCCAGATGGTTCCAGCTGCTAATCTTTGAGTCTTCTACCTGGAGTCCATGCAAGGGAAGGAGAGATGAGCCATCCCTGTTGTGTGCTCTGTCCAAGTTCTTCATTCACAAATCTGTGAGCGTAATAAAAAAGCTTGTTTGACACCATTAAGTTTTGTGGTTTCTTACACAGGCATAGTAACTGAAACAGATAAACACTGTTACCCCCATTTTACACATATTAAATACGTTGCTCAGTCATTTGGCTAATTACTAAGCGGTGGAACCTCAAATTAGCTAGGTAGGTTGACTGCAGAGCCTTTGAGTTGTTCTTTTCTAAATATTGTCTTGCAATGTCAGCCTGAAACTATATCCTGGGTCTCTGGTGTGAGTTGGGAGACTAAGGGAAAGGGCTTTTATTGGGAGCAAGAACAGGGATTGCAGGGAATCTCCCAGGGATTGCAGTGAGGCTAATTGTTTTCTGTAATGGCATGAGCTAGGTGATACTGAAAAAACAATTCCAAAATTTCAGTGCATTGTCACAAAAGGTTGTTTTTTTTTTTTCTCAAACTATGTGTCCACCTTAGCCTATGGGGGGCTCTGCACATTGTTGAGGGGGTTATAAGCACTCTGGAACCCAGGCTGATGGATGCACGACCTTGACGTAATTCCACCATCAACAAGGCAGGGGATGGAGAAAGTGGTGAATTATTTACTGAAACTTAAAGCTTCCACTCTGAAGTGACACATCACTTTTGTTCACATTACATGTAAGTCACGTGGCCACACCTAACTTCAAAGGAGCATGTACCAGAAAGGAAAATAAAATATCTGGAGAATAGCACTAGTGACTCCCCAGATCTGCTCTTCGGTAACAAAATACTGAATTCACTCTCCTATGCAAGAAACATATTCACCCCCTTTGGAGGGTTACAACTGAGGAATTCCATTGTGCAAGGATTCCAAGCCCAGAGTTTAGGATCTCTGGGTGATGTACTTATGTGGAAATCTATTTCAGGGCTGGAGACGGCACTTCATAAACTAAGAAAAAAGTGATCTGCTCCCCATCTGTCCACTACATAATTCAGCAGGAATAGAATAACTGCGGCAACAACAAGACATATTCAAAAAGAATAAAACAGAAGAAATATAGCAAGCCCTACTTAGGAGCAATTTTGACATCCTGTGGTCAGTCACTTGAGGGCCTCCAACTCCAGCAGAAAATTACCCTTCAGGGCTCATCAGCCGCCAAGTCATCAATGTGTTGGCAGAAGGAGGCAGATTGAAAGAACAGGGAGAATCAGTATCTGAGCACAGGTGAGAAAGGGAACAGTTTGAAGGGGAAGGGTTGATTTCGAGCAATAAACCAATTTGGCTCATACCATTATAATTGTGGTTATACAGAGTAAGTGTTAACATTAATTGGTTACCCTTCCTGAGTGCCAAGGACTGCTCTAAAAGGTATAATCAGTCTTTACAACAGTTTGTGAAGTTTGTTCCTTTGAGCTCATCCATGTTTTGTGGATAAGGAAAGCAACATACAGAGGTGTTACATTGCGTGCCTGAGGTCACATAGCTAACACCTAATAGAAGTGGGATATTGGATCCCAGGTTTCAGGGTTTTAGAGACCTTATGCTTAACCCCTACTCTGTGTTACTTTTCAAAGGGATAGACTATAGAATATAATTACATATATGGAAAAATTATAATTCCATATTTTTTCTCTACTTCTGTCTTGTTAATGGGAGTATGTTGCCTATTTTATGGGTAGCTCATAAGTTATTTAGGATATCTATAAATTTAAGCATAAGATACTATTTTAATTTTTAAAATTTGCCATGAGCATGTATATGTATGCATCAGTGGAGTAATTCAGATCTTCTGTGACTTAGATGTGATTTTGATCTTTGTGAGTTTTTACCTGATTTCAGGACCTACCTAGTCAATAAATTGATACTGATAAATTAATTCATAGTCCTCTTTGCAACTTGGTGAATTTTCAATAATACTAAGAAGAAAGCCATACCTAGAAATTGCCAGTATATTTTACAAATTGCTTGTGGCAGTATAAAATATTTATTTACTATCTGAGGGCTACAATATAAAACAAAACCACAGGGTGGCAGCAACAACACATATTTTTCTCTGGAGGCAATTTTATGCCTTTTCTGAAAGGTAGTGGTGTGGGGAAACTTTTATGCTAAATTGAAGAGATGACATCTTTATTTCATAAAATCACCCACACACAGAAGCTCTATAATTTGCTATAAGTAATTAGTGAGCAGTTTTAATAATTAGCTATAAGTAATTAGTGAGCAGTTTAACTATAATTTGCTATAAGTAATTAGTGAGCAGTTTTAACTTGTAGACATCATATGACTGTTGTACAGGCCACTATGAACTTGTATATGTATTGTTTTTGTGAACCTTTTATCTCCCTCTTCTTTGATCCACTAGCCTAAACATACCTGCACGATGTGTATTCTTACATAAGTGAGATCCTTTATACTCTGGAAGGTAAGAAAAGATGTGAGCAACCTCAAATCTGCTATTTGCTTTTTGAATGTAGCAAAAATCTACATAAACTCATTTTCATAATTACCCACTCTACTAAACCCTGGCTTGTCTCAGTTTATGCAAATGTAGCTAAAAGACAAAATGTGTATTGAGCACTTAGTTTACACATAATACCAGCTAATGTGTACTGATGACTTACTGTGCACCTAACACTGGTGTATGACCATACTCAGTCTCTATGACAATTCTGGGAGGCACCCACTGTTGGTACCATCCCCATTTTATGGCTGAAGAAACAATGTACAAGCAGCCCAAACACTGAACAAGAAGATGGTCAATTTGTGGCCAATAGACTCGTCTGTCAATTATAATGGATACCACAGAAAAGAGCTCCATATTACAAGGCAATTTTCATATGTAGACAGATGATTCATAGAACTTGGTGAGCCCCCATTACGATGACCTTCTTTCTATGCAAGAAGTGTCTTTAGTTCCTACCAGCAAAGCTGTATCCTCTATCTATTAACTTTATGCTTCACAGAATTGAACTCACAGGTAGTGGATTTAGTGGAAATGTTGGAAGTTATGGAGCAGCAGGTTTGAAAGTGGAGGGGCAGGTAAGAACCCAGCATGTGTGTTGGTCCATTTCAGGGAGTGAGAAGAAAACACAGTGAAAAAGAATGATTTAGGCCGGGCGCGGTGGCTCACGCCTGCAATCCCAGCACTTTGGGAGGCTGAGGCGGGCGGCTCAGCTGAGGCTGGGAGTTGACGATCAGCCTGACCAACATTGAGAAACCCCGTCTCTACTAAAAACACAAAATTAGCCGGGCCTGGTGGTGCATGCCTGTAATCCCAGCTACTCGGGAGGCTGAGGCAGGAGAATCACTTGAACCCAGGAGGCGGAGGTTGTGGTGAGCCAAGATTGCGCCACTGCACTCCAGCCTGGGCAACAAGAGCGAAACTCTATCTCAAAAAAAAAAAAAAAAAAAGAATGATTCATTATTGCATAAAGTGGCTGGGTTTCTGGGGCTCTGTAGCAACTGACCAGATCAAATTCAATGAACTGCTAGCTTGGGAGCTTTGCTAAACACACTGAAGGCAACCTTATAGCAATCCTATTACATTATTCTGTGACCAAGGACAATGTAAGACATTATCTGTTTTATTTGGCACAGGAGTTATATAGGTTGTATGCTCCCAAATGACCACACGGTGGGGTAGGATGCTCCTCAACTGACTGTTCCACAAACGGGAATTTTTCTATCGGTTTTAACATCTGAATCTTGTGCACCTGTTAATTTGTAGTTTAGCACTTTTTGTGGTCATAGATTAAAACCAAAACCCCAGCTAATGACCTTGTATACATCTTCGTCATATTGTGCCATGTGATACGTAATGTCACAGACCTTGGATTGCATTGCAAAGCCACCTTTCTTCCATCTTCCTGACATTGAAATACACTATTTCCCGTGCTCCACCCTGACTCTGATTCACTTTGGCTAGTGGTGGGGGAGGTCGTCTCCCTAGCAGAAATAGTGAATACAGGAGAAAGCAAGGGTTGGGGAGGGCCACTGGGAAAGGGGGGGAAATGTGAGTTCTTCTTTGGGCAGTAATATGGTTTAGATGTTTGTCCCCTCCAAAATTATGTTGAAATGTGACCTTCAATGTTAGAGGTGGGCCTAGTGGGATGTATTTGGGTCATGGGGTCAGATCTCTTACGAATGAATGGCTTAGTGCCATCCCCTTGTTGATGAGTGAGTTCTTGCTCAGTTAGTTCACATGAGATCTGGTTGTTTAAAAGAACCTAGACTCTCCCCCTACCCCTGCCCCCACTGTTTGCTCCCTCTCTGGCCATGTGACCTGCCTGCTTTTCCTTTGTCTTCTGCTGTGAGCAAAAGTTCCCTGAGGTCTCCCCAGAAGCCTAGCAGATGCTGGTGCCATGCTTGTACAGCCTGCAGAACTGTCAGCCAAATAAACCTCTTTTCTTTATCAGTTACCTAGTGTCAGGTATTCCTTTGTAGCAATGTGAAAGTGAGAGGTGACAATGTGCTAGCAGCCTTTGCTCGCTCTTGGCCTCCACATCCACTCTCGCTGCGCTTGAGGAGCCCTTCAGCCTGCTGCTGCACTGTGGGAGCCCCTCTCTGGACTGGCCAAAGCAGGTGCCGCTCCCTCTGCTTGCGGGTTGGTGTGGAGGGAGAGGCGCCAGCAGGAACCGGGGCTGCCGTGGTGCTCGCAGGCCAGCGCGAGTTCCAGGTGGGCACAGGCTTGGTGGCCCTGCACTCCGAGCAGCCGGCTGGCGCCACTGGCCCCGGGCAGTGAGGGGCTTAGCACCTGGGCCAGCAGCTGCGGAGGGTGCGCTGGGTCCCCCAGCACTGCCGGCCCGCCTGCGCTGCGCTCGAATTCTCGCTGGGCCTCAGCCACCTCCCTGAGGGGCAGCACTGGGGACCTGCAGCCTGCCATGCCCAAGGGCCCCACCCACCCACCACAGATGGCCGAGCCTCCCCTAGAGGGGCACCGCCCCCTGCTCCCCAGCGCCTGGTCCCATCGACTGCCCAAGGGCTGAGGAGTGTGGGCACATGGCACAGGACTGGTGGGCACCTCCACCCAAAGCCCCCTGCACGTGATCCACTAGGTGAAGCCAGCTGGGCTCCTGAGTTGGGTGGGGACTTGGAGAACTTTTATGTCTAGCTGGAAGATTGTGTATGCACCAATCAGCACTCTGTGTCTAGCTCGGGGTTTGTGGATGCACTAATCAGCAGTCTGTATCTAGCTAATCTGTTGGGGACTTGGAGAACTTTTATGTCTAGCTAGAGGATTGTAAATGCACCAATCAGCACTCTGTGTCTAGCTCAAGGTTTGTAAACACACCAATCAGTGCTCTGTGTCTAGCTAATCTAGTGGGGACTTGGAGAACTTTTGTGTCTAGCTACAGGATTGTAAATGCACCAATCAGCACTCTGTGTCTAGCTCAAGGTTTGTAAATGCACCAGTCAGCACCCTGTCAAAACGGACCAATCAGCTCTCTGTAAAATGGGCCAATGAGCTCTCTGTAAAATGAGCCAATCAGCAGGATGTGGGTGGGGTCAGATAAGAGAATAAAAGCAGGCTGCTAGGCTCTCTTTCCATGCTGTAGAAGTTTTGTTCTTTTGCTTCTGGCAGTAAATCTTGCTGTTGCTCGCTTTGTGGGTCTGTTTTGTCTTTATGAGCTGTAACACTCATGTCGAAGGTCTGCAGCTTGGCTCCTGAAGCTAGCAAGACCACGAACCAGATGGGAGGAAGGAACAACTCCAGATGTGCTGCCTTTAAGAGCTGTAACACTCACCGAGAGAGTCCACGGCCTCATTCTTGAAGTCAGCGAGAGCAAGGACCCACCAATTTCGGACACAAAAGGACTTAGAACAGGCAGAAAAGTTTGTGATGATAGCAGTGGACATACGGACCATGTGATATGTAATATACGTTATCACCCAACCAGAAATTACACACTGATATGCTGCAAGGGGCCAGGCATGTGAACATGTGAAGCCTCTTGGGCAGGGGTGGGGAGCTGTGGCCAATGGCAAAGAAAGTCCCGGGACAGTTTGCTCCTCAGATCCAGCCTTTTGATGCCATGTGGCAACACTGGTGGTCTTTTATTGTGAGAGAATCCAGAAATCCAGATTGTTGTGAAAAAAAATTCCTGATTTTAAAATATCGATTAAAATGGTTATTTTTATTTATTCATTTTTTTGAGACGGAGTTTTGCTCCTGTTGCCCAGGCTGGAGTGCAATGATGCGATCTCTGCTCACCACAATCTCTTGCCCCCCGTGTTCAAGCGATTCTCCTGCCTCAGCCTCCCGAGTAGCTGGGATTACAGGCATGTGTCACCACGCCTGGCTAATATTGTATTTTTAGTAGAGATGGGATTTCCCCATGTTGGTCAGGCTGGTTTTGAACTCCTGACCTCAGGTGATTTGCCCACCTCAGCCTCCCAAAAAATATTGGTTAAAATGTTTAAGAATTTTCAGGTTAAATAAACCATGTCCTGTGTGCTGAAATTAATCTAGATAAATTAATCTACACATATTCCGTACAACTCACACAATCAGTAGCCCTCCCTTGACTCTTCTTCTTAATAGAAAGAGCATAACATTACTAAACACCAGAAGGAATTTTGTGCAGTTTTATTTCACCTCTGCCTTGTGGCATTCCTTCAATAAGCCTGTGTTGAGCATCTTCTTGTCAGGCATTACTCTACTCCGTGGAGAATAAGGACTGTACGTGTAGGGAAGGAAAATCTCTTTTCCTCACCCATCCTAGGTTCATGGCTGAGGCTCCTATAACAAAATACAGATTAACAAGAAAAAGGCATACATATCTATTTATTTGTTTATTTATTTAGGAGGCAGAGTCTTGCTCTGTCACCCAGTCTGGAGTGCAGTCACGCAATCTTGGCTCGCTGGAACCTCCACCTCCCAGATTCAAGCGATTCTCCTGCCTCACCCTCCCAGGTAGCTGAGACTACAGGCACGCGCCACTATGTACAGCTAATTTTTTTTTGTATTTTGGTAGAAATGGGTTTCACCATGTTGCCCAGGCTGGTCTTGGACTCCTGAGCTCAGGCAATCTGCCCACCTCGGCCTCCCAAAGTGCTAGGGTTACAGGTGTGAGCCACTGTGCCCAGCCAAATTTATTTAATGTTTTATGTGACATGAGAAACTTCATAAGAAATGAAGACCCAAAGAAATGGTTAAGCCAGTATATTTTTATGTTAGGTTTGATGAACAGTGGACAGTTGAGAAATGTGATAAGACAAAGAGGGCATGATCTGATGGCAACAAACAGGGAAACTTAAAAGACTGTTTGCTCAGATTCCTTTGTGATCCTTCATCTTTAGAGATAAGGACACTCCTTTTCTCTGGGTGTAGAGGACACCTCTTCCATAAGGGTCTTATGTCCTACTTTAGGGAAAGGTGAAAAAAGAAATTCTTCCTAGGTTTTATGATCTACTCCAGGGAAGAAGGGGGGCAGGGGAAACTCAGAGACTTCCCTGTTTCTGCCAGTTTTCAGTGTGCCAAAGTGTTACATTTTGGAATAGCATGTCCTGAACCCCATCCTGTGTATCTGCCCTGTCATATATAGGTGTCTTGATTCTCTTGTCTCTGACAAAATTTTTAATTCCCAGTGGTCACGAACCATAGTGCTTTAGTTTTAAATATAGTATGGAGCTTAATTTGGAATCATGAGAGTAAAAGGCTCTGAATAAAGATGTTAATTGATTTATGTACCATTTGTGCTTATTCAAAAGACATCTCTGTCTCTATTTTGCAGAAAGAGACATAAAGATGTTTTTATTATGTGGAACAACTGGTAGAGCAATAGAAATAGAGTCAATCTCCTTCTCCCATCTGTTCTTATTTGCCCCTAGAACTAAAACTTCATCAGATGGTTTGGTGTTAAATGTGACAAAAATGTCAGCACTTTAGACTCATATCTGGCTTCCTGTTGGGCACCTCCACATGTCCTCTGCTGTTATCACAAAATTTGCTGCTCAACTCAGATCTCACATTCCCACACCCCAATTTCTTTTATATTCCCTATCTCAGCTGGGAGACTACCTTCCCCACCATCAGCCAGGTGAGTCACAGATCAGGAAGGAGCACTGGGCATGGCATACTTTAATGTCAGGAGCATGGAAGAAAGCTGGAATTGCAATGCAACCCAGGGTCTGAGAAAGACACAAACAGTGCAGCCTTGGACCATACTGACTTCCAGTCACATACAAATCACTCATATTTTTCAATTTTGACATTAGGACGAAGTATTTGTCCAGGTGGTAGGATGCGACATATTTTATTGAGCAGTTGTGTTTGCTTATTTATAACTTTTGCTCATTTAGATATGCGATATGTGGTATTCCATTTGTACTCTTGTACCAGTACCCACAACTGTTAGTAAGGTCAAAGTGATGCTGGTGGTGGAGGTGACAATTTCTTACGTGGACCCAGTGGCACTATGGATGGGAGATTCCTGCTTGTTGTGAGAGATGTCTGAGGCTTCTTTTGCCAGATTCTAAGAGATAACCAGAGAAAAAAGAAGACCAGAATAGGAGTAGGGTTACCTGCCGGCCCTCCTCTGCTCCCCCTGAAGTTAAAAGGCTTCCTACATGCCTCTGCCTAGTGGCAGTGAGCAAGGATGGCTGGCATGGATTCACAAATGGAACAGGAGACTGTGAAAATGTATCCGAAGAGATATTTTGGGACTTGCTTACTTCTAAGAGAACAGTGGCAGTCTAGCAAAATGGGGGCACTGGGAGTGGGGACTAGACATGAAAGACTTGGAGATAGTGGGGAGAAAGGAGTAACATGGAGCAGAGAAGACAGGTACAAACAGGATAGTTTTCAATGACCTCAGAAATGTTCTATTGTCCCACCCAGAAGGTGTAGTGAGATCAATGCCTTCTTAAGGTATAGAGAATGAAAAAGCCAGTGAGGGAGAGACTGATTTATTACTGGGTGCAGGGGGCACCTGATATTCAATCCCATCTCTTACATCTGTATTATTTAGGTTTTTTCACTAAAAACCCTGGTAAAGAACTGCTTGAAGTGTGTGTGTGTGTGTGTGTGTGTGTGTGTGTGTGTGTGTTTCTTAGGCAAGATGCCCATCAATAGAGGAAATAGATTACCTGAAATCTCTACTCTGTCTCTCCACAAGAGCAGGCATTAGAGACCCATCCCAGCAAAAAAAATGCAGATCCATATTATTGGTTTAAAGACAAGAAGCCTAATGGGGTCATAGGTCTGGAATAAAGAGCTGACCAACCTTCCTCTCTGCCCCTATGGTCCCCACAGTGGTGCATGTCACCTAAGGCAGGGTGCAAGGTAATCTGTTGAAATACAGGGGAAGCTGAACTTCTATTTTTCATTTTTCCTTTAAAATTTCTATTTTTGTACATCATTTACAAAATGTATGACATGTCAGTACATTAATAATTAAATATATATCATGCTCTAAATTTTTTACTGATGGTGTGGACAAATGTTGGAAGATCATAGTACTCATAGATAAAGTTCACACTCGCTTCATACAGCTTACAATAAGTCGTTACATTATTAGGCTAAATGCCTATCTCTCCAGCTCATAACTCACCATGCTTTCTTTGTTTGCATGCCCAGGCAATTCCAGACTGTCTGCAGTTTCTGCCACACATCAAGAAATGAGGAAAGCAGGCCGGTTGCGGTGGCTCATGCCTGTAATCCCAGCACTTCGGGAGGCCGAGGCGGGCAGATCACCTGAGGTCAGGAGTTTGAGACCAGTCTGGCCAACATGGCAAAACACCGTCTCTAATAAAAATACAAAAAAATTAGCCGGGTGTGGTGGTGCATGCCTGTAATCCCAGCTACTTGGAGAGGCTGAGGCATAAGAATCACTTGAACCTGGGAGGCAGAGGTTGCAGTGAGCCGAGACTGCGCCACTGCACTTCAGCCTGGGCGACAGAGGGAGACTCCGTCTCAAAAAAACCAAAAGACCAAAAGAACAAAAAAAGAAGTGAGGAAAGCAGAAAATAGAACAGAGGAAAAGTTAAGCAAAGATGAAGTTTCTGCTGTAGTTCAGCCTTAGCCTGCTCCCACCGAGTTTGAATGGCATACCAAAGTTGGCATCACCTTAGGATGAGGGGGCCAGGTTTTGCAGGCCTGTATGTCAGCCTTCACCTGTGAATGCCTTTGGAGGAAGTCAGAGTCTTCCAGAAACTTCCAGGTGAATAGCAATTCTTCAGAGAAGGCTGCAGTTGTGAGCCATTAGTGGCTATCATTCACAGCAGCTGGCGAACTTGGTGTACCAAGTTTGGGGTGGAAGAAGCACCAACAGCATTACTGCATTTTGCCAGACTGATTTCTACAAATGTGTAATGAGCTTTACAGGAATGGTAATCATGCAAGAAAACTGTTGTTTTATTCTTCATCAACATGCTAATTGTAAGTCTGGCAACTTTTTTAGTCTTGTGTGTTTTCCCCTTTAAATACAGTTTTATTTTTGGTTATCCAGCCCTTCTAAAACCTAACTTATTTTCTAAATACCTTAGTTTCTGAATCTTTCTTTGCACCTAGATAATTTCTGTTAATCTGTGAGACTTACCTTAGATGCCGGTTTCTCTGGGAAGCCTCCTTCAATCATCTACAGCTGGGATACTTTCCTGCCGCTCAGCTCTCATAAAATCTGTTGTAGTCTGATTTTCATGACACTATAGCAATGTTGTAGAATTATCTAGCTATATGAATTATCTAGCTACGTGTCTGAGTCAGTCAGGATTGGTCAGGAAAACAGAAGGCACTCCGTGTTTTGGGGGCAGAAAGGGTTTGTTATTAGGAATTAGGGGCTTGCTTGACTATTGGAAAGGCTGGGGAGTAGTGAAGGCCAGGCAAGCCAGCGGGAAGGAAGCGGACACTGGAGATCTTATCCTGAGGCAACAGGGCAGCGGGTTCTCAGGAACTTAACAGCAAGCTGCTGCAAGTCTTAGGAATCTCTAAGAGGTCCCCCAGCGTCTCACGGTGCAGCAGCAACACAGATGGGTTCTCAAGAGCTCACCAGGGAGCCACTCTGAGCCTCTCATTTTCTTCAGTCAGGATGCAGTTGCCTCTAGAGAACAAAACTTCTCTATTTCTTCTGTCTTCCAAATCTTGAGTGACTTCTATGGGAAACTCCATGTCCTAGGTAAATGGATTGTGGGAGAAGACCTTAAAAGGGATGATGGTGATGCGCAGTTGACAACAGATGATTCAGCATAGTATCTCATGATAAATGTCAAGAGACAAAATTGCAACAAGTTTAGTTAAATGATCAAATTGGCTTTTATTTGTGATTCATGAGTCAGGTAGCATCTCATCTAAAAAACAGACTGGTGCTCTGTTGGGCGTGATGGAAGAGTCAGTTTTTAAAAGCTTGAGCAGGAACAAGGAAACAGCATAATACACAAAGCAGATTGGTTAACAGCAGGTTACTTTCCTTGTAAGGGTTAAAGCAGAAGGGACTTTCTGATCGTATTGGCTAAAACTGGCCTGTTTGGGGTTTGGCTATTATTTCTTTTTCTCTCTTAATTTCTCAGAGGGTCAGATTAACAACTTAGTTTCAGTTTGGTGATGTGGAACTTTAGCATGGGTTACTCCATTTTGGTTTGATCTGTTGGGGCCTAGTGCAGGGAGCTTAGTTCAAACCAATGGCCTTCTAGAAATTTTACTTAACAGAGTGTATGAGCTTTTCACCAGCTGGAGAATGTATCTTTCTCATGTTTATGTTCCCAAAGTCTAGTGCTGTTCCTGGAAAATGTGTTCAATAAATGTTCATTAAATAACAGAATAAGTGATGAGGAGAGGACAATAGCTCCCCAAAGTCAGATAATTTTGGTTATGTTATAAACGATGTTATCAGAGATCAGTAGTTAATCTCCGGAAGAGCCTCGTGTTTAGTAATTTACGGTAGAGATAACGGCAATTCAGGTTGATATTTTTTCTGTGCTGACCAAAACTGTCACATTTCTGAAAGCTAAACTCCTACGTAGAAGGAAACCTTTGCAATTCAGGGCACTGAAGCTGTTGAGGCATGTTAGGCCAATCTCTGCAATATTATTACCTCTTTTCAACTTTTTCTTAAATTTCTTCCAGCGCTCAGGAACCATGTGTATATTAAGTGAGCTGCCACGAGGTGGCACTCTTGCTTATTTGTTGTAGTAGGCCACTGCCTTCTACACAAGGAATGTGATGGAGCCAGAAATGTTAGTCTTAAAGCGACTAAACTGCCCCTCAAATTAAAACATTGTCGTTAGTTGAAGTAAGATACACACATTGCTTCAAATAAGAATTAAAGCAAACGCGAAAATGAAAGAGAAAATCAGAGCCTAATGTCGTTGTCTATAATGCTTTCACCATCTGAGTCACTTGTCAATTGGCACTAGAATCTTGTTCTCCAAGGTGTCCCCAGGGGGCTCTTCTCCCCAGTTACTCTGTCCCTGTTTCGTGTGTAAGGTGGGATGATTCAGAAGTTTATTGTCTTATCTTACTTCTGAAGCCTATGGGGGACTCAATTTTCTTCTTTTTTGTTTGTTTTTGAGACAGTACCTCCCTCTGTCATCCAGGCTGGAGTGCAGTGGTGTGATCACGGCTCACTGCAGCCTCGACCTCCATCCAGGGCTCCAGCGATTCTCCTACTGCAGCCTCCTGAGTAGCTGGGACCACAGGCATGCACCACCGTGCCTGGCTAATTATCTTATTTTTTTTTTTTATAGAGACAGGGTTCCCCTATGTTCCCCAGGCTTGTCTTGAACCCCTGGGCTCAAGCTATCCTCCTGCTTTGGCCTCCCAAAATGCTGGGATTACAGGCATGAGCCACCACAGGTGGCCTGGAATCACTTCTCTATGGGAGAAAAACCCCAGCAGGTGAGTAGGCTTTTAAATTAGCTCAAATTATGGCTAAGAAAGTGTTGCTCATGACCAATAGAGGCACACTTGCTGTAGCATGACTGAAATCCTTCCCTTTAAGATCCACAAATTTCCTTCCAACCAAATTAAAGCTTTCCGTAGGACTTACACTTTTTTTTGAAATCACAGAAGTAATCCATGCTCATTGTATAAAACCCCCGAAATAAATATAAACAAAGAGAAGAAAGAAAAACATAATTAATCTCAGCCTCAATAACCAATAGCATTTTAGGGAATGTCCTTTATTACCAATTTATTTATACATGTGATTGACTTGGTATACTCTTAGTACATACTCTGTTCCAGGCACCATGCCAGGTTTTGAGTTTGCAAAGAAGAACAAGATTTTCTCTACAAGACAAATATAGCCCCCTCTCTCTGATTATATAAACACATGCATATATAAGTTTTATAAAAAGGTCATATTTTACAAACAGTGGGCCCTCTGTGTCTGCCATTCTGCATTCATGAGTTCAACAAACCACAGATCAAAAATATTTGGAAAAAATTTTTACAGTACAATAGAAAGTAATACAAATAAAAACCAGTGTAGTATAACAACTACTTACATAGCGATTGCAATGTATTAGGTATTATGAGTAATTTAGAGAAGATCTGATGTATCTGAGAGATTGTGTGTAGGTTATATGCAAATACTATGCTAGTTTATATCCGGGACTTGAGCAACCTTGAATTTTGATATCCACTGGGATCCTGGGACCAATCTCCATGGGTGTGGAGCCTTGCGTTTCCCCATTAATGATATACTAAGATCATTTTTCCATGTCACTAAATACTTTTCAAAGGCATTATTTTAAATTCATAATATTTTATTTTCTAGATATACCATAGTTTATTCATTAAATTTTCCTATTCTTGAAAATATACGTGTATCTACTCTTTTATTACAAAAAATAATGATTCATGGCTATGAACATATAGTCAGAATGAATAAGATCTAATATTTAACAGCACAACAGGGTGACTATAGTCAAAAATAACCTATTGTACCTTTCAAATTAACTAAGAGTATAATTGGATTGTTTATAACACAAAGAAAGGATACATGCTTGAGATGATGGACACTTCCATTTATCCTGATTTAGTTATTATGCATCATATGCCTGTATCAAAATATCTTATATACTCCATAAATACATACACCTACAATGTACCCACAAAATAACAAAAAGAGATTCAGTGAACAATATTGTAGCCAATTTTTTGCCTGCAACCACAATTATATTCCTAGTCTAAATTGCCAAAGTTGGGGTTGATGGATTAAATGACTTGTAAAATTTTAAGGCTTTGCTAGCTATGTCTAAATTTCCTTCATAAGGGCAACATCAATTTTGTCCCTGTTCTTGTACTTCTGTGAATCCTCACCAATACTGAGTATTTTTATTTAAATATATTTTCACTGTAGGTAAAACATATAAATATATTTATATTTAATTGTTGTTTAAATGTATATTGTTTATACCTGATTACTAATGAGGTCGAATATGGTTTTTTATGTTATTAGCCATTTGTCTTATTGTTTGCTTGCTAATTTCTCAGTTCAATTTTTTATTGGTCATTAGTTTTTTCTCATTGCTATGTAGGGATTTTTTGTATATTTATTAACCCCTGCAATTATGTTTCTAGTTTCATATTTGTATTTTATTTTGTATTCTGTTTTTGTCATACAGAACTTAACATTTCATAAGTATTTTTTATTTTATCTTATTTTTGATAGGCATTTTTCCTTTAAAGTTTGTAATTTTAGATTAGAAAATCATTTAGGCATCATTTAGAAAGAAGAGTAGAAGCAAGGATGAACGTTTTTATTTGCTCATTGGAAATTATCCTCTAGAATTAGCTCTCTTTTCTTTGATTTAGAATTTCTCTAAAGAATACTTGACCCTGCAATAGGGAAATTACTAAATCCTTCAACTTCTTTTGGGAAGCCTTCCCAAAGATTGTTAATTGCGAGAGAGGGCAGCACTGTTTCCTTGGGGGCCATTCTGAAACATATGGGAGCGTTTCTGGTTCCCATACATATATGACTGGGACAATCTACTGTCACTTAGTGGGTAGGATCCAGGAATGCTAAACACCCTGTAATGTACAGAACAATGAAGAATTGTTACTCCTGACTACGAATAGCAGCTCCCATTCAGACAAACTGTTAGACTATCCAAAGACATCTTTAAAAAATACTGTTTCTTGAAAACATTGTATCAAAACACATTTCCAGCAGAGACGTGGTAGTATTTTTTTCCACAATGTATTTATATATGTACACGTAATGGATTGGATGAAATACATCAAAGCTTTGCTTTAATAAGGTTTAAATTGCTTTATCCAATCTTTCAGGATAACATAGGCTTGAGTTGAGTAAGGTCACTAGACAGGTGACTGGTTATCAATTTGACTTATCAGGTAAGTTAAATTACTGATTTGCTCAGAAAGAGTTGCAGAGGGGTTGGAATTAATTAATTGGACTTGTAAACTGAGAGTAGTTATAATCTTAGTGATGATAAAAAAATGCTAGTGGGGATACCTCTCTTTCCCATTTCATCATGCTCTCATTCTGTATTCTTTAGTAAAGATTGAGACCTCATGGTTGCCAGTGCAACTGCTTTTGCTCAATATTATTTTTCTGATTGCTCTGGGTGCTGTTTGCACCAATGCAAATGGAGAGGGCAGGAAATAGACAAGTGTATTTTTATCTGTTAGTGCATCGTTCCCTGGAAATATAATTATTTTGTTCACCTGAAACTGCGTTTGATCAAACAAGTTGGTATAAACCAGAGGGGTTTTTTTTTGTTGCCAGCAGATGGCAGTGATTATTAACTTGTCATTCCAAATACAAGGTGTTGGTTTTACCCAGGAGTCTAAAATGCTATGTTAATTGCAGGGTTTATTGTGTTCTAATAAAAATTAGTAAGAGTCACACACTGCCTTTGGGGGAGAGGACTGAATTTACATGCTTGATATAATGTCGTTTAAAATATTAGTTAACAAGACATGGAACACAGAAGAGTTATAAAATTAACTTTACTTGAGTATGCAAAATATTGAATAGTGACGAGGATTTAACAACAAAATTTGATTATTGTGACCAAATCAAGTAATATGTCTTGGAAAATTAGATTCTAAAATATACTTAGAATATGATAAACTTGTTCTCTAAGTTTTAGCTCCAGAGCAGGATGTAGCAGTAATGGTTGATTGTTCTTTGCAGGCACTGGCAAGATACATTCTGGAATACAGACAACAAATGATGCAGTCCAAATGGAAGGAATCATCAAAAAGGTAATGGAAATCAAACTACAAACACCACCTTCCCGTTACGTAAGTTCTTGGATAGTGTATGCAAATCTGAGGAAGATATAGTGGAGCTGTAGAAGTCTAGGAAGAGTCCACTAAAATGGTCAAAAGAAATGAACAGGAACCATGTTAAGGTGGACTCAAAGGATGAGTCTTCACCAAACAATAAAGGGGAAATGGGAATGTGATCAGAATGATTTTTTTCCATGGTCATTGGGCATTGCTTTACCTTCTAAAGGGGTTAATATATGCTTTCAGATTTGTACATTCATGCAATTTGCATATCAAGAGTGTGTAGAAGATAAAATTGCAAACATGTTGAAGGCAATGCATCTAAATAAGGTGTTTTCTAGTACGTTTAAAAAGGTAGAAAGTGAAAGTTTTGGAGATACATCCCATCTTCTGAGGTTGAAGTAACTGAGCGAAGATAGCTTTGCCTTTCTACAAATGACTGTGGGTTATGGAGACAGGTCACTTGAGCTAGAAGAACTCAAACCCAGTGCCAGAGATTATGTTTATATTTTTATCAGAATTACAATTCAGTTTGGAAAGGTAAATGCAAATCATTGTACTACCATGAGTCTAGAAAATTAATAGATTGAATTGACTCTTCAATTCACATATTGAATAGTCTTATTGGAGGTGTTCAGAGGAAGCTGGACAGATCTTATTGGAGACGCTAGAGAAGACTTATGCATTTGATGTGACCAGATTAGATTTGTGATTCTATGACTTACTCTTTTGAAAGGACTGTTAAGAGAGGAAAATGAAGATCAATCTTATGAGTAGTATGAACCTAAATATAAAATGTTTTGATTTAGGGCCAAGCGCAGTAGCTCACACCTGTAATCCCAGCACTTTGGGAGGCCGAGGCAGGTGGATCACAAGGTCAGGAGATCGAGACCATCCTGGCTAACACAGTGAAACCCCATCTCTACTAAAAATACAAAAAAATTAGCCAGGCGCGGTGGCAGGCACCTGTAGTCCCAGCTACTCGGGAGGCTGAGGCAGGAGAATAGCGTGAACCTGGAAGGCGGAGCTGGCAGTGAGCCGAGATGGCGCCACTGCACTCCAGCCTGGGCGACAGAGCGAGACTCTGTCTCAAAAAAAAAAAAGTTTTGATTTAGCAATAGACAATGGGGCTGCAAGTTCTCTTTATTTCTTTTATTTCCCTGTCTCCAAATTGAAATTACCTCATTTATTTATTCAGTAGATATTTGTAAAGCTCCTACTCTGAGCCAGCACTATAGGCCCACAGTAGTTTCTCAATACATGTTAATTTAATGGACAAATTATAACTAGTAAGAGGACAGGGAAGATCAAACCATAGTTTCCCTCCTCACGTGGGCAGAAAGAAAATAATGAGGAAGAGAGGAACATAGTTGAAGAAATGGGCTATAGATCTACTGAGGAAATAACCATAACGTGAAGTGCTAAAAGTTTCCCTAAGTAATTCTTTGACACTATCCCATAAATTTTGAAATGTATTTTTATTGTCACCTGTTCAAAATACTTCCCAATTTCCCTAATGATTTCTTCTTTGACCTGTGGGTTTCTTAGAAGTATGTGATTTAGTTTTAAGTATTTGGGGAATTTTCCAGCATTACTTTATTTGTTGATTTCCTATTTTATTTCTATTATGGTCAGAAAGAATTGTTTGTGTGATTTGAATTACTAAAAAATTATTAAGTTTTTAAAACTTTTATTTTAAGTTCAGGGGTACATATGCATGTTTGCTATATAGGTAAACCCATGTCATGAGGGTTATTTTGTCATCCAGGTATTAAGCCTAATACCAAAGAGTTATTTTTTCTGATCTTCTGCCTCCTTCCATCCTCCACCCTTTGATAGGCCAGAGTGTGTGTTGTTTCTATGTGTCCATGTGTTCTCATCATTTAGCTCTCACTTATAAGTGAAAACATGTGGTATTTGGTTTTCTGTTCCTGCATTAGTTTGCTAAGGATAATGGCTTCCAGCGCCATCCATGTTGCTTCAAAGAACATGATCTCATTCTTTTTTATGGCTGCATAGTATGTGATGTTGTATATGTACAACATTTTCTTTATTCAGTCTACCCTTGATGGGCATTTAGGTTGATTCCATGTCTTTACTATTGTGAACAGTGCTGCAACGAACATGCATGTGCATGTATCTTTATGATAGAAGGATTTATATTCCTCTGGGTATATACCCGGTAATGGGATTGCTGGGTCAAATGGTAGTTCTGTTTTTAGCTCTTTGAGGATTTGCCAAACTGCTTTTCACAGTGACTGAACTAATTTACCTTCCCACTAACTATGCATTTTCTTTTCTGTGTAGCCTCACCAGCATCTGTTGTTTTTTGGCTTTTTAGTAATAGCCATTGTGACTGGTGTGAGATGGCACCTCATTGTGGTTTTGATTTACATTTCTTTAATGATCAGTGATGTTGAACTTTTTGTCATGTGCTTGTTGGCCACATATATGTCTTCTTTTGAAAAGTGTCTGTTCATGTCCTTTGCCCACTTTTTAATGGAGTTATTCATTTTTGCTTGTTGAATTTTTAAGTTTCTTATAGATTGTGGATATTAGGCCTTTGTCAGATGCATAGTTTGCAAAAATTTTCTCCCATTTTGTAGGTTGTCTGTTTATTGACAGTTTCTTTTGCTGTGCTGAAGCTCTTTAGTTTAATTAGATCCCATTTGTCAGTTTTGCCTTTGTTACAATTACTTTCGGCATCTTTGTCATGAAATCTTTGCCATTCCTATGTCTAGAATGATACTGTCTAGGTTGCCTTCCAGGTTTTTATAGTTTTGGGTTTTACATTTAAGTCTTCAATCCATCTTGAGTTGATTTTTGTATATGGTGTAAGGAAGGGATCCAGTTTCAATCTTCTGCCTATGGCTAGCCAGTTATCCCAACATCACTTATTGAATAGGAAGTCCTTTCCCCATTGTTTGTTTTCATCAGCTTTGTCAAAGATCAGATGGTTGTAGGTGTGTGGCCTTGTTTCTGGGTTCTCTATTCTGATCCATTTGTCTATATGTCTGTTGTTGTACCAGCAGTACCGTGCTATTTTGGTTGCTGTAGCCCTGTAGTATGGTTTAAAGTTAGGTAGTGTGATGCCTCCAGCTTTATTCTTTTGCTTAGGATCGCCTTGGCTATTCAGGCTCTTTTTTGGTTCCATACAAATTTTAAAATAATTTTTTCTTTTCTTTTGAGTGACTGTACAGAATGGGACTTTTGGATTTGGGTAGTCACTTAGTATATTGCCAGCTGAAGTAAAACTAGCTGCTAGCGCTGCTGTAATAAACAACCCACAGATCTCAGGGCTTAACATAATAAGTGTTTTTATATTTTTCATAGCCTAAATAGTAAGGGGCAGCTGTTTCTTTAATGATTGAGGTACTCAGTCTCCTTCATCTAGTGGCTTTATCATCCTATAAGTTCTTTTCAAATTTCTGCACTGGAACCTCTGCATTCAGTTGCCTAATGAGCAAAGAGAAAGAATATGAAGATTATATAAGAAGTTACAGGAGTCAATTTTGAAAGTGTTTTATAATACTTCTGCTCACTTTCCATTAATCGGACTCCAGTCACATGGCCCAACGTAGTAAGTTGGGCAGAAGATGTTGTTTAGGGGAGTTCTCAGGAAGAAGATAAACAACATGGATAATGAGGAGTGCTAGTGTTCTCAGCTGTAATAAGTTTACAATTATGAACTAGGCTATTAGATAAAGGCATATATTCCTTGAATATTTATACTTTCTGAAGTTATTGGTTACTTTCATCTCGAAACAGAACATCTTAAGCTTTCTTTCTGTAAAACTGCAGAAAATTTCAATAAAGTCCTTATAGGATTGCTGCTTGTCACGTCTCACCCAATAGCTGTTCCTGGCTTTTGATGTTTCATCTCTGCTACTGCAGGCTGACCCAATTTACTATAAATATGAGCACAGCTCCCTTTTTTCATTCTCTAAGACCATACCAATGCAAGCTAGACAATAGGTAGTAGTGATTATCAGCAAAGCTTTATTGAAGGCCTAGATGTACAATCAAGGGGGCATTCCAACATGGAAAAGAAAGAAATTCAATTTGCTGTTTCAAAGCTCCAGCAACCAAACCCTACCATGGAAGTTTCTCTGCAGATCTTAGGATCTGACCTATTGGCATGAATCTAGAGGCCATTCAAAGGCTGTCTCCCAATTTCTTCTTTCTCTTATCCCAAAGTCCTTCTGTAAACAAACAAACCAAACAAATAAACAACCTTTTCTCAGCTGCCAGAAGAAATCAGCAAAATGCTCACTTAAGAATACCATACCTATTGGCTAAGCAACCAATCAAGCAACAACAAAAGCTATAGGAAATAGCTTTTCTGCCAAAAGGAATCATCTTTTACCTCATTATGCTGGAAAATTCCAACCACTTTAAGACTCATTATTTCCCATACAAAGTAGTCTTTTGTTCTTGCTTTGTCCATCTAAAAAGCCTTATTTATTTATTTATTTATTTATTTATTTATTTATTTATTTATTCATTTATTTTGTGATGGAGGCTTGCTCTGTTGCCCAGGCTGGGGTATAGTGGCATGATCTCGGCTCACTGCAGCCTCCACCTCCAGAGTTCAATCAATTCTCCTGCCTCAGCTTCCCGAGTAGTTGGGACCACAGTCATGCACCACCATGCCCAGCTAATATTTTTTTTGTATTTTTAGTGGAGACTGGCCAGGCTAGTCTCAAACTCCTGACCTCAGGTGATCCGCTCGCCTCAGCCTCCCAAAGTGCTGGGATTATAGGTGTGAACCACCACGCCCCACCACAAAAAGCCTTTAAATAATTTCCCCAAATAACAATTTTCTCCCTCAAGTGCTCTCCTACTTCCTAGAAAAATGATTTCTCATACCCCCTTGCTTTGTTTTTCTGTTTGATTCCCTCTGACATTATTTCTCCTTATACCAGTGGTATATGCCAATAAGGCTTTTATTATAACTTTAGGAAATGTTTAAAAAGCTAAAGGAAATCTGAACTTTCAGACAATCGTTGGGAAAATGGTGCAGACATTCTCAACCTTGTCTGCACATTAGAATCACTGGGGGAGCTTCTAAAAATCTTGATCCTCAAACCACACTCCAGAACAATTAGATTAGAAAGAGGGAGGAGACGAGAGTTAGATATCTATTACTATACTTTTGAAATTTCTTCATGAGATTCCAATGTGCTGTCAAGATTGAAAGCTACTGGATTAGAGAGACCCATCAGCAATTTAAAGGCGTTTACTTTCAGATGATGGTTAAATTACAACCAGGTATATGTGTTTTCAGAAGTAGAGAGCTAGGTGTACCTTTAGAGTGATTTCTCTTGGCAAATAGCCTACAATTCCCTTGGATTATCACTGTTTGAAGATGCTGACAGTAGGATATGATGTATTGGCTTCCATGTGGATTTAGATTGCTGTTTTTTTCCACAAGCAATAGCATCAACCATGATAATAACTTGGCTGTCAAATATGCACATTTCAAACCCGGGAATGATTCCCATTATCAGTTAAATTTTATCATGTAGGGGTAATTAAGACATTTTACAATAAGTATAATTTAAAGTAAAGGAAATTATATTAAATTTCCCATGGCTAAGATTATTAGACAACTAGTAAAGCTTTTAGAAACAATGACATGAAGGAAACGCAAGAACAATTAAATAACTTTACAGATATTCTAAACTCTCAGCTAGTATATAGCTCTATGTGGTATTAATAAATTAACATTAATTTTCTGTGCCCAGGATTATCTTCCGAAAATAATGAAAATTGTCTGAATTCCACCTTTTCTACAATTAAATAGCTGTTTATGAAGTATATTAGCCCATTTTCATACTGCTATGAAGAAATACCCAAGACTGGGTAATTTATAAAGAAAAAGAGGTTTAATGGACTCACAGTTTCACGTGGCTGGGGAGGCCTCACAATCATGGCAGAAGGTGAAGGAGGAGCAAAGGCACATCTTACATGGCGTCAGGCAAGAGAGCATGTGCAGGGGAGCTGACCTTTGTAAAACCATCAGATCTTATTCGCTAACCATGAGACTTATTCACTAACATGAGAACAGTATGGGAAAACCTGCCCCCATGATTCAATTACCTCCCACCAGGTCCCTACTATAACATGTGGCGATTATAGGAGCTACAATTCAAGATGAGATTTGGGTGGGGACACAGCTAAACCATATCACAAAGGAATTGGAGAATTTTGTATGTATATATTCTATGTATTGCTTTCAAGATTTTTATTCATTTATTTTTTTAAGATGGGGCCTCACTCTGTTGCCCAGGCACTATAGCCTCCAACTCCTAGGTTCAAGCAATTCTCCCACCTTAGTGTCTGTTTGGGCTCCTGAGTAGCTGGGACTACAGGCAAGTGCCACCATGGCTGGCTACAAGATGTCTTCCTTACCCTAAAAGTACATTCAACTCTTACTTATCAGGGACTGATTAAATGGCTGCCTTGCTTCTGTTGTTCCCATTCTTATCATTCCACTTCTGTCTGGGATATCAATACATTTTAGTCTTCCAAATCAGAAACTTTCAAGTCATCTTTGACTTTTTATTCTGCTCCCTTCCCAAACTCCAGGACCATTAAAATAAATTATTTCTCCCTTTGGAATATCTTTCAGATGTTGTGCATCATCTACATTTCAGCTGCCCCTTTGGAGAATAGGCTTTTATTACTGAGCTTCCTAGCTGGTCTCCCAGTCTTCATCAGTCTCTCTCTTTTGAATTAACCCTGCTTTTCTATGAATTTTACCTTCATAGTGATCCCTTTCAGCAAAGCCACAAATTCTAAATCCCTTAGCCTGCTTCTTAAGGCCTTTCATAAGCAGATTTTTCCCTGAGTCTCCAACCTATTTCCTGCTATTCCAACACCCGTCTGGGCTGACAATGTAGATTTTCCATAGGAAAGTCTAAAAGATTTTTTTAAAGGGGAGATGATGCTTACAGATAATTATTAGGTAGTTTAAAAGTTGTTTTCAATGCTGCACAATTCCCTGAAGATGCAGTCTAGTTGATACACAAAATACAACTTATTTATTTCCTCTAGAACCAATTGCTCTGTTCCTTGGGTAAATCACTTGGCCACTTGCCTTGATTATAAAGAAATGATAGTTAACCCCTGATCCCCATTTATTTCTTGTAACAATGAGCAATCAAAGGAGATGGTAGGCAAATAGATGTGGGACTCATGAGAAGTTTATGAGTCAAAAAGATGTTATTGTTGGTTTTGAAATGCATGCGAAGCTCATCCATTAAAGAATCAGCTCCTCCCACTCTCAGGAAGATAGCACTAGAGGTGCTGATTAGTGTGCCTGCTCCCCTCCGCTTCTTTAACTCTATGGAATTGCCCTGGTCTTCAATCCTTGCTGAAGAAACAGGCTCAGGGGATCAAGTTTTTTACTTTGTAACCTACTTTTCCCAGTTTTTTGGACCCGGGATGAGTGGGCAATGTATGTTGGGCTCCTGTAACAAAGTACCATAGACCGAGTAGCTTATAAACAACAGAAATTTATTTCTTACATTTCTGGAGGCTGGAGGTTCAAGATCAAGGTGCTGGTAGATTCAGTGTCTAGAGAGGGTCGGCTTCCTGGTTTGTAGACCTTCTACCTGTGTCCTCGCATGGTAGAAGAGGATAACTGTGGTCTCTGTAGCCCCTAATACGGGTACTAATCCCATTTTTCTTCAGGGTTCCACCCTTATGATCTAATTACCTGCCAAAGGCCCTAACGCCTAATACCATTACATTAGGGATTAGATTTCAACATGCGAATTTCGGGGGATGCAAACATTCAGTCCATAGCTGACAGTAAACCTAAAGATAGCTCAATCACAGACCCCAGCCAGTGGCCTATGGCTTAGCTGACTTAATTATATTTACTCTTCAGGGAGTTTGAACTAAGTAACATCAAGAGGCTTGGAAAGTTAATGGTGGTAGCTGAAGGATGCAAAAAAAATAGTATTTTTAACAACAATTTCATCAACATTTTGCTCATTTTATTTCATTTACCACCTCCACTTTCTTCTCTTACATTTTAAAAGCAAATCCCAGATACCATGTTATTTCATCTCTAAATACTAAATAAAGTTTTTTAAAAAAATGTTTTTACAGAATAGTAATTTTTAAACGTTGTCTGATACCCAGTCCGCATTCAGATTTCTCCAGTTGTCTCAATTATGTCTTTTTACAGTTAGTTTGAGTTAGAATCCAAATCAAACATTCATATTACATTTGGTTATTCCGTGACAGCTCCCTCTGGTTGTTTGGTCCTATAGAATTTCTCACATTCTGAATTTGGCTGATTGCTTCTTTAACCTTTTAAAAGTTAAACGTTTCCTTCTATCCCTTATATTGCCTAGAAACTGAGAGTTGGAGGCTTGATTAGACATTCAAGTGAAATTTTTAAGGCAAAATCACTTTATAGCTACTGTTGTATAACTTTTTAGTAAGCCCCGTTATGAAGCACATCATGTCTGGTTGTCCTCTTTTAGAAAAGCTGGCCACATATATTGTTTGTCACACTTCCCATAGAGAGTTGGAGTCTCTTTCTCCTCCCTTCAGTCTGGGCTAAATCTTGTGGCCTGGTTGGCCTGCAGAATGCTCACAGCCAGTTACAGGCCCAGACTCCAGGAAAGCTGGCCAAATGCACATCTAGGGAAGCTTCTGTCCTTGGCTCCTTCATCCTACTTTCTCCCTCCCACTATAGTGAAGCACTTTTTAAAAGTTAGTTTTTGGTTTATCCTTTCATTATTTCCTTATGAAAATATAAATAAATATGTTTATTTATATATTTTTATTCTTTTTTTACACAAAAAGTAAAATACTGGAAGTAGGATACTATACATGGCTTTTTCCCCTTTACAATATAACCTAAAGATCATTACATATCAGTATATATTGTTCTCATTACTTTTTATAGTTACACAGTTTTCCATCATTGCATGTATAATAGTCTACTTAATCCGTCACCTTTTGATGGAAGTTGGGTTGTTTTCAGCTTTATGCTTATGCAAATGATGTTACAATGAATAGCTTTGTGTAGATATCATTTGGTTTTTTTTGCCAACATGTCAGAGCTAGATTTCCAGGAGTGAGGTTGATGGGTGAAAGGGCCCATTTATAACTTTGCTAGGTGAGGGCAGCTGAAATTGAAGATAGCAAAGGGAATCTATTGGGAGAGGTGAGAAGGCAGTAGAAGCACTGAGGAAAGTGGAGACCCAGAGAGAGCAATGAGGTGGTCCCTTAGCTGGCCACTGGGAGAGCAGGCAGTTCCTAGAGCCACCTGAATGTCCTTTGAGTGTGGGATTCCAATTTTAGGTCTGATTCACCTGTATCTTTAAAAAATATTTTCTTAAGGTAACCTGAGTGGGATTCTGATCTTTGGAAACAAAAGAGTTTAACTAGAATAGTTAGTGAAACTATATTGAAAAGTTTCTATCATTACTATTTTTATAAATTTCATTTAATCTCTGATATTTTATTATGAAAATCTTCAAGCACACAGAAAAGTTGAAAGAATAGTACAATGATCATCTTTATAGCCACCATCCAAATATGACAATTATTTTTTTAATTTTTATTTTTATTTTTTTTATTATACTTTAAGTTTTAGGGTACATGTGCACATTGTGCAGGTTAGTTACATACGTATACATGTGCCATGCTGGTGCGCTGCACCCACTAACTCGTCATCTAGCATTAGGTATATCTCCCAATGCTATCCCTCCCCCCTCCCCCCACCCCACAACAGTCCCCAGAGTGTGATATTCCCCTTCCTGTGTCCATGTGATCTCATTGTTCAATTCCCACCTATGAGTGAGAATATGCGGTGTTTGGTTTTTTGTTCTTGCGATAGTTTACTGAGAATGATGGTTTCCAATTTCATCCATGTCCCTACAAAGGACATGAACTCATCATTTTTTATGGCTGCATAGTATTCCATGGTGTATATGTGCCACATTTTCTTAATCCAGTCTATCATTGTTGGACATTTGGGTTGGTTCCAAGTCTTTGCTATTGTGAATAATGCCGCAATAAACATACGTGTGCATGTGTCTTTATAGCAGCATGATTTATAGTCCTTTGGGTATATACCCAGTAATGGGATGGCTGGGTCAAATGGTATTTCTAGTTCTAGATCCCTGAGGAATCGCCACACTGACTTCCACAATGGTTGAACTAGTTTACAGTCCCACTAACAGTGTAAAAGTGTTCCTATTTCTCCACATCCTCTCCAGCACCTGTTGTTTCCTGACTTTTTAATGATTGCCATTCTAACTGGTGTGAGATGATATCTCATAGTGGTTTTGATTTGCATTTCTCTGATGGCCAGTGATGATGAGCATTTTTTCATGTGTTTTTTGGCTGCATAAATGTCTTCTTTTGAGAAGTGTCTGTTCATATCCTTCGCCCACTTTTTGATGCAGTTGTTTGTTTTTTTCTTGTAAATTTGTTTGAGTTCATTGTAGATTCTGGATATTAGCCCTTTGTCAGATGAGTAGGTTGCGAAAATTTTCTCCCATGTTGTAGGTTGCCTGTTCACTCTGATGGTAGTTTCTTTTGCTGTGCAGAAGCTCTTTAGTTTAATTAGATCCCATTTGTCAATTTTGTCTTTTGTTGCCATTGCTTTTGGTGTTTTGGACATGAAGTCCTTGCCCACGCCTATGTCCTGAATGGTAATGCCTAGGTTTTCTTCTAGGGTTTTTATGGTTTTAGGTCTAACGTTTAAATCTTTAATCCATCTTGAATTGATTTTTGTATAAGGTGTAAGGAAGGGATCCAGTTTCAGCTTTCTACATATGGCTAGCCAGTTTTCCCAGCACCATTTATTAAATAGGGAATCTTTTCCCCATTGCTTGTTTTTCTCAGGTTTGTCAAAGATCAGATAGTTGTAGGTATGCGGCGTTATTTCTGAGGGCTCTGTTCTGTTCCATTGATCTATATCTCTGTTTTGGTACCAGTACCATGCTGTTTTTGTTACTGTAGCCTTGTAGTATAGTTTGAAGTCAGGTAGTGTGATGCCTCCAGCTTTGTTCTTTTGGCTTAGGATTGACTTGGCAATGCGGGCTCTTTTTTGGTTCCATATGAACTTTAAAGTAGTTTTTTCCAATTCTGTGAAGAAAGTCATTGGTAGCTTGATGGGGATGGCATTGAATCTGTAAATGACCTTGGGCAGTATGGCCATTTTCACGATATTGATTCTTCCTACCCATGAGCATGGAATGTTCTTCCATTTGTTTGTATCCTCTTTTATTTCCTTGAGCAGTGGTTTGTAGTTCTCCTTGAAGAGGTCCTTCACATCCCTTGTAAGTTGGATTCCTAGGTATTTTATTCTCTTTGAAGCAATTGTGAATGGGAGTTCACTCATGATTTGGCTCTCTGTTTGTCTGTTGTTGGTGTATAAGAATGCTTGTGATTTTTGTACATTGATTTTGTATCCTGAGACTTTGCTGAAGTTGCTTATCAGCTTAAGGAGATTTTGGGCTGAGACAATGGGGTTTTCTAGATAAACAATCATGTCGTCTGCAAACAGGGACAATTTGACTTCCTCTTTTCCTAATTGAATACCCTTTATTTCCTTCTCCTGCCTGATTGCCCTGGCCAGAACTTCCAACCCTATGTTGAATAGGAGTGGTGAGAGAGGGCATCCCTGTCTTGTGCCAGTTTTCAAAGGGAATGCTTCCAGTTTTTGCCCATTCAGTATGATATTGGCTGTGGGTTTGTCATAGATAGCTCTTATTATTTTGAAATACGTCCCATCAATACCTAATTTATTGAGAGTTTTTAGCATGAAGGGTTGTTGAATTTTGTCAAAGGCCTTTTCTGCATCTATTGAGATAATCATGTGGTTTCTGTCTTTGGCTCTGTTTATATGCTGGATTACATTTATTGATTTGCGTATATTGAACCAGCCTTGCATCCCGGGGATGAAGCCCTCTTGATCATGGTGGATAAGCTTTTTGATGTGCTGCTGGATTCGGTTTGCCAGTATTTTATTGAGGATTTTTGCATCAATGTTCATCAAGGATATTGGTCTAAAATTCTCTTTTTTGGTTGTGTCTCTGCCCGGCTTTGGTATCAGAATGATTCTGGCCTCATAAAATGAGTTAGGGAGGATTCCCTCTTTTTCTATTGATTGGAATAGTTTCAGAAGCAATGGTACCAGTTCCTCCTTGTACCTCTGGTAGAATTCGGCTGTGAATCCATCTGGTCCTGGACTCTTTTTGGTTGGTAAACTATTGATTATTGCCACAATTTCAGCTCCTGTTATTGGTCTATTCAGAGATTCAACTTCTTCCTGGTTTAGTCTTGGGAGAGTGTATGTGTCGAGGAATGTATCCATTTCTTCTAGATTTTCTAGTTTATTTGCGTAGAGGTGTTTGTAGTATTCTCTGATGGTAGTTTGTATTTCTGTGGGATCGGTGGTGATATCCCCTTTATCATTTTTTATTGTGTCTATTTGATTCTTCTCTCTTTTTTTCTTTATTAGTCTTGCTAGCGGTCTATCAATTTTGTTGATCCTTTCAAAAAACCAGATCCTGGATTCATTAATTTTTTGAAGGGTTTTTTGTGTCTCTATTTCCTTCAGTTCTGCTCTGATTTTAGTTATTTCTTGCCTTCTGCTAGCTTTTGAATGTGTTTGCTCTTGCTTTTCTAGTTCTTTTAATTGTGATGTTAGGGTGTCAATTTTGGATCTTTCCTGCTTTCTCTTGTGGGCATTTAGTGCTATAAATTTCCCTGTACACACTGCTTTGAATGCATCCCAGAGATTATGGTATGTTGTGTCTTTGTTCTCGTTGGTTTCAAAGAACATCTTTATTTCTGCCTTCATTTCGTTATGTACCCAGTAGTCATTCAGGAGCAGGTTGTTCAGTTTCCATGTAGTTGAGCGGCTTTGAGTGAGATTTTTAATCCTGAGTTCTAGTTTGATTGCACTGTGGTCTGAGAGATAGTTTGTTATAATTTCTGTTCTTTTACATTTGCTGAGGAGAGCTTTACTTCCAACTATGTGGTCAATTTTGGAATAGGTGTGGTGTGGTGCTGAAAAAAATGTATATTCTGTTGATTTGGGGTGGAGAGTTCTGTAGATGTCTATTAGGTCCGCTTGGTGCAGAGCTGAGTTCAATTCCTGGGTATCCTTGTTGACTTTCTGTCTCGTTGATCTGTCTAATGTTGACAGTGGGGTGTTAAAGTCTCCCATTATTAATGTGTGAGAGTCTAAGTCTCTTTGTAGTTCACTCAGGACTTGCTTTATGAATCTGAGTGCTCCTGTATTGGGTGCATATATATTTAGGATAGTTAGCTCCGCTTGTTGAATTGATCCCTTTACCATTATGTAATGGCCTTCTTTGTCTCTTGTGATCTTTGTTGGTTTAAAGTCTGTTTTATCAGAGACTAGGATTGCAACCCCTGCCTTTTTTTGTTTTCCATTTGCTTGGTAGATCTTCCTCCATCCTTTTATTTTGAGCCTATGTGTGTCTCTGCACGTGAGATGGGTTTCCTGAATACAGCACACTGATGGGTCTTGACTCTTTATCGAACTTGCCAGTCTGTGTCTTTTAATTGGAGAATTTAGTCCATTTACATTTAAAGTCAATATTGTTATGTGTGAATTTGATCCTGTTATTATGATGTTAGCTGGTGATTTTGCTCATTAGTTGATGCAGTTTCTTCCTAGTCTCGATGGTCTTTACATTTTGGCATGTTTTTGCAGCGGCTGGTACCGGTTGTTCCTTTCCATGTTTAGCGCTTCCTTCAGGAGCTCTTTTAGGGCAGGCCTGGTGGTGACAAAATCTCTCAGCATTTGCTTGTCTGTAAAGTATTTTATTTCTCCTTCACTTATGAAGCTTAGTTTGGCTGGATATGAAATTCTGGGTTGAAAATTCTTTTCTTTAAGAATGTTGAATATTGGCCCCCACTCTCTTCTAGCTTGTAGGGTTTCTGCCGAGAAATCCGCTGTTAGTCTGATGGGCTTCCCTTTGAGGGTAACCCGACCTTTCTCTCTGGCTGCCCTTAACATTTTTTCCTTCATTTCAACTTTGGTGAATCTGACAATTATGTGTCTTGGAGTTGCTCTTCTCAAGGAGTATCTTTGTGGCGTTCTCTGTATTTCCTGAATCTGAATGTTGGCCTGCCTTGCTAGATTGGGGAAGTTCTCCTGGATAATATCCTGCAGAGTGTTTTCCAACTTGGTTCCATTCTCCGCATCACTTTCAGGTACACCAATCAGACGTAGATTTGGTCTTTTCACATAGTCCCATATTTCTTGGAGGCTTTGCTCATTTCTTTTTATTCTTTTTTCTCTAGACTTCCCTTCTCGCTTCATTTCATTCATTTCATCTTCCATTGCTGATACCCTTTCTTCCAGTTGATCGCATCGGCTCCTGAGGCTTCTGCATTCTTCACGTAGTTCTCGAGCCTTGGTTTTCAGCTCCATCAGCTCCTTTATGGACTTCTCTGTATTGGTTATTCTAGTTATACATTCTTCTAAATTTTTTTCAAAGTTTTCAACTTCTTTGCCTTTGGTTTGAATGTCCTCCCGTAGCTCAGAGTAATTTGATCGTCTGAAGCCTTCTTCTCTCAGCTCGTCAAAATCATTCTCCATCCAGCTTTGTTCCGTTGCTGGTGAGGAACTGCGTTCCTTTGGAGGAGGAGAGGTGCTCTGCGTTTTAGAGTTTCCAGTTTTTCTGTTCTGTTTTTTCCCCATCTTTGTGGTTTTATCTACTTTTGGTCTTTGATGATGGTGATGTACAGATGGGTTTTCAGTGTGGATGTCCTTTCTGTTTGTTAGTTTTCCTTCTAACAGACAGGACCCTCAGCTGCAGGTCTGTTGGAATACCCTGCCGTGTGAGGTGTCAGTGTGCCCCTGCTGGGGGGTGCCTCCCAGTTAGGCTGCTCGGGGGTCAGGGGTCAGGGACCCACTTGAGGAGGCAGTCTGCCCGTTCTCAGATCTCCAGCTGCGTGCTGGGAGAACCACTGCTCTCTTCAAAGCTGTCAGACAGGGACATTTAAGTCTGCAGAGGTTACTGCTGTCTTTTTGTTTGTCTGTGCCCTGCCCCCAGAGGTGGAGCCTACAGAGGCAGGCAAGCCTCCTTGAGCTGTGGTGGGCTCCACCCAGTTGGAGCTTCCGGGCTGCTTTGTTTACCTAAGCAAGCCTGGGCAATGGCGGGCGCCCCTCCCCCAGCCTCGTTGCCGCCTTGCAGTTTGATCTCAGACTGCTGTGCTAGCAATCAGCGAGATTCCGTGGGCGTAGGACCCTCCGAGCCAGGTGTGGGATATAGTCTCGTGGTGCGCCGTTTTTTAAGCCGGTCTGAAAAGCGCAATATTCGGGTGGGAGTGACCCGATTTTCCAGGTGCGTCCGTCACCCCTTTCTTTGACTGGGAAAGGGAACTCCCTGACCCCTTGCGCTTCCCAGGTGAGGCAATGCCTCGCCCTGCTTCGGCTCGCGCACGGTGCGCGCACCCACTGACCTGCGCCCACTGTCTGGCACTCCCTAGTGAGATGAACCCAGTACCTCAGATGGAAATGCAGAAATCACCCGTCTTCTGCGTCGCTCACGCTGGGAGCTGTAGACCGGAGCTGTTCCTATTCGGCCATCTTGGCTCCTCCCCCCCAAATATGACAATTATTAATATTTTTCATGTATAGTTTTATTCTGTAGGATAATTTAGACTAAGTTTCAGATATCATCACACTTCAGTTCCTAAATACTTCAGTATGGATTTCCTAAGAATAAGGACATTCTCCTAAATAACTACAACACTGTTATGAAAACTAAGAAAATTAGCAATGTTTTCCTAGCGTCATCTAATATTTCACACATATTTAAATTTCCACGTAATTTCTAGAATGATTTTATAAATTCCTTTTTTTCAAGGCATATCCAACCAGGATACATGTACTGCATTTGAAATATATATGTAAACATAAATTCATGTTAAGGAAATATGCTTTATTTTATAGTTTATTAAGTTTTATTAGAAGAGTTTTATACTTGTGTTGAATAAATTTTAGCATCTATGGGGAAGATCAAGTGATTTTTTCACCTGACCTCTTAATATGATGAATTTTATGTTAATGGATTTTTCAATATTAATTTTCTCTTTAATTTCTTCAGTAAACCCCACTTGGTCATGATATATTTTTAGAAGGCTGCTGTTGGATTTTGCTTGCTAATATTCTATTTAAGATTTTTGCATTGCTGTAAGTGCCAGTGTTCCATGATTTTCTTCTGTGTGTGTGCAAAGCAATAATATTTATTAGGTTTGGTTGTCAGTGTTATGCTCACTTCAAACTCTTGGAGTTTTCTTTTTCTTCTTTATGCTTTAGAACATTTAAAATAGATTGGTATGATCCATTCTTTGAAGGTTGGTATAGTTCCCTTAGTATAGTTTGTAGGCCTTGTGCTTTCGTGGGGCTAGGGATAGGTTTTCTATTTTTGCTATTTCTTCTGTAAAATGTGATATATTTAAACAACTTGAAAATAATATTTGTTGGGTTAGTTTTGGTATGTTAAGTTTTCTTAGAAAATTATATGTGACATAGAGGTTTTCGATGTGTTTGTTAGTTTTTTGGTATACATGCAAGTAACCTGTTATAATTTTTAATATTCTGTATTTGATGGTTACTTCCTCATTGCAACTTTTTATCTTGGGTATATGTGCTTGGAGTCTTTTTTCTTTTCCGATGAGATGAGCTAGTGCTTTTCTATTTTTTTTTTATCCTTACACATAACCTTCTTTCACTGAAAAGTATTTATACTAATATTGTTATGCTTTTAACAATTTATTCCTTCTGGTTTTTTGAGGTAGTTGCTTTCTTGTTTTTTTTCTAACTTTTTGAGTCAGTTATCTAATTAATTTTTATTTCATTTAATTGACTTAATTGATATTTAATGTTATTAATTTTCCTTTGATTACAGTTTTAATTATATTCCAGAGATTCTGAAATGTAGTATTTGTATAAATATTTTTAGAAATTCTGAAATTTCAGTTTGTTTCTACTTTGACCCAAGAATTATGTAATACTAAGTTTTAAAATTTCTAGATAGAGGGGTGTTTTAAAATTTTATTGTGAATTTCTGGTTTATTACATTGTGATTAGATAACATTTTTGATTATCCTTACTTTGATGAGACTTATGAAACTTTTGTTTGTTTGTTTGTTTTGAGATGGCGTCTCACTCTGTCCCACAGGCTGGAGTGCAGTGGCATAATCTCAGCTCACTGGAACCTCTGCCTCCTGGGTTTGGGTGATTCTCCTGCCTCAGCCTCTCGAGTAGCTGGGATTACAGGCGCATGCCACCATGCCCAGCTAATTTTTTTCATATTTTTAATAGAGGCAGGGTTTCACCATGTTGGCCAGGTTGGTCTAGAACTCCTGACCTCAGGTGATCCACCTGCCTCGGCCTCCCAAAGTGCTGGAATTACAGGCGTGAGCCACCATGCCTGGCCTCAGGTTTTCTTTATGAGTTAATACATGGTTAATTTTTATTAGTGTGCCATGTTTACTTGGAGAATAAAATGATATTACCTAAGTTTTTGTCTATTCTTGCTTCTCCTGTAGCTTCTGAGTTTTGAAGTTTATTTCTATGTCATTTGGGTGCATAAGATATTATGGCTTTTTGTAAATTGTAGCCTTTAGCATTAAAACTAGTCCTTTTTTATCTTATTTAATGTTTTCTGGTCTAAATTCTACATTACCAGATATCCCAATCTCCAGTTTTTGTTTGCATTTTCCTAGTATACCTTTGCTGTCTCTTTATGTTCAGCCTTTCTGAATCACTTTAAGTATGTCTTGATTCTGCAATTATGTTTTGATTTTTTGTGAGTCAGTCTGATCATTTAAAAAAATCTTTTTGATTATAAAAGTAATATGTGCCTACAGTAAAATAACTGGGAACTGTGGAGATATAGAAAAAGAAAAAACAAGCACTTCTAACCTTCTACTCCAAGGACAACTACCAGCATTAGGTCACATTTCATTTAGTTGTTTTTATCTTCTTTATAAAATATTTGTTATAAAATATTTCTACTATATTTGTTGCCTCTTTTGAAAGGAACATTATTCTTCAGGACATGAATTTCATTTTTATGTGCTCCCATTTCAAGTTTTCAGAATAACCCCTCGTGTATATATACTAAAGTTCATGTAGTTTTTTTTTTTTAAAGAACTGTCATCAGATTTCTTGTAAAAATTTTGAGTGTCTTACATTTTGTGATTATGTAGAATACACTCTCTACTCTCTGGTCTGGCAACATCTTCAAGAGTGGATCAATGAGAGTTGAATGACCATGTAATTTGTTCTCTGAACTGGGACTTTTTCAAACTGAAGGGGGTGCTATTAATATTTAGCTCAAAATAATTGGCATAGGAAGTTGATGCTTTGATTATCAATGATGCCTTATGGTTGAAGGATGTGAAGCACAGAGAGGTTAAATAACTTGTTCAAGGTCACACAGCTCATATATTAAAAAAATTATTTTAAAGATAGAGTCTTGCTCTGTCATGTGGGCTGAGAATACAGTGGTATGATGATAAGTCACTGAAACCTCTAACTCCTGGCCTCAAGCATTCCTCCCTCCTTAGCTTCCCAAAGGGCTGAGATTACAAGCATGAGCCACTGTGCCCAGCCTCACACAGCTCATAAATGGCAGAACTGGGATTTGAACCTAGGCAGTGTGGGTCAAGCATCTGCATCACTAACTGCTATGTGACCTAGTCTCCTGTAATCATTTTTTAAGTTTACAATTCAGTGGCATTTATTATATTCATAATGTGCAACCATCACTACTATCTGGTTCCACACCTATTTTCCCCAAAGTGTAATTTTTTACTTTATTTCTTACTGATAAATAATATATGCACATATTTATAAGGTATATGTGATATTTTGATACATACATACAATGTGTAATGATCAAATCAGGGTATTTAGAATATTTGTCACCTTAAACATTTATCATTTCCTTGTGTTGGGAACGTTTCAAATATTCTCTTTTAGCTATTTTGAAATATACAATATATTATCATTAACTACAGTCACCCTGCTGTGCTATTGAACACTAGAACTTATTCCTTCTATCTAACTGTTGATTTTTTTTTTTTCATTTTTAGGGAGATTTATTCAACAATTAATATAACAAGACCTTCCCCTAGAAAGCTTCTTAGGGATACACAGCACTTTTCAGACCCATAAAATAGTTGTGTAAAAGTGATCAAATTTCACATTGTGAAAACGAGACACAATGCAGCTTTTTAAAATGCTGACGAGGCGTGAGCAACCTGGTGGCTTTCTTTTGCTTTTTGACCACAGTATGATCTGAGCATGTTTTGAAGTGGAGGAGAAAAGTGAACAGAAATCAGTGAACTCCATCAGAGAACCATGGTAGGTTTATTCATAAGCTGCTATGAGCCACCACGTCCTAGGTTTCTTTGTTTTGCAGCAACAGTAGCTGGAACACAAACATTGAGCTCATGATCCGCCGACATTTCCTCATTGGCTTCTGCCATTAAGCATTGCAGGCCCAGCCCAGTTTGATATTTTTATTCCTTTACAATTAAAATGTTTTGGTTTTTGATGTTGTTGTTGTTGTTTCTGCTTGAATACTTCTGGAATTTTGTCTCTATCCCTGCAATTTAAATATTCCCTGGAATATGGCTAAATATAGATCTCATGTTATTAATCTTGCCTAGAGTGAAGTGAGCCTTTCAGTCTATACACTGAAGTGTTCCGCTTTGTGCCTTTTCCAGTGGTTCCATTTATTTGTTTGTTTTCCAGGAATATTGTTAGGAACATTCCCAAGCTGAGGAGCTGGTACCCACTGATAAATCTGGAACTTTGAGTTCAAGCTGTTCCCTTCTACTGCCCAGCTCCCCTGTCATTGCTGTCCTCGGTCTAAGGGCCAGCAATGGAAGAGAGTAGAGTGGCCTCCTAAGTATGCATAGACTATGGGCTCAGTTTACTCTAGGTTGCAGTGAACACTAGCAATGGACATGTCTCGAGTTAATGCTTTGACCTCGGGATTTTAGGACCTAAGGCTCAATATTTGCCTTTTATAACGTCCATGCAACCCACCCCTGCCTGTTATGTGACACATTCCCCCTCTCAGGCCTAAGTTTATAGCTCTCTGGCTATAAATTTCTAAGCATGGGGTCTACCACAAATGCTGGCACCAATAAAAACAAGTAAGACAAGAAAACCCACCCTTTACTTCCACCTCGTGAGGCTCCTCAGTAAGGAGATATTGAAGCTTCTAGAGTAAACGCACAGGCAGCATGGAGGAAGAGTCATGCAGGTCCCCATGAAAAGATATCTGACTTGAGATCACTCCCATTTGATAGGAGTAGCATTTGCTATTGAGAAAGCATTCAAAAGTATTCCCATCCCCCAAACTAACTGTAACTTTATTGTTGAATCTCTGTTTCTCTGTTCTGTATCTTACACACCTATAACTTTCCCTTTCAACATTTTTATCTCTTTCTGGTAAAACGGCTTAAATTCACCTTTGTCATTACCAGTCCATGTCTGCATTGTGAATTCTGCTCTTTGCTGCTTTCAAACCAGATTTAATTTGGTTTGTGCTTGGCATCCTCTTCTTGTCTCTATGATTCTTCAATTTTCCTTTTGTTCCTTTTTACCTCTTGTATCTTTTGTTTAAAAAGGTAAAAATTCTTCAATTTTATCGCTTATCTTGATGTGTTTTTTTCCTCTCTGTCTTACGGATTTGGGCTCCTATTTCATTAAATTCTTGATGTACATCCTAATTAATACACCAAGGAAATTTCTTCTAGTTCTTATGCTAGTTATTTTGCAGTGCAGTGCTTTTCCCTGAGTCTTCAGCAGGATGTTCCCCTCCCCTATTCCTAGCATTTTTCATTCCAACTCTCCTATGTGGGTTTCTTTTTCCTGGCTTACTTATTATTATTTTTTTTTATTATACTTTGAGTTCTTGGGTACGTGTGTAAAACGTGCAGGTTTGTTACATATGCATACATGTGCCATGTTGGTTTGCTGCATGCATTAATTCATCATTTACATTAAGTATTTCTCCCAATGCTATCCCCCCCCATCCCCCCATCCCATGACAGGCCCTGGTGTGTGATGTTCCCCATCCTGTGTCCAAGTGTTCTCATTGCTCAATTCCCACCTATGAGTGAGAACATGCAGTGTTTGGTTTTCTGTCCTTGCTATAGTTTGCTCAGAATGATGGTTTCTAGCTTCATCCATGTCCCTACAAAGGACATGAATTCATCCTTTTTATGGCTACATAGTATTCCATGGTGTATATGTGCCACATTTTCTTAATCCAATCTATTACTGATAGACATTTGGGTTGGTTCCAAGTCTTTGTTATTGTGAATAGTGCCGCAGTAAACATACGTGTGCATGTGTCTTTATAGTAGCATGATTTATAATCATTTGGGTATATACCCAGTAACATACGTGTGCATGTGTCTTTATAGTAGCATGATTTATAATCCTTTGGGTATATACCCAGTAATGGGATCACTGGGTCAAATGGTATTTCTAGTTCTAGATCCCTGAGGAATCACCATACTGTCTTCCACAATGGTTGAACTAGTTTACAGTCCCACCAACAGTGTAAAAGTGTTCCTATTTCTCCACATCCTCTCCAGCACCTGTTGTTTCCTGACTTTTTAATGATTGCCATTCTAACTGGTGTGAGATGGTACCTCATTGTGGTTTTGATTTGCATTTCTCTGATGGCCAGTGATGATGAGCATTTTTTCATGTGTCTGTTGGCTGCATAAATGTCTTCTTTTGAGAAGTGTCTGTTCATATCCTTCACCCACTTTTTGATGCGGTTGTTTGATTTTTTCTTGTAAATTTGTTTAAGTTCTTTGTAGATTCTGGATATTAGCCCTTTGGCAGATGGGTAGATTTCAAACATTTTCTCCCATTCTGTAGGTTGCCTGTTCACTCTGATGGTAGTTTCTTTTGCTGTGCAGAAGCTCTTTGGTTTAATTAGATCCCATTTGTCAATTTTGGCTTTTGTTGCCATTGCTTTTGGTGTTTTAGACATAAAGTCCTTGCCCATGCCTATGTCCTGAATGGTGTTGCCTAGGTTTTCTTCTAGGGATTTTATGGTTTTAGGTCTAACATTTAAGTCTTTAATCCATCTCGAATTAATTTTTGTATAAGGTGTAAGGAAGGGATCCAGTTTCAGCTTTCTACATATGGCTAGCCAGTTTTCCCAGCACCATTTATTAAATGGAGAATCCTTTCCCCATTTCTTGTTTTTGTCAGGTTTGTCAAAGATCAGATGGTTGTAGATGTGTGGTGTTATTTCTGAGGGCTCTGTTCTGTTCCATTGGCATATATCTCTGTTTTGGTACCAGTACCATGCTGTTTTGGTTACTGTAGCCTTATAGTATAGTTTGAAGTCAGGTAGCATGATGCCTCCAGCTTTGTTCTTTTGGCTTAGGATTGACTTGGCAATGCAGGCTCTTTTGGTTCCATATGAACTTTAAAGTAGTTTTTTCCAGTTCTGTGAAGAAAGTCATTGGTAGCTTGATGGGGATGGCATTGAATCTATAAATTACCTTGGGCAGTATGGCCATTTTCACAATACTGATTTTTCCTATCCATGAGCATGGAATATTCTTCCATTTGTTTCTGTCCTCTTTTATTTCGTTGAGCAGTGGTTTGTAGTTCTCCTTGAAGAGGTCCTTCACATCCCTTGTAAGTTGGACTCCTAGGTATTTTGTTGTCTTTGTAGCAATTGTGAATGGGAGTTCACTCATGATTTGATTCTCTGTTTGTCTGTTATCGGTGTATAGGAATGCTTGTGATTTTTGCACGTTGGTTTTGAATCCTGAGACTTTGCTGAAGTTGCTTATCCGCTTAAGGAGATTTTAGGCTGAGATGATGGGGTTTTCTAGATATACAATCATGTCATCTGCAAACAGGGACAATTTGACTTCCTGTTTTCCTAATTGAATACCCTTTATTTCCTTCTCCTGCCTGATTGCCCTGGCCAGAACTTCCAACACTATGTTGAATAGGAGTGGTGAGAGAGGGCATCCCTGTCTTGTGCCAGTTTTCAAAGGGAATGCTTCCAGTTTTTGCCCATTCAGTATGATATTGGCTGTGGGTTTGTCATAGATAGCTCTTATTATTTTGAAATACGTCCCATCAATACCTAATTTATTGAGAGTTTTTAGCATGAAGCACTGTTGAATTTTATCAAAGGCCTTTTCTGTATCTATTGAGATAATCATGTGGTTTTTGTCTTGGTTCTGTTTATGTGATGGATTACGTTTATTGATTTTCATATGTTGAACCAGCCTTGCATCCCAGGGATGAAGCCAATTTGATCTTGGTGGACAAGCTTTTTGATATGCTGCTGGATTCAGTTTGCCAGTATTTTATTGAGGATTTTCGCATCGATGTTCATCAGGGATATTAGTGTAAAATTCTCTTTTTTTGTTGTGTGTCTGCCACGCTTTGGTATCAGGATGATCCTGGCCTCATAAAATGAGTTAGGGAGGATTTCCTCTTTTTTTATTGATTGGAATAGTTTCAGAAGGAATGGTAGCAGCTCCTCTTTGTACCTCTGGTAGAATTCAGCTGTGAATCCATCTGGTCCTGGACTTTTTTTGGTTGGTAAGCTATTAATTATTGCCCCAATTTCAGAGCCTGTTATTGGTCTTTTCAGGGATTCAACATCTTCCTGGTTTAGTCTTGGGAGGGTGTATGTGTCGAGGAATTTATCCATTTCTTCTAGATTTTCTAGTTTATTTGCATAGAGGTGTTTATAGTATTCTCTGATAGTAGGTTGTATTTCTGTGGGATTGATGGTGATATCCCCTTTATCATTTTTTATTGCATCTATTTGATTCTTCTCTCTTTTCTTCTTTATTAGTCTTGTTAGTGCTCTATCTATTTTGTTGATGTTTTCAAAAAACCAGCTCCTGGATTCATTGATTTTTTGAAGGGTTTTTTGTGTCTCTATCTCCTTCTGTTCTGCTCTAATCTTAGTTATTTCTTGCCTTCTGTTAGCTTTTGAATTAGTTTACTCTTGCTTCTCTAGTTCTTTTAATTGTGATGTTAGTGTGTTGATTTTAGATCTTTCCTCCTTTCTCTTGTGGGCATTTACTGCTATAAATTTCCCTCTACACACTGCTTTAAATGTGTCCCAGAGATTCTGGTACATTGTGTCTTTGTTCTCATTGGTTTCAAAGAACATCTTTATTTCTGCCTTCATTTCGTTATTTACCCAGTAGTCATTCAGGAGCAGGTTTTTCAGTTTCCATGTAGTTGTGCGGTTTTGAGTGAGTTTCTTAATCCTGAGGTCTAATTTCATTTCACGGTGGTCTGAGAGACAGTTTGTTGTGATTTCTGTTCTTTTACATTTTCTGAGGAGTGCTGTACTTCCAACTATGTGGTCAGTTTTGGAGTATGTGAGATATGGTGCCAAGAAGAATGTATATTCTGTTGATTTGGGGTGGAGAGTTCTGTAGATGTCTATTAGGTCTGCTTGGTGCAGAGCTGAGTTCAAGTCCTGGATATCTTTGTTAACCTTCTGTCTCATTGATCTAATATTGACAGTGGGGTGTTAAAGTCTCCCATTATTATTGTGTGGGAGTCTAAGTCTCTTTGTAGGTCTCTAAGGACTTGCTTTATGAATCTGGGTGCTCCTGTATTGGGTGCATAAGTATTTAGGATAGTTAGGTCTTCTTGTTGAATTGATCCGTTTACTATAATGCAATGGCCTTCTTTGTCTCTTTTGATCTTTGTTAGTTTAAAGTCTGTTTTATCAGAGACTAGGATTGCAACCCCTGCTTTTTTTTTGCTTTTCATTTGCTTGTTAGATCTTCCTCCATCCCTTTATTTTGAGCCTATGGGTGTATCTGCCCGTGAGATGGGTTTCCTGAATACAGCATGCTAATGGGTCTTGACTCTCTATCCAATTTGCCAGTCTGTGTATTTTAATTGGGGCATTTAGCCCATTTACATTTAAGGTTAATATTGTTATGTGTGAATTTGATCCTGTCATTATGATGTTAGCTGGTTATTTTGCCTGTTAGTTGATGCAGTTTCTTCCTAGCCTCGATGGTCTTTACAATTTGTTATGTTTTTGCAGAGGCTGGTACCGGTTGTTTCTTTCCATGCTTAGTGCTTCCTTCAGAAGCTCTTGTAAGGCAGGCCTGGTGGTGACAAAATCTCTCAGCATTTGCTTGTCTGTAAAGGATTTTATTTCTCCTTCACTTATGAGGCTTAGTTTGGCTGGATATGAAATCCTGGGTTGAAAATTCTTTTCTTTAAGAATGTTGAATATTGGCCCCCACTGTCTTCTGGCTTGTAGAGTTTCTGCTGAGTGGTCTGCTGTTAGTCTGATGGGCTTCCCTTTGTAGGTAACCCGACCTTTCTCTCTGGCTGCCCTTAACTTTTTTCCTACATTTCAACCTTGGTGAATGTGATAATTATGTGTCTTGGGGTTGCTCTTCTCTAGAGGTATTTTTGTGGTGGTCTCTGTGTTTCTTGAATTTGAATGTTGGCCTGTCTTGCTAGGTTGGGGAGGTTTTCCTGGATAATATCCTGAAGAGTGTTTTCCAGCTTGGTTCCATTCTCCCCATCACTTTCAGGTACACCAATCAAATGTAGATTTGGTCTTTTCACGTAGTCCCATGTTTCTTGGAGGCTTTGTTTGTTTCTTTTTACTCTTTTTTCTCTAAACTTCTCGTCTTACTTCATTTTATTAATTTGATCTTCAATCACTGATACCTTTTCTTCCACTTGATCGAATCGGCTGCTGAAGCTTGTGCATGCGTCATGTAGTTCTTGTGCCACGGTTTTCAGCTCCATTAGGTCATTTAAGGTCTTCTCTACACTGTTTATTCTAGTTAGCCATTTGTCTAATCTTTTTTCAAGGTTTTTAGTTCCTTGCAATGGATTTGAACATCGTCCTTTAGCTTGGAGAAGTTTGTTATTACTGACCTTCTGAAGCCTACTTCTGTCAAGTCGTTGAAGTCATTCTCCATCCAGCTTTGTTCCATTGCTGGTGAGGAGCTGCGATCCTTTGGAGGAGAAGAGGCACTCTGGTTTTTAGAATTTTCAGCTTTTCTGCTCTGTTTTCTCCCCATCTTTGTGGTTTTATCTACCTTTGGTCTTTGATGATGGTGACCTACAGATGGGGTTTTGGTGTGGATGTCCTTTTTGTTGATGTTGATGCTATTCCTTTCTGTTAGTTTTCCTTCTAACAGTCAGGTCCCTCAGTTGCAGGTGTGTTGGAGTTCGCTGGAGGTCCAGTCCAGACCCTGTTTGCTGGGTATCACCAGCAGAGGCTGCAGAGCAGCTCATATTGCAGAACAGCAAATACTGCTCCCTGATCCTTCCTCTGGAAGCTTCATCTCAGAGGGTCACCCAGCTGTATGAGGTGTCAGTCGGCCTCTACTGGGAGGTGTCTCCTAGGTAGGCTACATGTGATTCAGGGACCCACTTGAGGATGCAGTCTGTCCATTCTCAGAGCTCAAACACCATGCTGGGAGAAGCACTGCTCTCTTCAGAGCTTTCAGACAGGAGAGTTTAGGTCTGCAGAAGTTTCTGCTGCCTTTGGAGTATACAGAGGCAGGCAGGCCTTATTGAGTTGCGGTGGGCTCCACCCAGTTCAAGCTTCCTGGCCGCTTTGTTTTCCTACTCAAGCCTTAGCAATGGCGGATGCCCCTCCCCCAGCCAGGCTGCCGCCTGGCAGTTCGATGTTGGACTGCTGCGCTAGCAGTGAGCAAGGCTCCGTAGGCAAGGGACCTGCTAAGCCAGGTACGGGATATAATCTCCTGGTGTACCATTTGCTAAGAGCATTGGAAAAGTGCAGTATTAAGGCGGGAGTGTCCTGATTTTCCTGGTATAGTCTTTCACAGCTTCCCTTGACTAGGAAAGGGAAAACCCCTGACCCCTTGCGCTTCCCGGGTGAGGCAATGCCCCGCCCTGCTTTGGCTCACCCTCAGTGGGCTGCACCCACTGTCCAACCAGTCCCAATGAGATGCACCAGGTACCTTGGAAATGCAGAAATCACCCGTCTTCTATGTCAATCACGCTGGGAACTGCAGACTGGAGCTGTTCCTATTTGGCCATCTTGGACAGAAGCTGTTTATTTTTATCCATTAACTAAGTTTTCTCCCTATTCTCCTCCCCCATACACCCTTCTCAGCTCCTGGTAGCTATCATTCTATTCTTTACCTTTATGAGATCAACTTTTTTTAGTTCCCACGTGTCATTGAGAACATGTGATATTTTTGTCTTTCTGTGCCTGGCTTACTTCTCTTAACATGGTGACCTCCAGTTCCATCCACGTTGCTGCAAATGACAGGTTTTTATTCTTTTTTGTGGTTAAATAGCATTCTATTGTGAACATATTGTGCTACATTTTCTTTATCCATTTATTCATTGATGGCTACTTAAGTTTAGTTCATATCTTGGTTATTGTGAGTTGTCTTGATATATTAATTTCTTTTCCTTTGGATAAATAATCAGCAGTGAAATTGCTGGATTATATGGTAATTTTATTTTATTTATTCTTTTTTTTTTGAGGTGGAGTCTCACTCTGTCGCCGGGCTGGAGTGCAATGGCACAATCTCGGCTCACTGCAACCTCTGCCACCCAGGTTCAAGCGATTCTCCTGCCTCAGCCTCCCAAGTAACTGGGATTACAGGCGCATGCCACCATGCCCAGCTAATTTTTTGTATTTTTGGTAGAGACGGGGTTTCACCATGTTGGCCACGATGGTCTCTATCTCTTGATCTTGTGATCCACCCACCTTGGCTTCCCAAAGTGCTGTGATTACAGGCATGAGCCACTGCGTCCAGATGGTAATTCTATTTTTAACTTTTTGAGGAACCTCTATACTATTTTTCATAATAGATATAGTAATCTACATCTCCACCAGCAGTGTATAAGAGTTTCCCTTTCTCTGCATCCTCCACAGCATTTTTTTTTTTTTTTTGGTAATAGCTATTCCAACTGGGGTAGGAAAATATCTCACTGTGATTTTGATTTGTGTTAGCTCTGTTAAGTATTTTTTTATTACCAGTTGGCTTTTTGTATGTCTTCTTTGGAAAATATCTTTTTACTCTGTTGTTTCCTTTGCTGTGCAGAATCTTTTTAGTTTAATATCATCTCATTCATCTATTTTTGTTTTAGTTGCCTATGTTTTTGAGGTCTTACCATAAAATTTTTGCCTAAATGAATGTCCTGAAGTGTTTCCCCCTATGGTTTCTTCTAGAAGTTTTATAGTCTTGGGTCTCTTGTTTAAGTCCTTAATCCATTTGAGTTGATTTTTGTATTTTGTATATGGGAAGAAACAGGGATCCAGTTTTATTCTTCTGCATATGAATATCCAGTTTACCCAGCACCATTTATTGAGGAGACTGTTCTTTTCCCAATATATTTTTTTGACACCTTTGTCAAAAATCTGTTGGCTGTAATGATTTTTCTGTTAGATCTAATACCGTATGATTTATATATCTGGTTCCTTTGGTGTTGGGTGTATATATATTCAAAACTATTATATCTTCTTGCTGAATCGACCCCTTCATCATTATATAATGACCTTATTTGTCTCTTCTTACTATTTTTGACTAAAAAGCCTGTTTTATCTGATATACGTTAGATACTTCTGCATGATTTTGATTTCCATTTGCATGGAATATCTTGTTCCATCCCTTCACTTTCAGTTTACATGTGTCTTTACAGGTGAAGCAACTTTCTTGTAGGCAGCAGCATATAGTTGGTTTATTTTATTTTTATTTTTTTGAGATGGAGTCTTGCTCAGCCACCCAGGCTGGAGTGCAGTGGCATGATCTTGGCTCACTGCAGCCTCCACCTCCCAGGTTCAAGTGATTCTCCTGCCTCAGCCTCCCAGGTAGCTGGGACTACAGGCATGTGCCACCAAGTGTGGCTAATTTTTGCATTTTTAGTAGAGACAGGGTTTCACTATGTTGGTCAGGCTGATCTTGAACTCCTGGCCTCAAGTGATCTTCCCATCTTGGCCTCCCAAAGTGCTGGGATTCCAGACATGAGCCACCATGTCTGGCCTCAGTTGGGCTATATTAAATTTATTTAGTCAGTATATATCTTTTAATTGGGTAATTTAATCCACTTACATTCAAATTTATTATTGACATATGAAGTTTTGTTTTCATCATATTGTTCATTGTTTTCTGGTTGCTTTGTATATCCTTTATTCCATTCTTTCTGTCTTATTGTTTGTCATAGCAGTTTGCTGGTTTTCTGTAGTGGTAAAATTTTAGTCCCATCTCTTTCTCATTTGTGTGTCTGGTCTACCAGTGAGTTTTATACTTTTTTGTGTTTTCGTGATGTTAGATATCATCCATTCACTTTCAAATGTAGGACTCCCATAAATATTTCTCGTAGGGCTGCTTTACTGGTAATAAATTTCCTCAGTTTTTGCTTGTCTGGAAAGATTTTATTTCTCCATTTTGAAGGATGGATTTACTCGGTATAGTTTTCTTGGTTCTCAGTCTTTTTTTTCCTTCAGTACTTTGAATATATCATCTCATTTTCTTCTGGCCTGTAAGACTTCTGCTGAGAAATCCAATGTTAGTCTGGTAGGGTTCCCTTCTAAGTGACTATATGCTTTTCTCTCACTGTTTTAGAATTCTGTCTTTATTACTGACTTTTGACAGTTTGGCTATAATGTACCTCAGAGAAGACCTTTTTGCTTGATTCTATTTGGGGTATATTTGAGCTTTCTGCATCTGGATATCTATTTCTCTTGTAAGACATGGAGACATGGGAAGTTTTCCGCTATTACTTCATTAAATAGCTTTTCTATGTCTTTGCTCATCTCTTCTCCTTCTGGAAAACCCAAAATTTGAATATTTGGTCACTTGATTGTATCCCACATGTTCATTCTTTTTTATTCTTTTTTTTTTTTTGGTGGGGGAGGGTGGGGTTATTTAAAAGACCTGCCTTTAAGTTTAGAAATTATTTCTTCTGCTACATCTAGTCTATTGTTAAAGTTCTTGATTGCATTCATTGATTTCTTCAGTTCCAGGATTTCAGTGTGGTTCTTTCTTAATGATATTTATCTCTTTACTGAATTTCTCATTCAGATCATGAATTTCTAATTTCTAATTTTATGTTTTTCTAACTTATTTGTATTGTTTATCTGTGTTTCCTTGTATCTCACTAAGCTTCTTTAATGCCATTATTTTGAATTATTTTTCTGGCATTTTACAGGTTTTATCCCTCCCATTAGAATCTATTGCTGAAGAATTATTGTGGTCCTTTGGAGATACCATGTTCCTTGCTTTTTCATATTTCTTGTGTCTTTATGTTGATATCTGCACTTCCGGTGTAACAGTTACTTCTTCCATTTTTTTTGGATTGGTTTTTATGGGGAAGGACTTTTTCTGTACATATATCTATAGTGTTAGTTGTATAGGTGCTTTAGCTTTGATTCTGGGTATGTGTTGCAGTATAGTCTTTGAATGATTTCTTTGGCTACGGTCAGCATCAGTGGTGCCTGTGATTTTCTCAGTGGCTTAGGTTGCCCTTGTTAGTGGAGGCCGTGGTTAGGCTTTGCTGGGAATGGCTAGGCAAGGCAAGCTAGTCTTCAGGCCCCCATGGTGGTAACGGTGGACTAAGCATACCTATCCTTGGGTCCCTGGGCAACATATGCAGGCACTGGTGTTAGTGAGTCCAGATAGGCCAATTCTTGGGTTTCCAGGCAGCTTGTTCAGGTGTCAACTGTGGCAGCAGTAGAATTTGTGGTTTGGTGGGGTGTCCTTGGGCTTCTAGACAGCATTTGTGGCATCAGCCATGGTGGTAGCTATGGTGGGTCAACTCTTGTAACCCATGGTTACGTGTGTTGGTGCCAGCAATGACTGTAATAGTTTGGTAAGGCCAGTCTCCAGGCCTCCAGGTGGTGTGGGCAGGTGGGTCTCACTGGTGTTGGTGGCAGCAGGCTGTGAGGATCCATCCTCAGGCTCCTGGGAGGAGTACATGGATACTGGCAGTAGTGGGTGTGGTGGTCTCCAGGCCCCTGAATGTCGTGCTTAGGAGCCAGGAGCAGGTGAGCTAGGCCTTCGTGTTAAGCCTCCTGATGGTGTGCATTTTTAACATAAGTGTCAGACAGGGCCGGTTGATCCTCAGGCCTCCAGACAGTACTCAGATAGATTTCTTGTTTTCATTAATGTCTTTATTAATTTGCTCTTGACTTTGACATTCATATGGTTGACATTTGGTTAAGGAAGTTTTGTTTGTTTGTTTTTGTTTTTGTTTTTGTTTGTTTTTTGAGATGGAGTCTTGCTCTGTCACCCAGGCTGGAGTGCACTTGCATGATCTCAGCTCACTGCAAACCTCTGCCTCCCGGGTTCAAGGGATTCTCCTACCTCAGCCTCCCGAGTAGTTGAGATTACAGGTGCCCACCACCATGCTCAGCTAAATTTTGTATTTTTAGAAGAGACGGGGTTTCACCATGTTGGCCAAGCTTGTCTCAAACCCCTGACCTCAAGTGATCTGCCTGCCTCGGCCTCCCAAAGTGCTGGGATTACAGGCATGAGCTACCATGCCCAGCTGGGTTAAGGAAGTTTTATCCACCCAAAAAATGTCCTTAGTTGAAAACTAGACATCAAGGATACCATCTTCACAAGTGAGGATGGATACATCAAAAATGCTGCTTTCTGTGTCAAAGATCAACACATTTTGTTTGACAGCAACCATCCTGATGAAGCCTTAAGCAGTAGCAGTGGCATTTGGGTAACTGGCAATACAGAGACCAGTAACATTTATAGCATTGTTTGCACCTTGGCACTGAGAGTCATTAAAGCTCTGGTACTGTAGTGATGTCCCAGCTTGCCAAAGTGAGCTCCTATAATTTTGTTCATTTCGTTCAAACCAAAATTTTAATATATATATACACATATATATATATATATTTTTTTTTTTTGAGACAGAATTTTGCTCTTTTTGCCCAGGTTGGAGGGCAATGGTGCGATCTCAGCTCACTGCAACCTCCGCCTCCCGGGTTCAAGCGATTCTCCTGTCTCAGCCTCCCAAGTAGTTGGAATTACAGGCATGGACCACCACACCAAGCTAATTTTGTACTTTTAATAGCAACAGGGTTTCACCATGTTGGCCAGGCTGGTCTCAAATTCCTGACCTCAAGTGATCTGCCCACCTAAGTGCTGGGATTACAGGCATGAGCCACAACACCTGGCCAGAAATTTTCTTTTCTTTTCTTTCTCTTTCTCTCTCTTTTTTTTTTTTTTTTTTTTTTGGAGTCTCGCTCTGTCACCAAGGCTGCAGTGCAGTGGTGCAATCTTAGCTCACTGCAACCTCCACCTCCCAGGTTCAAATGATTCTTGTGCCTCAGCCTCCCTAGTATCTGGGATTACAGGTGCGTTCCACCACACTCTGCTAATTTTTGTATTTTTAGTAGAGGCTGGGTTTCACCATGTTGGCTAGGCTGATCCCAAACTCCTGACCTCTAGTGATACTCCTGCCTCAGTTTCCCAAAGTGCTGGGATTATAGGCATGAGCCACAGCACCCAGCTTAAGCCAGAAATTTTAAATCTCCTCTTTGTACTCTACCTAGACTGCCTGTCTTACTGCAGAGTTGAGTAATCAGATCATTGCCCAAGGATACACTGGGCCCCAATCATCATATTGCGGAGTTTATTGTAACTTGACTAGTTGCAGTATCAGTGATCACTCATGTTATGTCTGTAAAGGTGACATAATGTGGCTGAGTATTGGCAATGATCTCAATCTCCTCATCCTGAAAGACACCCTCTTAGGAATGGATGGTGAAGGATCAGTGCCAGTTGCAAGTTTCTTCAACATGGCTGCAGGGGAAGCCTGATCTAGCTCACTAGAGAAAGTGACACCAGAACTGCTGCTGCATTCAATAACTATTATTTCAACATGCAAAAATATGAAGACATTCAAAGAACTGTATGATAAACTTGACTTTGAAGTTTGTTTTCTCACATGTTTCTTTATACTTTAAGTTAAATTATTTTATTTTATTTTATTTTATTTTTTAGAGACAAGGTCTCACTCTGTCACCCAGGCTGGAGTAGAGTGGCACAATCATGGCTCACTGCAGCCTCGACCTCCCTGGGCTCAGGTGATCCTCCCACCTCAGACTCCCAGGCAGCTGGGACTGGAGGCATGTGCTACCACACCTGGCTAATTTTTGTATTTTTTGGTGTATTTTTTTGTAGAGACAGGGTTTTGCCATGTTTCCCAGGATGGTCTCAAATACGTGGGCTCAAGCAATCTGCCTATCTCAGCCTCCCAAAGTGCTGGGATCATAGGTGTGAGCCACCCTGCCTGGCCCGTTAAATAATTTTAAAGGGTTTTTAAGGTTTAAGTATGTTTATATTGCATTTTGTCTTCTCCAACTTGTATTTTTCATTCAATGTTTTGTTTATGAGATTTATCTGTGCTTACATGTATAGCTCTAATTCACTGTTGCATAAAATTACATTGTTTGAGTATATCCAAATGTATTTATTTTTCCATTTTCCTCATGATATATTATTAGAATGCTTTCAGTTTTTTCATTTTTGTGAACAATACTGCTGTGATTGTGAACGAAAAGCTCATCAATTATATTAAAATAAACACTGTATCAAAAATATCTTAATGAAATATAAAAGATAATCTACTGAATTTATTTTCAGTATGCATAACCAACAAAGGGTTGGTATTCAAGATGCATAAAGAACGCCTACAAATCAATAGGAAAAAGATAATAAAAACCTCAGGATAAAAATGAGGAAAAAGTTGTGAGACAATTTATGGAGAGCAGAAGAGTAAACTTGAGTGACTAATAAAATATTAAAAGATGCTCCATCTCACTAGAAATAAAAATATGCAAATAAAACTACAATAACTATGCCCATCATGCTATACAAATTTGAAAAAACATGGCCGGGCGAGGTGGCTCATGCCTATAATCCCAGCACTTTGAGAGGCTGAGGCAGGCAGATCACAAGGTCAGGAGTTCAAGACCAGCCTGACCAACGTGATGAAACCCCGTCTCTACTAGAAGTACAAAAATTAGCCGGACTTGGTGGTGTGCACCTGTAATCCCAACTACTTGGGAGGCTGAGGCAGGAGAATTGCTTGAACTTGGGAGACGGAGGTTGCAGTGAGGCGAGATCAGGCCTCTGCACTCTAGCCTGGGTGACAGAGCAAGACTGTGTCTCAAAAAAAAAAAAAATCTGAAAAACATAATGAGCCCAAATGTTAGCAAAGATATGGCTTGATGCATATCCTTTTTATTCGGCTTGTGGAAGTTTAAATTGGTACACCGATTTTGGTGTGTAAGTTGGCAGTATCTAGAAAAGTTAAAGAGAAGAATACCCCTGACACAGTACCTCCACTGCTGAGAATATATCCTAGAGAAACTCTTATCCAGGTATCCAGGGAGATGTATACAGAAGTTGTTTATAGTTATTTTTAATGAGCATTTTTCTGTTAGCGTAATTTAGAGCATGCCGCTCAGACTAATTTTAACAATAGAATGATTTAGCTATCTCCATCTTTAATTGATCAGTGTGTTAATATAAAATAATTTTGATGGCCAGCAAAATTATTTAATGATTCCAATTCACATGTTTATTTTCTTTTGCATTTATTATGTGCCTACTGCATACTAGGTGCTATGTTAGATGGTGGAGTGAATAAGGCATAGTAACTACTGGCTGTTACTTTTCAGTTTTAAAAATTTACTTAAATATTTATTTCTCTGTTCTTATAAACATCTCTATTCCAGAAGACAAGTTCCAGCTTTATAGGAAGTGTAATATTCTCTGGATTAACCCACTCTTGTTTCCCGTCATCTATATCTTGTCATGACCATGGAGGATGCTCAGTAATCACTGGTTGGTGGTGATCAGTGATAAAGTTCTTGTCTCCCTATCTCCTGGGCTCTCATCTGTAAAGAGACATTACAGACATTCATTTAGTCACTAGCAGGAAATGAATAAATGGATACAGAATGACTTGTGAAACTACAAAACAGACAAGAATAATTTTCTGAAGTTCCATCTTTCAGAACTGTCCCATGCCCAGCTTCTGAGATGCAGAAAAAAATAAGAATAATAAAATATGAAAAAGAAAAAAGAGAAAGAACTTCTGGTGTACTCTTAGTATACTTCCTAATGCATTGCTCCTAAAGCATTTCAAAGTGAAAATGAAATGCTTTTTAAAAGTTTTTTTTTCTTTAGAGGATGTTTGTTTTCTGTTTACCAAATGCAGTTTGCTATATATATGAGACAAACCAATTTTTCTATTCCACATATTCATCAAATTGGTGAACATTTCCCTCTCATTTGGCAAATTTGATTTTAATCTGATAAGCTTGATTTCAGAGTCTGCAGTGTTCATCTCATCAAATCTGCCAATAGGATGGAAACATTGCAGCCAAGCAATGAATAATTATTAATCATTTTGTGTGAAGTTTTGGGAAAAGTAACCTAAGCTTATAGGCAACATGAAAAAGTCTCTCTCTTGTGACAAAAGAATCTGTGCTTGTAGCATACATATCCAAACTATGCACTTCTGGCTGAATTTTTCCTGCTTTGTGTGGAAGCAATGAAGAGCACAGATACATTTTGCTTCTCTTTGGTTTTCCTCCAAGAAAGCTGGTCAGACTCAGGGGATGGTCATCAGCATCCATAGCAAAAATGTGTTAATTTCATAGTAACAGTGCATGGCAGAGAGGGTAGATAAACTCTGAATAAACTACACCTTCACTAGTCCTACTCAAACACTTTGGGAGAATTTCTGCTACCTACCATGACCTCCTTTGCTTTATTTCTACTGAAGAATTCTACTCCTTGGGGTCCTGGGGCAAGAATGTGTCTCTTATATTCAAATATACTATATGTTGTTACCACCCCGCAGAAGCAGAATTGGCCCTCACCAACAATTTAGTTTTGATGTCAAGATCAATAATGCTACATACACACAAGTTATGAAATGTTTATTACTTGTATAAGGAGGCTTTCTGGGGAGAGCGAGGCTTGAGAGAGCAAGGAAAGGAGAATGGCTTGGAGTTTTTGTGGTGGTTAGTGGGTGGGGTTGGGATTAGATTGGAATTGCACATAGGCAGAGGCTTGTCGATATGGTTTGACTGTGTCCCCACACAAATCTCATCTTCAATTGTAGTTCCCATAATCTCCACTTGTCGTGGGAGGGACCTGGTGGGAGGTAATTGAATCACAGGGGTGGTTCCCCCATGCTATTCTCATGATAGTGAGTAAGTTTTCACAAGATCTGATGGTTTTATAAGGGTCTTCCCCCTTCACTTGGCTCTCATTCTTCTCTTTCCTGCCTCCATGTGAAGAAGGCTGTGTTCCTTCCCCTTCCACCATGATTGTAAGTTTCCCCAGGCCTCCCCAGCCATGCTGTGAGTCAATTAAACTTCTTTCTTATAAATTACCCAGTCTCGAGTATTTCTTCATAGCAGCGTGAGAACGGACTAATACACTTGTGTAATTTGAATTTCCTGCTGGAATCAAAGGTGGAAGTATCCCGGGTTTCTTATCAGTTTGCCCATATATGGGGCAGACGATGAGGCATAAAAGTTCTCATCAACAAATAGTGTAAGACTTTATTATACCATCTGTATCCTCTGCTTCTATCAAGCAAATCTCTCACTCCTTAGACTGGGGAGAGGGGATAAGGAATCAATTGCTGTTTTTACCAAGACAGTGACACTTAGAAATTCCATTCACTTTCAATGCACAAAGTACGTTACATCATTACTTCTTTAATTTGGGCTTATTCTGTCTGCTTAGTTGTAACATCATGCATTGTATTAAACTTTCTCTAAATTTAACATTTATTTACATATTTTTGCTTGCTTAAACTCCTCAGTATTTAGAGTGTTCAAGTACAGTTTAAAAATACATATTTATTAACCTAATCTGATTAAGCAGTCTAAATATGTGCTCTCAATTTTAGGCTAAGTAATAAGTCTGGTTTCAAACAATGATATTCAAATAATACTTGAGGTAGAGGGTGGTATTAATAGGAAGAAACTAGAGAGGGCACAGGGCTTTCTTCCTTCCATAGCTATGCAAGAGAATCTAAGATATGAAAAAAAAATTAGATAATTAGATGTGCAGAGAAGTACACCTTTCTCTCTTCCTCTGGTTAAAGAGGATGAAGGGTTTCTAAATAGGGTGGAGAAAATCATCAAAGAAGGAAGCCAAAGAGATAAATATTCTGGGGATTTGTGACCACTGTGGATGGAAAGTGGGTGAGCAGCAAGTACTCACAGAGGTGGGAAAACACCCAGGCTCACTTCAGGCAAGGCTTTGCCCTGGGGCTAGACCAGACTTGGGGAGAGGCTCTTCTGCCTGGGAAAAATGCGGAGCAGCTCCAACAGTGGGTGTAGTGAATGAGAGGCTTTTCTTGACCAGAGCTTCAACACAAAGATGACAGAAAACTGGCCAGGGCTTTCATGAATTTCATGAGGCTTGGGAAGAGAATGATGGGCAAGAGACAAACAAGTATGCTAAGTAGAAATGCAAGGAGATAGGTGAAAACTTCCTATGAAAAAATGGGAAATTGATACATTGGAGTCATCTTTGATATCAGATACCAGTAGATGTATACAAGTGGAGATGATACCTACTCTTAGGAGAAACACAGCAAAATAAGTTGGGATCGAAATTCCAGAATATATTCATTTATGTGTTCCCTCATTCAGTCTTCAACAAATCTTTTCAAGTGCTTTTTATGTACCAGGCTTAGTTTCGGATATGGGAATAAAAATGTAAGGAAGATGAAGACTCTATTTTCAAGAAGTCTGTGGTTTTGTTTAGTGCCTGGAAAAATGGAGGGATGAAGTCTTGACTAGGTTCAAGTCCCAGGAAAGTCAGGATGTAGAGAACAAAACTAAGCATATCCCATATTTATATCTACCAAGGCTTTAGTAACAGAGGACGCATTATTCTTTGATTGATAGGCAGCTGACTATAGATGTGTTTTTCTAGAACTAACATATACTTAAAAATATAGAAATGCAACTTAAATGTCAGTAAGGGGCTTCTCTACCCCTCAAGACTTAGGCAAAATGGATGCAGAACTTCAGTTTTCTGCGAATTCCTTAAGGACGGAGTGTGAATGGGGCTAACTGATTATCTTAAGGTCACTTCACCTATGGAGTTATGGATTGCCACCATTGCAACCCTTGCACCAACTTTGCCTTTTCTTCAGTTTCCACCCCTGCAACACCTGAACTATTCACTGGCAAGGAGAAAGATCACCATGATTGAATGGCCTTAGAGCAGAGTTTCTCAACCCCAGCCCTATTGACATTTAAGGCTGGGTAATTCTTTGTTGTGGGGGTTATTCTTTGCATTGTCAGGACAGTGTTTAGCGACACTTCTGGGCTGTATTCATGAGATGACATTAGCATGATAGTAGTAACCTCCCCTCAACTTGTGACCAACAAATGTTCTCCTGGTGTTAAAATCACTCTCAGTTGAGAACCGCTGGCTTAGATTATTCATTCTTCACTTTGGAGTGGGGTTTTGGCAATGGTGTGGGGCTAGAGGGGTGATTGTGGGATGGATGTCAAGGAGTGTTGTGAATATTTGCTAGTTCAGGGCCAACCTGTCACACAACTCCAGAAAGCACCCTTCACCTTGTGTTTTATGTATTGGCACTCCTACTACACATATCTCTCGTGAATCGTGTTCCTGGAGTAGTTTAACACAGAAGTACCATAATAGTTATCTACCCAATATACAATCTCCCCTTTCATTCTCAGTAACAGATTCAGGCCCCAACCTGTCAGGAGCATCAGCTCTGACACACTGTGGATTAGACAAAGTTCATCTTTAATATTCTCAGCCTTCTCTGTCTGTTCCTCTTTGCTTTCTTCAACTTTTCCCACCCACTTCCATCCTCAAGTTTCCTGGCAGTTACAGTCCTCTTGTCAAGGACAAAGTCCACTGTGAATTAGTGTCATGGGCCTGAGGAGGGGCTGATAAAGGAGTGAATCTCTCACAGTGGAAGCACAGGCCCTAGAACACTTGGTGATCATAATAATAATAATAGTATTAGCTAATATGTCGACCACTACTAGATGTCAGTTACTTTGCTAGACACAGTATTTGTATGTCTCATTTAATCTTAACTACTATTTTCTGAGGCAAGTGCAATTGTCATTCCCACAAAACAAGGAAGTTTCCCAGTGTTAAACAGCTAATAGGTAACAGACTTGGACATTGAACCCCGGCGGTCCAACTCCAGGGTTGGGGCTCCTAACCACTTTTCTGTAAAATGGCATCTCAAATTAGACCATACAAATAATCACTGTGGAGATAACCACTTCCTGCACTCATGTCAAAGTCTGGCCTTGTCCGTTCCTATAACAGAGACAGAACTGAAGAACTGTGCTCTACCTTCAGGGATTAGGGTGGGGAATCGAGGAGGCCAGTGAGAAGCACCAGCCAAATAGTCTGGTCCTGGGGTTGTCTCAAGGTTAGGTTTGACTCAGCCGAGATGGATATCTGGAAGCAGCTAGACATTGTATAAGGGTAAAGTATGAGGCCAGATCACATTTGAGCTGGAGAGAAGAACACCAAAACCAAAGCGCTAAAGTCTCAAACAGGAAGCCAACCATGCCTGGAGCTGGTAGACTGTGGAGGCCCATGTGGAAGGGAGATCCAGTGTGGCCTAAGGTGAGCACTCAGCAGCCAAGATGCCTGAGTGTTTTTAGCTGCCTATCCTGGGAGCTGGCTGTCCTGGGAGGTTAGACCTGAGTTAAAGGCAGAGAGCTGGGGATGGTCCATTGTGTCCCATGGGAGCACAGCATAATCCAGGTCTTCCTGGGTTGGTAACCACAAAAAATGAACATAGAAACAGGACTCTACCCGCTCCCACAAGACCGACATTCTACATGGCTTCAGGAGCAGATGGAGTTATCAGTTACTCAGCAGGTATGACTTAGAGAAACAGAAGCACCAAAGAAAGCACCTTTAGCCTCCAAAATCTCTCTCCTAGCTGCCTTTTATGGCATGTAAAATTTTGCCACCATAGATTCATTTATTTGGATTAGAGCTCATGTAAATGTCCATAAAAGGTAAGATGGCAAGCTTTCATCTTCCATTGGTTACTTAAGAGTGGATGAGTTTCCACTGTGAAAGCAAATGAGTGATATGGTTTGGCTCTGTGTCCCCACCCAAATCTCATGTCAAATTGTAATTCCCAGTGTTGGAGGAGGGTCCTGGTGGGAGCTGTTTGAATCATGGTGGCAGACTTCCTCCTTGCTGTTCTTGTGACAGAGTTCTCCTGGGATCTGGTTGTTTAAAAGTGTATAGCACATCCCCACCCCTACTCTGGCCACTTGAAGACCATGCCTGTTTCCCCTTCTGCCGTGATTGTAAGTTTCCCAAGGCCTCCCCAGAAGCGGAAGCCTGTACAGCCAGCAGAACTGTAAGCTGATTAAACCTCTTTTCTCATTAAATTGCCCAGTCTCAGGTATGTCTTTATAGCAGTATGAGAACAGACTAATAAAATAAGCCCTTGTGGAAGGTACACAGAGCAGGTAAGTTTAGAGGGTGGCCTAGAAGAGAAGGACAGATTCTGGGTATTAAGAAATGCTCAGTAAGAGTAAGGCCAGGTAGGCACAGCCATGGTAACTCATTTTAGTTGGGGGCAGAATGAGGACACAGGGACACAGTGAGATGGGGAGTTACTGGGAATGAGAAGAGGAACAGAAAAGGTGGTGAATGTGTGGTCACAGGGGAAGGGTTGGTGATACATCAGAACTCGACTTGTTAGTTACCTCAACATTTGCGGGTCCCAACCCTTTGATTAGGGTCTTTTCTGTTGTCGAGCTTCATTTTGAATATTTGTCCCCACTAATCATTTTTTTTAGTATGTAAAATTTTTCTTTGTTGTCTTTGGTTAACCTCTCTTTCTTTCTCTGTGCATATTGGGTGTGGCAACATCACTTAGTTTGAGTAACTCGGACCAAAAATTTCCCTGTAAAATGTCCTTGCCAATTTTCAGGGAATTCAAACGTATCCAAAACTCACAACGTCCTTTGGTAGCAATGCAGGAGCGTTGTGCAGCAAAACACTCTTAAAGATGATATATTACGGCATCATTTCACCAAATGCTAGTTCTGCTTTGAGTATTTTGCAGAGTATGGGAAAATAGTTCCAATGGTGGCAATAAAGAGTTGGAGCATTTTTACACTTAATCATTAAACATGGAGTTATAGATATTTAAGCAGAATATCAAATGGGAAAGCAAGCTGTGTACATGAACAAGGACTATTCAAGAAAATAAATAACTCTGCAGACACCATCAGAAGCTCAGTAATGTGAACATTCAGTAAATGCTAGTGCTGGGAGGGATGTTTTATTAATGCCATGTCATTAATAGTTTCAGAAATGTCTGTAAAATATGGTTCTTGAAGTTGAGTTTTATGAAATTGAGATGTACCCGAGAAAAGTGGGAATAGCTAGAGTTTCTTTTGGCAGGAGCCTGGCAGGACAAGAAGATGCTGTGGGGTGGGAATAGCTGAGTAGGGGGCAGAAGGAATGGCATACTAGGAGTAGTGTTACCTGAAGGCAAATATGAGGAAGGAGGAGCCAGGCTCTAGGTCAAGGGAATGATCCTGCAATGGAAGTCAGGAGCATGGTCATATCTGACGGAGTCAGTGTAACTGGGTGTAGAGTGTGCACCTGGAGGAGGGTGGAGTCTTGTCCAGGTCTTCACAGAGGAGTCTTTTAGATGGCCTGCCCTGCTCACAGCATCCATTTTAGGCTCTCTTTTTTTGTAAAAAATAGATTTTTAACCTTAAATTAAATATGAACTATTTCAGGCATAGAAACAAGGATTAAGAGCCTAATAAACTCCTATATACACATCACTCAGCTCAGAAAATAACATAGTACACATACTGTTGAGGCCCCTGTCCAGAGGTAAGCACTATCCTGAATTTCATGTTTACCATTGCTGCTAGTGTGAGAGTTCTATGACATATGCAGGTGTCAATGTATATAGTATTGTTTTACATATTAAAAATTTGTTGGCCAGGTGTGGTGGCTCACACCTGTAATCCTGGCACTTTCGGAGGCTGAGGCGGGCGAATCACCTGAGGTCAGGAGTTGGAGACCAGCCTGGCCAACATAGTGAAACCCTGTCTCTACTAAAAATACAAAAATTAGCTGGGCATGGCCATGTGCACCTGTAATCCTAGCTACTCAGGAGGCTGAGGCAGGAGATTTGCTTGAACCTGGGATGTGGAGGTTGCAGTGATCCAAGATCATGCCACTGTCCTTCAGCCTGGGTGACAGAGTGAGACTCCATCTCAAAAAAAATTTTTTTTAAATTAAGGATATATACTTTCTGCAAAGCTCACTTATTTCTGCTCAACATTATGTTTTTGAGATTTACCCATTTTAATTGTTGCATAGTATTCCATTGACTAAATGTTCCACAATTCGTTATTTATCCTCCTACTGATTGATGTATATGAGTTTTTCTAGGGTAAATGACTAAGAGTGGAAATTCTAGACCATAGAATTTGTGCATCTGAAACTTATCCCGATAATTGCAAGGGTCAGTTATTAACTCGTAGGAGTTATTTATTTATTCTAGACTCCAGTTCTTTATCAGTTTATATGTAACAACCAGTGGCTTCTTTTTTATTTTATGGTGTCTCTCTATAAATAGGCATTGTTTAATTTAGTTGAATTTGCTGATCTTTTGTTTTAGATTGTGCTTTTCTACCTTAGAGTTATAAAGATGTTCTTCCAAATTTTCTTAAGTTTTAAAGTTTTGATTTTTAAATTTAGTCCTCAACGCATTGAAATTTGTTGTTGTATATAAAATGTGAACTACTAAATAACATTTTAAATATGGATGACCCATTGTCCTAACACAATTGTTGAAAAGTCCATCATTTTCCCACTGATCTGTGAAGGCAGCCTGTTTCTATATATCAGTAGGTACGTTACAGCATTGAGATTCTGCACTATTTACTTGTCTATTCTAATGCCAGCACTACTAGGTATTATTTACTATAGCTTTTATAATAAATGTTAATATTAGGGTTTTTTGAAATTTAAAAACGCTATTGCTAAAAAATGCTAACATTCATCTGAGCCTTTAGCAAATCATAATCATTTAGCTGGTGGAGGGTCTTGCCTCAATGTTTGATGGCTGCTGACTGATCACAGTGGTGGTTGCTGAAGAATAGGATGGCCGTGGCAATTTCTTAAAATAAGACAACAATGAAGTCTGCCACATCGACTGATGCTTCCTTTCACAAAAGGTTTTTTTATAGCATGCAATATTGTTTGATAGTATTATACTCACCATGGAAATTCCTTCAAAATTGGAGTTAAATCTTTTAAACTCAGGGATTTTTTTGACATAAGGTTAGATGAAGCTGAGTTGGACAGCATTTAAGTAAACATAGGTGAAAAAGGCACCAAATTATACATAGATATTTTCCTCAGAGTTTATTCTTATTTTACATATTTATCTTGATTATTATCATTTGCCTTTTGCTTTTTCATATTAACTTATGAGAGGGTTTTAAAATTCCTTCAAACACTCTGATTAAGAGTCTAACAAAGCTTGTAGTTAGGGAAGTCAATTACTTCTTCAGAAACAAAAATGTTTTGGAGCTTAAATCAACAATGAGATACCACTATATACCTATTAGAATGGCTCAAATCCAAAATACTGACAACACTGAATGCTGGTGAAGATGTGGAGCAATGGGAGATGTAATTCATTGCTGGTGGGAATGCAAAATGGTATAGCCACTTTGGAAGACCATTTGCAGTTTCTTACAAAAATAAATACAGTATACTTCTACCACACAATCCAGCAATTGTGCTCCTTGGAATTTCTCCAAATGTGTTAAAAACTTATTTCCACACCAATAACTGCACACAGGTGTTTATAGAAACTTTATTCATAATTGCCAAAATATGGAAGCAAACAAGACGTCTTTCACAAGGTGAATGGATAAACAAATTGTATATCCAGACAATGAAATCCTATTCATTGATTTTAAAAAAATGAGCTATGAAGCCACACAAAGTCATGGAAGAACTTAAATGCATATTGCTACATGAAAGAAGTCAATCTGAAAAGCCTACCTACTGTATAATTTCAACTGTATGATAATCTGGAAAAGGCAAAAATGTGGAGACAATAAAAAAGATCAGTCTTTGTCAGGGTTTTGGGGGAGGTTTGGAGGAATGAATTTTTTCAAAAATGTTATTGGAGAACTAACTTTCAGAATGAGGCAATGAGATTGAACTAGATTGAGTTGGATATCCGTATTATTTGCTTTCATAGCACCTTGTTTTCACCCAGAATATGAGATATATCTCATTCCTGTAATTAGGGGGTAAGCTTCTTGAGGGGAGTGAACAGTTTTATTTATTGTTTTATTACCAGTGGTAGTGGACAACCCAGCACTTGTTTGGTGCTCAAAACGTTTGTGAATTAATGTATAGCTCTGATGATGCAATATAATAAGAACTTATAAAGGAGATGGGAGGAAGACTACAAGGAAAAAATACATAAGATGAACGAATGCTCATTTGTCATAAACAAACAGAATAAAAATGAAACAATAAAACCAAACCTTAAGCCCCACTATATTTTCCACAGTCACACTTTATGCTTAGAGGTGAAGATTTCACTTTCCTTGGATTCACCTGCTTCTATAGAGATAAATCTGCAAGTAGAGGATGCTGCCACAAGTTTATGAGCATGCTTTCTGGAAGGTCTCTAGGGTGGAGGCAAGCATGCTTTTCTTCCTTACAAAAACCCCCCTAATATAGCTAACTTAAAAAATGTAAGTAAACATTACATTCAAAGGAAAATAATGTAGATCAGGTGTCTAGAGGAAAACACCTGGGTGTAATTTGGTGTCATCTTCACTTATATTTAAATGTTGCCCAGGCCAGCTTATTCTAACCTCATACCAGACACTGACTCTATTTGCTACTATGACTTCTTGTTCTAGCTCTTCCCACCCCAAGCTTTTTACTATTCCCTGTCAACCCTTTTTACCCAACCCTCAACCAACCAACCAACCAGCATTATCTCACTTACAGACATCAAAGGTGCCATCAAGAGGGGGGCAGCATATGCCATTAAATGGGAAAACCTATTTTCAGAAACCTGGTTAACTAACAAGGGGTTAGTGTCCAGAAGAGATAAAGAACCCTTATGAATAAATAAGGAAAAGGAAGTCAATCCAATAGGGGAAATGGGTAAAAAAAAAAAAAAAGAACAGAAGTGCGGGCTGGGTGCGGTGACTCACTCCTGTAATCCCAGCACTTTGGGAGGCCAAGGCAGGCAGATCACCTGAAGTCGGGAGTTTGAGACCAGCCTGACCAACACGGAGAAACCCCATCTCTACTAAATATACAAAATTAGCCGGGCGTGGTGGCTCATGCCTGTAATCCCAGCTACTCGGGAGGCTGAGGCAGGAGAATCACTTGAATCTGAGAGGCAGATGTTGTGATGAGCTCAGACCGCACCATTGCACTCCAGCCTGCAAGAGCAAAACTTCATCTCAAAAAAAAAAAAAAAAAATGAAAGAACAGAAGTGCTACTGAATACTGCCAAATGAGCCAATTAAAATGGCAGAAGCTAGAAAGACTGATAATACTAAGTGCTGCCAAAGATGCAGAGCTGTGGCAACTCTCATTCAGTGCTGGTGAGCATGCATATTGGTACAACCACCCTTTTTTATGTATTTTTATTATAGTTTAATTCTAGGGTGCATGTACACAATGTGCAGGTTTGTTACATATGTATACATATGCCATGTTGGTGTGCTGCATCCATTAACTCGTCATTTACATTAGGTATATCTCCTAATGCTATCCCTCCCCACTCACCCCACCTCATGACAGGCCCCAGTGTGTGATGTTCCCCTTCCTGTGTCCATGTGTTCTCATTGTTCAATTCCCACCTGTGAGTGAGAACATGCGGTGTTTGGTTTTTTGTCCTTGTGATAGTTTGCTGAGAATGATGGTTTCCAGCTTCATCCATGTCCCTAAAAAGGACATGAACTCATCCTTTTTTATGGCTGCATAGTATTCCATGGTGTATATGTGCCACATTTTCTTAATCCAGTCTATCATTGTTGGACATTTGGGTTGGTTCCAAGTCTTTGCTATTGTGAATAGTGCCACAATAAACATACGTGTGCATGTGTCTTTATAGTAGTATGATTTATAATCCTTTGGGTATATACCCAGTAATGGGATCACTGGGTCAAATGGTATTTCTAGTTCTAGATCCTTGAGGAATCACCATACTGTCTTCCACAATGGTTGAACTAGTTTACAGTCCCACCAACAGTGTAAAAGCATTCCTATTTCTCCACATCCTCTCCAGCACCTGTTGTTTCCTGACTTTCTAGTGATTGCCATTCTAACTGGTGTGAGATGGTATCTCATTGTGGTTTTGATTTGCATTTCTCTGATGGCCAGTGATGATGAACATTTTTTCACGTGTCTGTTGGCTGCATAAATGTCTTCTTTTGAGAGGTGTCTGTTCATATCCTTTGCCCACTTGTTGATGGGGTTGTTTGTTTTCTTCTTATAAATTTGTTTGAGTTCTTTGTATATTCTGGATATTAGCCCTTTGTCAGATGAGTAGGTTGCGAAAATTTTCTCCCATTCTGTAGGTTGCCCGTTCACTCTGATGGTAGTTTTTTTTGCTCTGCAGAAGCTCTTTGGTTTAATTAGATCCCATTTGTCAATTTTGGCTTTTGTTGCCATTGCTTTTGGTGTTTTAGACATGAAGTCCTTGCCCATGCCTATGTCCTGAATGGTATTGCCTAGGTTTTTTTCTAGGGTTTTTATGGTTTTAGATCTAACATTTAAGTCTTTAATCCATCTTGAATTAATTTTTGTATAAGGTGTAAGGAAGGGATCCAGTTTCAGCTTTCTACATGTGGCTAGCCAGTTTTCCCAGCACCATTTATTAAATAGGGAATCCTTTCCTCATTTCTTGTTTTTGTCAGGTTTGTCAAAGATCAGATGGTTGTAGATGTGTGGTATTATCTCTGAGTGCTCTCTTCTGTTCCATTGGTCTATATCTCTGTTTTGGTACCAGTATCATGCTGTTTTGGTTACTGTAGCCTTGTAGTATAGTTTGAAGTCAGGTAGTGTGATGCCTCCAGCTTTGTTGTTTTGGCTTAGGATTGACTTGGCAATGCAGGCACTTTTTTGGTTCCATATGAACTTTAAAGTAGTTTTTTCCAATTCTGTGAAGAAAGTCATTGGTACCTTGATGGGGATGGCATTGAATGTATAAATTACCTTGGGCAGTATGGCCATTTTCACAATATTGATGCTTCCTACCCATGAGCATGGAATGTTCTTCCTTTTGTTTGTATCCTCCTTTATTTTGTTGAGCAGTGGTTTGTAGTTCTCCTTGAAGAGGTCCTTCACATCCCTTGTAAGTTGGATTCCTAGGTATTTTATTCTCTTTGAAGCAATTGTGAATGGGAGTTCACTCATGATTTGGCTCTCTGTTTGTCTGTTATTGGTGTATAAGAATGCTTGTGATTTTTGCACATTGATTTTGTATCCTGCAACTTTGCTGAATTTGCTTTTCAGCTTAAGGGGATTTTGGGCTGAGACAATGGGGTTTTCTAGATATACAATCATGTCATCTGCAAACAGGGACAATTTGACTTCCTCTTTTCCTAATTGAATACCCTTTATTTGTTTCTCCTGCCTAATTGCCCTGGCCAGAACTTCCAACACTATGTTGAATAGGAGTGGTGAGAGAGGGCATCCCTGTCTTGTGCCAGTTTTCAAAGGGAATGCTTCCAGTTTTTGCCCATTCAGTATGATATTGGCTGTGGGTTTGTCATAGATAGCTCTTATTATTTTGAGATACGTCCCATCAATACCTAATTTATTGAGAGTTTTTAGCATGAAGCGCTGTTGAATTTTGTCAAAGGCCTTTTCCGCATCTATTGAGATAATCCTGTGGTTTCTGTCTTTGGTTCTGTTTGTATGCCGGATTGCGTTTATTGATTTTTGTATGTTGGACCATCCTTGCATCCCAGGGATGAAGCCCACTTGATCATGGTGGATAAGCTTTTTGATGTGCTGCTGGATTCGGTTTGCCAGTATTTTATTGAGGATTTTTGCGTCAATGTTCATCAGGGATATTGGTCTAAAATTCTCTTTTTTTGTTGTGTCTCTGCCAGGCTTTGGTATCAGGATGATGCTGGCCTCATAAAATGAGTTAGGGAGGATTCCCTCTTTTTCTGTTGATTGGAATAGTTTCAGAAGGAATGGTGTCAGCTCCTCCTTCTACCTCTGGTAGAATTCGGCTGTGAGTTCATCTGGTCCTGGACTTTTTTTGGTTGGTAAGCTATTAATTATTGCCTCAATTTCAGAGCCTGTTATTAGTCTATTCAGAGATTCAACTTCTTCCTGGTTTAGTCTTGGGAGGGTGTATGTGTCCAGGAATGTATCCATTTCTTCTAGATTTTCTAGTTTATTTGCATCAAGGTGTTTATAGTATTCTCTGATGGTAGTTCGCATTTCTGTGGGATCAGTGGTGATATCCCCTTTATCATTTCTTATTGCGTCTATTTGATTCTTCTCTCTTTTCTTCTTTATTAGTCTTGCTAGCGGTCTATCAATTTTGTTGATCCTTTCAAAAAACCAGCTCCTGGATTCATTAATTTTTTGAAGGGTTTTTTGTGTCTCTATTTCCTTCAGTTCTGCTCTGATTTTAGTTATTCTTGCCTTCTGCTAGCTTTTGAATGTGTTTGCTTTGCTTCTCTAGTTCTTTTAATTGTGATGTTAGGTTGTCAATTTTAGATCTTTCCTGCTTTCTCTTGTGGGCATTTAGTGCTATAAATTTCCCCCTACACACTGCTTTAATTGTGTCCCAAAGATTCTGGTATGTTGTATCTTTGTTCTCATTGGTTTCAAAGAACATCTTTATCTCTGCCTTCATTTCATTCTGTACCCAGTAGTCATTCAGGAGCAGGTTCTTCAGTTTCCATGTATCTGAGCGGTTTTGAGTGAGTTTCTTAATCCTGAGTTCTAGTTTGATTGCACTGTGGTCTGAGAGACAGTTTGTTATAATTTCTGCTCTTTTACATTTGCTGAGGAGAGCTTTACTTCCAACTATGTGGTCAATTTTGGAATAAGTGCGATGTGGTGCTAAGAAGAATGTATATTCTGTTCATTTGGGCTGGAGAGTTCTGTAGATGTCTATTAGGTCTGCTTGGTGCAGAACTGAGTTCAATATCCTTGTTAACTTTCTGTCTCGTGGATCTGTCTAATGTTGACAGTGGAGTGTTAAAGTCTCCCATTATTATTGTGTGGGAATCTAAGTCTCTTTGTAGGCCTCTAAGGACTTGCTTTATGAATCTGGGTGCTCCTGTATTGGGTGCATAAGTATTTAGGATAGTTAGCTCTTCTTGTTGAATTGATCTCTTTTCCATTATGTAATGGCCTTCTTTGTCTCTTCTGATCTTTGTTGGTTTAAAGTCTGTTTTGCCAGAGGCTAGGATTGCAACCCCTGCCTTTTTTTGTTTTCCACTTTCTTGTTAGATCTTCCTCCATCCCTTTATTTTGAGCCTATGTGAGATGAGTTTCCTGAATACAGCACACTGATGGGTCTTGACTCTTTATCCAATTTGCCAGTCTGTGTCTTTTAATTGGAGCATCTAGCCCATTTACATTTAAGGTTAATATTGTTATGTGTGGATTTGATCCTGTCATTATGATGTTAGCTGGTTATTTTGCTCGTTAGTTGATGCAGTTTCTTCCTAGCACCGATGGTCTTTACAATTTGGCATGTTTTTGCAGTGGCTGGTACCGGTTGTTCCTTTCCATGTTTAGTGCTTCCTTCAGGAGCTCTTTTAGGACAGGCCTGGTGGTGATGAAATCCCTCAGCATTTGCTTGTCTGTAAGGGATTTTATTTCTCCTTCACTTATGAAGCTTAGTTTGGCTGGATATGAAACTCTGGGTTGAAAATTCTTTGGTTTAAGAATGTTGAATGTTGGCCCCCACTCTCTTCTGGCTTGTAGAGTTTCTGCTGAGAGATCTGCTCTTAGTCTGATGGGCTTCCATTTGTGGGTAACCCAACCTTTCTCTCTGGCTGCCTTTAATATTTTTTCCTTCATTTCACCTTTATTGAATCTGACAATTACGTGTCTTTGAGTTGCTCTTCTCGAGGAGTATCTTTGTGGCATTCTCTGTATTTCCTGAATTTGAATGTTGGCCTACCTTGCTAGGTTGGGGAAGTTTTCCTGGATGATAACCTGCAGAGTGTTTTCCAGCTTGGTTCCATTCTCCCCGTCACTTTCAGGTAAACCAATGAGATGTAGATTTGGTCTTTTCACATAGTCCCATATTTCTTGGAGGCTTTGTTAATTTTTTTTATTCTTTTTTCTCTAAACTTCTCTTCTCGCTTCATTTCATTCATTTGATCTTCAATCACTGATACCCTTTCTTCCAGCTGATCCAATCGGCTACTGAAGCTTGTGCATGTGTCACGTAGTTCTCGTGCCGTGGTTTTCAGCTCCATCAGGTCATTTAAGGCCTTCTCTACATTGGTTATTCTAGTTAGCCATTCATCTAATCTTTTTCAAGGTTTTTCACTTCTTTGCGATGGGTTTGAATTTCCTCCTTTAGCTCAGAGAAGTTTGATCGTCTGAAGCCTTCTTTTCTCAACTTGTCAAAGTCATTCTCTCTCCAGCTTTGTTCCATTGCTGGTGAGGAGCTGTGTTCCTTTGGAGGAGGAAAGGCACTCTGATTTTTAGAATTTTCAGTTTTTCTGCTCAGTTTTTTCCCCATCTTTGTGGTTTTATCTACCTTTGGTCTTTGATGATGATGACATACAGATGGGGTTTTGGCGTGGATGTCCTTTCTGTTTGTTTGTTTATTTTCCTTGTAACAGTCAGGACCCTCAGCTGCAGATCTGTTGGAGTTTGCTGGAGGACCACTCCAGACCCTGTTTGCCTGGGTATCACCAGCGGAGGCTGCAGAGCAGTGAATATTGCTGAACAGCAAATGTTGCTGTCTGATTATTCTTCTGGAAGTTTCGTCTCAGAGGGGTACCTGGCCATGTGAGGTGTCAGTCTGCCCCTACTTGGGGGTGCCTCCCAGTTAGGCTACTCGGGGGTCAGGGACCCACTCGAGGAGGCAGTCTGTCCGTTCTCAGATCTCAAGCTGCGTGCTGGGAGAACCACTACTCTCTTTAAAGCTGTCAGACAGGGACATTTAAGTCTGCAGAGGTTTCTCTTGCCTTTTATTCGGCTATGCCCTGCCCCCAGAGGTGGAGTCTACAGAGGCAGGCAGGCCTCCTTGAGCTGTGGTGGGCTCCACCCAGTTCAAGGTTCCTCACCACTTTGTTTACCTACTCAAGTCTCAGCAATGGCACGCGCCCCTCCCCAAGCCTCGCTGCTGCCTTGCAGTTTGACCTCAAACTGCTGTGCTAGAAATGAGCGAGGCTCCGTGGGCGTGGGACCCTCTGAGCCAGACACAGGTTATAATCTCCTGGTGTGCCATTTGCTAAGACCACTGGAAAAGTGCAGTATTAGGGTGGGAGTGACCTGATTTTCCAGGTGCCATCTGTCACAGCATTGCTTGACTAGGAAAGGGAATTCCGTGACCCCTTGCACTTCCCGGGTGAGGTGATGCCTCACCCTGCTTCGGCTCACACTCAGTGCGCTGCACCCACTGTCTGGCACCCACTGTCCGACAAGCCCCAGTGAGATGAACCTGGTACCTCAGTTGGAAATGCAGAAATCACCCGTCTTCTGCATCTCTCACACTGGGAGCTGTAGACTGGAGCTGTTCCTATTCGGCCATCTTGGAACTGCCCCAGGTACAACCCACTCTTAAGAAACACTTTGCATTATCTAGGAGTGTTGAACATGACCATACTGTATGGCCCAGCCATTCTACTACAAAGTATTGGGAAACTCTGGCATGCAAGTACTAGGAGACGGCTACCTAAATGTTTAAAGTGGCATTGTTTTTAATAGGCAAAAACCTGGAAACATCCAAGTGTTTATAAACAGTAAGATCCATATATAAATGTAGAATAGTTAGCAAAATTATACTGCAGTGAAAAGGAATCAACTCCTGTACATACATCAATATGGACAATCTCAAAGATTTGAACTTGAACAGAAGATGCAAGTTGTAGAAGAAGACGCAATATTATTCCATTGCAAATATTCAAACATAGGGGCACATAGGTCATAAAGACTAAAAGGAAACTAGAGAATGGTTACAATTTCAGGATAGTGGTTCCCTCTAAGAAGGTTGTTGGGGTGGGGTGTTCAATCACAGAATGGTTTCTGGGGATGATAATGTTCTATTTCTTGTATTAGGTGGTGGGCATATGGGTGTTTATTTTATTGCTGCTCTTTATTTTTTATTTTTAAAATTAATTAATTGAGAAAATTTTGAGAGATGGGGTCTCGCTCTGTTGTCCAAGCTGGAGTACAATGGTGCAGTTATAATTTACTGCAACCTTGAACTGCTGGGCTCAAGCAATCTTCCTGCTTCAGCTTCCCAAGTAGCTGGGACTAGAGGTGTATGCCACCATGCCTGGCTAGTTTTTAAATTTTTTTTTGTAGAGCCAATGTCTTTCTGTGTTTCCTAGGCTGGTCTCAAATTCCTGACCTCAAGTGATCCTCCCACCTCAGCCTCCCAAAGTACTCAGATTACAGGCATAAGCCACTGTGCCTGACCTATTTTTGCTCTTTAAACTGTACAAATGCTTTCTATACAAACTTGTGTGTAAGTTATATTTTATAATTCTAGCAAAAGTCACCTATAGATACATAGGGCAGTAACCTCCCACAGATTTAAGATCAGCTTAAATTGTTCTTGATGCCTTACCTTTGCTCTTTCTTTTCAAGCCTTCCCTTCCCACTCTGCAGGCTTCTGCTTCTTTATGTCATTTCCGTTTTCAGTAGTTCACTGTCTCCCTGACTCCTTAGTACTCTGCTCACAGGCCACAAACCTGTGAACCTATCCCACTAATGTCCCTCTGTGGTCCTGGAGAGCAGTAAAATGCAGTGCTGCATGAGAAAAGTACCTAGGCAAGAATAGAATTACATAATCTGATAAGTTAATTAATTACATAAGCTCATTTTTATTAGAGCCATTTTGTGTGCCAAGCTGTTTGCCAAGTATAAGGATACAACCTTATCCCCAGCAGGAGACCCACAGCCTATTACAATCTGTCAAGTGCATTTCCCCTGGCTTGCTAATGCAGATGAATTAGAGGTGGCTCCCGCTAGTAGGATTATTTTGGGAAGGATTTTTCTGTCTTCCATAGGGGAAGAGGTAACATCTGTGTAATAGATTTGCTATCCCTAGATCTAAAGTCCAAGCACATAAAAGAAAAGTGAAGAGGACAAGAGTCACTCTAGAAAGAATATCTGAATGTATCAACATGCACATGTGTGTTAAAAATAAAAGATACTTTAATATCAAACAGAGGAAGAAAAAGTTTGCTCAATAAACCCTTGCTATGAAATCTTTTTCCTGTGAGCGTCTGTGGTACAGTTTTATTTTCCATTTATTTGGCATTAGCCATGAACCCTTTTGTCTTTAATGCCTTTGCTTCATCTGTTCAACTCAAGTATTAGTTTTGTATGGTAAAAAGAGCTTGCATTTACGTCTCACATGGAAATTAATGGTAAGCTTGTATATTATATATTTAAGTAGTATTTATTGACTGATTTGTCTAACTTAATTTTAGTACCAGGACTGAACCAAATATTAAGTACCATTTAGATATAATGGCTTGCAGTGAGACAAATTTCTTCCTTGTTGGTTTATTTTTCTAAGGGGGGTGGCTTATATTTCTTGGAAATGAAATAGCCTTAGATTCTGATTCTAACTTGCAAACCAATGATAAACTTATTAGTGTGTGGGGAAAATCACAGATGCTTAATAATTGAATTGTTTCTTCCATAAAGAAACCTTTTTAAAAGTTGAAAACAATGTAGCACTGTACTTCTTTTTATAGCATTCCACCTACATAGTATAATTTAGGGTAGGTGCTTTATAGCGTATTTCGAATACAGATTGTCACCTTAAATATATATTCTTTATTTTATTGCTAGAAGTTGTTAGATATTTGTATACTACAGAGCAAACATCATCCCTCTTTGCCTTAGGAACATTTCCTTTAGGCAGAAACATGTAAACAGGAGATAATAGAAATGGACCAGAGAAAACATTTGAGCATAGTATAGCTTAACTGTATGATACCATGTTTCTGATTTTTTGATGGAAGATTTAGATCTGGGAAAGACATGTATTTTAGAATCAAAGGGGAAGTGACAACTAAGTAAAACAACTTATTTGAAAACTTGATCTACTAAACCAGAGAATAACATTAGTTTTTCTTTTTTTCTGCATTTTGAGAACATTTTTGGGTTTAAAAGGACTGGTCTCATAGGTCTGCCTATGTCTTGTGGTTTCAGGTAGATCTGGACCTCTCTCATGCTTTCCAAAATCATTCCCCATCTGCTGGGTGATACTGTAAATATCTACAACAGTAGGCAACTCATTCATTCTACTATTAGATTTAAGGCTTAAAGTGAAGTTTTCCTGGGAGAATGTAACACAATGATTTACTATCAAACTACGATTTCCATTATTGATAACCAGATTCTTAATTAGAACAGATTTTGGTAGATGGGCAAGGGAGGAGAGCATAGAAAGGATCATAGTAAGCATGAGAAATCCAAAATAAAAATTCAATTTACAGCTGCTTCTCTTCTAAAATATCAATGCCACAAATAAAAATTTTTAGGGCCGGGCCTGGTGACTCATGCCTGTAATCCCAGCTCTTTGGGAGGTCGAGGCAGGTGGATCATCTGAGGTCAGGAGTTCAAGACCAGCCTGGCCAACATGGTGAAACCCTGTCTCTACTAAAAATACAAAAATTATCCAGGTGTGGTGGTGCGCGCCTGTAGTCCCAGCTACGTGGGGGGGCTGAGGCAGCAGAATCGCTTGAACCCAGGAGGCAGAGGTGGCAGTGAGCTGAGATTGCACCACTGCACTCTAGCCTGGGTGACAGAGCCAGACTCTGTCTCAAAAAAAGAAAAAAATTTAAGTGTGTGTGTGTGTGTGTGTGTGTGTGTGTGTGTGTGTGAAATATCACGCATAAAGTATTTAGGAAAGGTAACTTTGCTCCTGACGTTGACTAGTCCCCAGTCCCCTATTGCCAGTGAGCTTCTTATCACACTCCAATCCTGACAATGATGCTGGACACCATTAAAGTGTTTAACAGATATCCATTAAAAGAGACAGAATATCAGCTCCTTTTTCTGCATGTCTGTGCTATGGGACAGTGAGAGAAATCAATATAAAACTACTTTTTCTCTCTTGGAAGCTCTGTTGGAGAGCAACTCAGCATTGGCAATACCAATTTCATCATAACTGGATAAATATAGGAATTAGTATATAATTTTTATCTCTTTAGTATATTTCTTATATAATTGGTATATGATAAAATTAATGGATGATAATGAGAAATTTTTGTTATTATTATACTTTAAGTTTTAGGGTACATGTGCACAATGTGCAGGTTAGTTACACATGTATACATGTGCCATGTTGGTGTGCTGCACCCATTAACTAGTCATTTACATTAGGTATATCTCCTAATGCTATCCCTCCCCCATCCCCCGACCCCACAACAGGCCCTGGTGTGTGATGTTCCCCTTCCTGTGTCCATGTGTTCTCATTGTTCAATTCCCACCTATGAGTGAGAACATGCGGTGTTTGGTTCTTTGTCCTTGCGATAGTTTGCTGAGAATGATGGTTTCCAGCTTCATCCATGTCCCTACAAAGGACATGAACTCATCATTTTTTATGGCTGCATAGTACTCCATGGTGTATATGTGCCACATTTTCTTAATCCAGTCTATCATTTTTGAACATTTGGGTTGGTTCCAAGTCTTTGCTATTGTGAATAGTGCCTCAATAAACATACGTGTGCATGTGTCTTTATAGCAGCATGATTTATAATCCTTTGGGTATATACCCAGTAATGGGATGGCTGGGTCAAATGGTATTTCTAGTTCTAGATCCCTGAGGAATCGCCACACTGACTTCCACAATGGTTGAACTAGTTTACAGTCCCACCAACAGTGTAAAAGTGTTCCTATTTCTCCACATCCTCTCCAGCACCAGTTGTTTCCTGACTTTTTAATGATCGCCATTCTAACTGGTGTGAGATGGTATCTCATTGTGGTTTTGATTTGCATTTCTCTGATGGCCAGTGATGATGAACATTTTTTCATGTGTCTTTTGGCTGCATAAATGTCTTCTTTTGAGAGGTGTCTGTTCATATCCTTCGCCCACTTGTTGATGGGGTTGTTTGTTTTTTTCTTGTAAATTTGTTTGAGTTCTTTGTAGATTCTGGATATTAGCCCTTTGTCAGATGAGTAGATTGCAAAAATTTTCTCCCATTCTGTAGGTTGCCTGTTCGCTCTGATGGTAGTTTCTTTTGCTGTGCAGAAGCTCTTTAGTTTAATTAGATCCCATTTGTCAATTTTGGCTTTTGTTGCCATTGCTTTTGGTGTTTTAGACATGAAGTCCTTGCCCATGCCTATGTCCTGAATGGTATTGCCTAGGTTTTCTTCTAGGGCTTTTATGGTTTCAGGTCTAACATTTAAGTCTTTAATCCATCTTGAATTAATTTTTGTATAAGGTGTAAGGGAGGGATCCAGTTTCAGCTTTCTACATATGGCTAGCCAGTTTTCCCAGCATCATTTGTTAAATAGGGAATCCTTTCCCCATTTCTTGTTTTTGTCAGGTTTGTCAAAGATCAGGTGGTTGTAGATATGCGGCGTTATTTCTGAGGGTTCTGTTCTGTTCCATTGGTCTATATCTCTGTTTTGTACCAGTATACCAGTACCATGCTGTTTTGGTTACTGTAGCCTTGTAGTATAGTTTGAAGTCAGGTAGCATGATGCCTCCAGCTTTGTTCTTTTGGCTTAGGATTGACTTGGCGATGCGGGCTCTTTTTTGGTTCCATATGAACTTTAAAGTAGTTTTTTTCCAATTCTGTGAAGAAAGTCATTGGTAGCTTGATGGGGATGGCATTGAATCTATAAATTACCTTGGGCAGTATGGCCATTTTCACGATATTGATTCTTCCTACCTATGACCATGGAATGTTCTTCCATTTGTTTGTATCCTCTTTTATTTCATTGAGCAGTGGTTTGTAGTTCTCCTTGAAGAGGTCCTTCACATCCCTTGTAAGTTGGATTCCTAGGTATTTTATCCTCTTTGAAGCAATTGTGAATGGGAGTTCACTCATGATTTGGCTCTCTGTTTGTTATTGGTGTATAAGAATGCTCGTGATTTTTGTACATTGATTTTGTATCCTGAGACTTTGCTGAAGTTGCTTATCAGCTTAAGGAGATTTTGGGCTGAGACAATGGGGTTTTCTAGATATACAATCATGTCATCTGCAAGAAGGGACAACTTGACTTCCTCTTTTCCTAATTGAATACCCTTTATTTCCTTCTCCTGCCTAATTGCCCTGGCCAGAACTTCCAACACTATGTTGAATAGGAGTGGTGAGAGAGGGCATCCCTGTCTTGTGCCAGTTTTCAAAGGGAATGCTTCCAGTTTTTGCCCATTCAGTATGATATTGGCTGTGGGTTTGTCATAGATAGCTCTTATTATTTTGAGATACGTCCCATCAATACCTAATTTATTGAGAGTTTTTAGCATGAAGCGTTGTTGAATTTTGTCAAAGGCCTTTTCTGCATCTATTGAGATAATCATGTGGTTTTTGTCTTTGGTTCTGTTTATATGCTGGATTACATTTATTGATTTGCATATATTGAACCAGCCTTGCATCCCAGGGATGAAGCCCAGTCGATCATGGTGGATAAGCTTTTTGATGTGCTGCTGGATTCGGTTTGCTAGTATTTTATTGAGGATTTTTGCATCAATGTTCATCAAGGATATTGGTCTAAATTTCTCTTTTTTGGTTGTGTCTCTGCCCGGCTTTGGTATCAGGATGATGCTGGCCTCACAAAATGAGTTAGGGAGGATTCCCTCTTTTTCTATTGATTGGAATAGTTTCAGAAGGAATGGTACCAGTTCCTCCTTGTACCTCTGGTAGAATTCGGCTGTGAATCCATCTGGTCCTGGACTCTTTTTGGTTGGTAAGCTATTGATTATTGCCACAATTTCAGAGCCTGTTATTGGTCTATTCAGAGATTCAACTTCTTCCTGGTTTAGTCTTGGGAGAGTGTAGGTGTCCAGGAATTTATCCATTCCTTCTAGATTTTCTAGTTTATTTGCATAGAGGTGTTTGTAGTATTCTCTGATGGTAGTTTGTATTTCTGTAGGATTGGTGGTGATATCCCCTTTATCATTTTTTATTGCATCTATTTGATTCTTCTCTCTTTTCTTCTTTATTAGTCTTGCTAGCGGTCTATCACTTTTATTGATCCTTTCAAAAAACCAGCTCCTGGATTCATTAATTTTTTGAAGGTTTTTTTGTGTCTCTATTTCCTTCAGTTCTGCTCTGATTTTAGTTATTTCTTGCCTTCTGCTAGCTTTTGAATGTGTTTGCTCTTGCTTCTCTAGTGCTTTTAACTGTGATATTAGGGTGTCAATTTTGGATCTTTCCTGCTTTCTCTTGTGGGCATTTAGTGCTATAAATTTCCCTGTACACACTGCTTTGAATGCGTCCCAGAGATTCTGGTATGTTGTGTCTTTGTTCTCGTTGATTTCAAAGAACATTTTTATTTCTGCCTTCATTTTGTTATGTACCCAGTAGTCTTTCAGGAGCAGGTTGTTCAGTTTCCATGTACTTGAGCAGTTTTGAGTGAGTTTCTTAATCCTGAGTTCTAGTTTGATTGCACTGTGGTCTGAGACACAGTTTGTTATAATTTCTCTTCTTTTACATTTGCTGAGGAGAGCTTTACTTCCAACAATGTGGTCAACTTTGGAGTAGGTGTTGTGTGATGCTGAGAAGAATGTATATTCTGTTCATTTGTGGTGGAGAGTTCTGTAGATTTCTATTTGGTCCACTTGGTGCAGAGCTGAGTTCAATTCCTGGGTATCCTTGTTAACTTTCTGTCTTGTTGATCTGTCTAATGTTGACAGTGGGGTGTTAAAGTCTCCCATTATTATTGTGTGGGGGTATAAGTCTCTTTGTAGGTCACTCAGGACTTGGTTTATGAATCTGGGTGCTCCTGTATTGGGTGCATATATATTTAGGATAGTTAGCTCTTCTTGTTGAATTGATCCCTTTACCATTATGTAATGGCCTTCTTTGTCTCTTCTGATCTTTGTTGGTTTAAAGTCTGTTTTATCAGAGACTAGTATTGCAACCCCTGCTTTGTTTTGTTTTCCATTTGCTTGTTAGATCTTCCTCCATCCTTTTATTTTGAGCCTATGTGTGTCTCTGCACATGAGATAGGTTTCCTGAATACAGCACACTGATGGGTCTTGACTCTTTGTCCAATTTGCCAGTCTGTGTATTTTAATTGGAGCATTTAGTCCATTTACATTTAAAGTTAATATTGTTATGTGTGAATTTGATCCTGTTGTTATGATGTTAGCTGGTTATTTTGCTCGTTAGTTGATGCAGTTTCTTCCTAGCATCGATGGTCTTTATAATTTGGCATGTTTTTGCAGTGGCTGGTGCCGGTTTTTCCTTTCCATGTTTAGTGCTTCCTTTAGGAGCTCTTTTAGGGCAGGCCTGGTGGTGCCAAAATCTCTCAGCATTTGCTTGTCTGCAAGGGATTTTATTTCTCCTTCACTTATGAAGCTTAGTTTGGCCAGATATGAAATTCTGGGTTGAAAATTCTTTGCTTTAAGAATGTTGAAAATTGGCCCCCACTCTCTTCTGGCTTGTAGAGTTTCTGCCAAGAGATCCGCTGTTAGTCTGATGGGCTTCCCTTTGTGGTTAACCCGACCTTTCTCTCTGGCTGCCCTTAACTTTTTTCCCTCATTTCAACTTTGGTGAATCTGACAATTATGTGTCTTGGAGTTGCTCTTCTCGAGGAGTATCTTTGTGGCGTTCTCTGTATTTCCTGAATCTGAATGTTGGCCTGTCTTGCTAGATTGGGGCAGCCAAGATGGCCGAATAGGAACAGCTCCGTCTACAGCTCCCAGCGTGAGTGACGCAGAAGACGGTGATTTCTGCATTTCCATCTGAGGTACCAGGTTCATCTCACTAGGGAGTGCCAGACAGTGGGCACAGGACAGTGGGTGCAGCGCACCGTGCATGAGAGGAAGCAGGGCGAGGCATTGCCTCACTCGGGAAGCGCAAGGGGTCAGGGAGTTCCCTTTCCTAGTCAAAGAAAAGGGTGACAGACAGCACCTGGAAAATCGGGTCACTCCCACCCTAATACTGTGCTCTTCCGACGGGCTTAAAAAACGGCGCACCACAAGATTATGTCTCTCACCTGGCTTGGAGGGTCCTATGCCCACGGAGTCTTGCTGATTGCTAGCACAGCAGTCTGAGATCAAACTGCAAGAGGGCAGCGAGGCTGGGGAGGGGTGCCCGCCATTGCCGGGGCCTGCTTAGGTAAACAAAGCAGCGGGGAAGCTCAAACTGGGTGGAGCCCACCACAGCTCGAGGAGGCCTGCCTGCCTCTGTAGGCTCCACCTCTGGGGGCAGGGCACAGACAAACAAAAAGACAGCAGTAACCTCTGCAGACTTAAATGTCCCTGTCTGACAGCTTTGCAGACAGCAGTGGTTCTCCCAGCACGCAGCTGGAGATCTGAGAACGGGCAGACTGCCTCCTCAAGTGGGTCCCTGACCCCTGACCCCCGAGTAGCCTAACTGGGAGGCACCCTCCAGTAGGGGCAGACTGACACCTCACACAGCTGGGTACTCCTCTGCGACAAAACTTCCAGAGGAACGATCAGACAGCAGCATTCGTGGCTCACGAAAATCCACTGTTCTGCAGCCACCGCTGCTGACACCCAGGCAAACAGGGTCTGGAGTGGACCTCTAGCAAACTCCAAGAGACCTACAGCTGAGGGTCCTGTCTGTTAGAAGGAAAACTAACAAACAGAAAGAACATCCACACCAAAAACGCATCTGTACATCACCATCATCAAAGACCAAAAGTAGATAAAACCACAAAGATGGGGAAAAAACAGAGCAGAAAAACTGGAAACTCTAAAAAGCAGAGCACCTCTCCTCCTCCAAAGGAGCGCAGTTCCTCACCAGCAGCGGAACAAAGCTGGACGGAGAATGACTTTGACGAGTTGAGAGAAGGAGGCTTCAGACGATCAAACTACTCCGAGCTACAGGAGGAAATTCAAACCAAAGGCAAAGAAGTTAAAAACTTTGAAAAAAATTTAGAAGAATGTATAACTAGAATAACCAAGACAGAGAAGTGCTTAAAGGAGCTGATGGAGCTGAAAGCCAAGGCTCGAGAACTACGTGAAGAATGCAGAAGCCTCAGGAGCCGATGCGATCAACTGGAAGAAAGGGTATCAGTGATGGAAGATGAAATGAATGAAATGAAGTAAGAAGGGAAGTTTAGAGAAAAAAGAATAAAAAGAAAGGAACAAAGCCTCCAAGAAATATGGGACTATGTGAACAGACCAAATCTAGGTCTGATTGGTGTACCTGAAAGTGACGGGGAGAATGGAACCAAGTTGGAAAACACTCTGCAGGATATTATCCAGGTGAACAGGTTTTAACACCTTATAGGTTCCTTCGTTAATTAATGATTTAAATAAAATCTTTGGCATGCATTTATTTTATATCTATGTGAGTCCTGATTGTACCCTCTTTTAATAAGTATCCTTTAATATTACCAATGGTTTAGGTCTAAAAAAGATAAATCTGACTGGGCATCTTTATGTTTTTTTCCCTCTGACTGGTGAGTAGTGAAAACATCTGGGAAGAAATAGATGCAATATGTAAAGTGTACTATGGAACTGATTCTTGGTGATAAAAATAAATGCTCTAAGGTCACATGTTGAACAGGGAACATGCTGGAGCCACCTCTGCAATCCTCCTTCCCCACCTCTAATTCCTCCCAGCCCCATCCCACTGCCTGCTGTCAACCTTCACACATGGAAGTAAGTGGAGTGAAACCTGGTAAAAAGCCCTTATGAAAACTCAGAAGAGAGAATGGAGCCAGGATATTGCAATAAATAAAGAATATTGACTAAGTCATATTCTTATCCTTCCTACCTACCGTTTAATCACTGCCATTCCTTCAAATTACAGACAAGTGGATAGACTTAAAATACTCAGCTCTTAGACTGTATCCCTGAGTAAAGAAAAACTGGTTTCATATTTGGGGAAAAATCATAGCAGACAATCATAGCTTTTCTAGCTATGGCATTTTGCCCACATCCTTCGGAGCACTACCAGTCTACCATTTGCCAGTATCTTTAACTCTTTTCCTTAAGGCCTCCTCTGAATTTACAGGAGGCTTCCTGACTGTGGGGTCGGGGCGGGGCAGGGGAGAGTTAGCGCTCCTCTGAGAGCCGGCCTTGACCAAATGACTGATAGCAGTTGATATATGAGTACATGAGCAACCTTGCTCCTTGGGTTGGATAACTTTGAGGAGCATATTTTGAGTTATTTCTCAGAATCTACCCGAGGAATTAAGCTCCAGTTGCCTCCAGTAGTGGCTAGCCTTATAGACACACGCTTTATTCAGTGACTTCCCTTCTAGCTCATTTCTGTACTCCCTGCTGGACTTTTACACTTCCCAAATAAATTACTTGCTATGGAATATTTGCCGTAGGATATGCTTCTGATTACCCAAATTAAGACAGGATTCAAAAAGCCATTCATAATATACCAAAGCACATACAATGCCTGGCCAAAGCTGTCTAAGTGCATCAGCTAGGGTCCTAGCAAAAATGATGGCAAACTCAAAGGTTTTAACTGAAAAGCATTTAAGGAAGAAACTACTTACCAAAATTTGAATGATGTTAAGGAAACCAGTAGGAGATGGAGAAGCACTGGAGACTAGCAGAGCCAGAAAGATATTTCCTAAAGAGAAGAGGGGAAAGAATTGTGTTAGTGGAGTCATGTCAGTGATGGAGCCGTGGAAGAGAGGCCACCAGGCAGAAGCTGCAACAGTAGAGGGATGTGGTCATTGTAAGACCATGGCAAGGCAGGAAAGGAGTGGGGATAAGTGCCTAGGCTTTTCCCTCTTTCCATCTTCCAACCTCCTGCCAATTCTTCCTGTTGGCAGAATCCAATAAAAAGCCAGAGGGCAAAGGAGTCTGCTGTGGTAATGAAATCAATGTAAGTCAGCCTCCTTGGTCACAGAGCATGTCAGAGGAGGGTATAAATGGATCTGGGCATGGTAAGAAGAAGGAAAATTATCAGCAAACTAAGTGAGCAATATCTAAATAAATGGAATGGAAACTATACAAACATTTGACAGCAAAATAAAAAAGGAAATAAGCAAGTATGCAAAAGATAGCCAATTCATTCTAAAAGAAAATATCAACCAAGGAACATTTGCTTTACACTATAGAACAACCTAATAAAAATTTGAATCTGATATCGAGCTCAAAAATAAGATGCTAATACAACAAAATGAGATTTAAAAAAATTTCCAAACCCAAGGAAACAATTTGAGGATCAAATCTCAAAATAACAGAACTAATAAATGTGCAGAAATGTCAAGAAACAGAATTAATATAGCTGATGCTGAAAATAATGACAAGGAGAAATGAATAATCACAGATAAAGTTAATAAAAAGGACAAAAAGATTAAAACAATTAGAGAAATTAATAAGTATTGAGGACAGAAAAGATCCAACATAAGAATGGCAGACATCTTTTAAGTAGATAACACATGAAAGTAAAATAAGTATTAAAAATATGAGAAAATATCCCTACAATAAAGAATAAAAATTCTGATTGAAAATACTAATGAATTACAAGTAAATTTCATCCATAACACTCAACATGAACATATTCTAGTTGTAATGTTGTACCTTAAGGATGAAGAACACTCTAAGCATCCAGGCAGGCACAACAATCAAATCATCTACAAAGAGAAAAAAAAAGTTGATTATCAGATTTCTCAATTGAATATTGCAAATTTTAGAGGCACTGGAGAAATCTCTATTCTGAGGGAAGTAAGGTGTAACTCAAGGATATTATACCAGCCAACATGTTTTTCAAGCAGAAATGCAATACCCAGATATTCTCAAGCATTGGTAGTAAAGGATCCTGAAGGAGCTGGGATTTGTGAACATCCTGATGATGGGCAATCGACAGGCTTGGAGGAGAGTAAGGAGTCTTTCTAAGGAAGAAAAGAGATCATTGGCAAAGATGTGGAGGGTGATTCTTGAAGACAGCAGGAAGACAATGATGGCTAGAATTGAGAGCATGTCTTGGTAAGTGAGGGAGACATAGTTACACAGGTAAGGTAGGCCCAAATCATGGAAGGCCTTTAAAGGCAGGATGAAAAATTATTTGTTTCAGTGGGTTAAGAATGGGTCAGTGGAGATTCCTGGGAGGTAGATGACATATCAGTCATGTATCTCTGGTGGATAGTTATACCTATAGTTGCCATTTCCTGCAGAGCTTAGAACTATGATCAATTACTGCTTAGATTATCGCAATACTATACTACTACTACTCTGGGTGCCCAGTAGATTATTTCCCTCAGTGCCTATGTAAACCAATGCAATTACAGTCTTGCTTGTAAACTTGGTGTTTAGACATATTTGTGGACTCTTTGAAGTCATTGGATGAATTATTGTTCTGTCTTTTGTGTGCTCTCTTAAATGTGTCACCATTTCATATGTACTTTACTTACTACTGCAGAATTCTACATGACCCCTCAGTAACCAGAATGTTAATTCATCTTCCTAAGTGCTGACTTACTACCAAAGAGAGGATTAAGCACTTGACTGTATGGATAAGTTAATTCTCAGTTGGCCAACAATAATAGTCTTTTGTATGAGTGGATTTCAGAACTTATTTTTTTCCCATTCTCAACAAGAATAAGTCAGTATCAAAACAGAAGAATGAAAAATGTATCCCTTTAATCAACAAATGTATACATAGAGAACTCATTCTGTAGAAAGCTCTGCAAATGAGAAAGACAAGATTCCTGCTTTCAAGGGACTTGCTACCTAGTGTATCCGCAGTACAAAGAACAGGTAGTGAGGTGAAAGTGGAACAAAGGGTTATTTTAGATAGAGGAGAGGCTAGGTACTTCCAAGAGGTTGGAGGTTGCTGGACTGGGAAAAACAGATGGGATTTTTACAGGCTCAGATAAGGCTGAGGAGCAGAGTAACAGGAATCAAATTTGGTGACTGAGTGCAAGTTGAGTGAAAAATGAAAAAAGGGACCCTAAATCCCTGGTGAGGGGCCAATGCAGAGTCCAGGAGAAAGACAGAGAATAACTGAAATAGAGTTGTAGCTGTGGAAATGGACAGATGGGACAGCTACCAGCAGCAGGCGACACATTTTGGTCTGTGTAATAAATGCATTTTTTACTGAGTTCGAAAAAGAGGCTTAAGATCCTCATAGATGGAGCATTGTCTTTGCAATATGCAAAGCCATCATTTGCCATTTCTTTTATTTTCATGATGAAGGGAAGAATCAGCTCTTTTATAGGAAGAACATAATTTTGAATAGTTGATATATATAATCTCAAACTAGAAATTATAAAGTGATCCTGTTTCCTTCAATAATCTTATGAAATTTAGTTTTGGTATCTCTCCCTTACATAAGGCTTTGTAAGCCTCTAAGTTTTGTTTAAAATTTGGTGAGTGAGCAAGAACTTCTGTAGCTCATTAATCTCCATGCCCATAATCTTCATAGCACAGCCTCAGAAATGTGCTGAATCCTGATATGTCTTTTGTTTCAGCTCAATGGAGCTCACAGCTGGGCCAGTGCTGTGGCAAGCTGCTGAATTGCCTGGTTTCTGTGGTAGGCAAAATCCTAAGATGATCTCCAACCTTCGAGTGTGGAAGGGACCTGTAAATATGATGGGTTATCACTCCCATGATTAGGTAATACAATATGGCACAGGTGGCCTTAAAAGAGGGAGATTACTCTGGGTAAACCTGACCTAGCTAATCAGGTGAGCCTTAGACTGGGCTCTTCCTGGAGAGCGATTGGAAGTCTGGGAAATTTGAAGCATGAGAAGATTGAGTTCGAGACAGATTTGGCTCCGTTGTTGGCTGTGGACCACATGGCTAGGAGTAAGGGCAGCCTCTAGGAGTTCAGAGCATCCCCCGGTGACAGCCAGCAAGGAAACAGACTTCAGTCCTAAACCAAAAGGAACTGAACTCTGCCACAACCACATGAGCTTGGAAGAAGCCCCGAGCTCCAGGTGCAAGTGCAGCTGACCAAGACCTTGACTGCAGCCTAAAGAAAACCTGAGCTGAGTACCCTCCATGGCATGCTTGGACTTCCAAACTACAGAATTGTGAGCTAAGAAATGAGAATTGTTTTCAGCTTCCAAATTGGTGGTAATTGGTTCTGCTGCAGTAGAAATGAAATCAAATTCTAAATCTGAATTTGCCTGGGTTTAAGAAAAGCCAGTAAATGATATTCCCACAACTACAACCAAATAATTATCTTGGAAACTAAGTAGAAGGTCTTGTCCTTGCTGCTCCAATGTCACTGAGGGGTGGCATGACTTCTCTGTATGTCAGCTTCATGGGTCATAAATGAAGAAGCTAGGTAAGATGGTATCTAGTTTCTCTAGCCTCAATATTCTATGATTCTCTTCTGGCCACTTCACCTATAACTGATAAAAAGAAAGCTGTTGCTACAAGAGTAATTCCATTTTCTGCTTGCAACATTGAGCGGGGAGGAGGAAGTGCACTTGCTGGAAATAATTCTGCAGTGCTTGCTGAAGATACGGTTTTATTTTTCTATCCCTACTTCCTGGTTCACTCACCTGTGCCACACTCATGAGATAGACATTGAAACCTATAGGGTCAGTACTCTGAGCAAACATTAGTACCTGTACAGATGGTTTGGTCTATCTTGGGAGATTTATGAATAGAAATATTTTGAAAGATAAATGTGTCATGTTACAGGTCTGTTATCTCAAGCAGTTTCATCTTTATTTTATTTAAAACAAAACAAAGCCAAACTGCACAAAACAAGAAAATAAAAACATGTCAGTTGATCCAATAAGGATATGTCATCTCTGCTTCATTGGCAGATGGAATATGCAATTTATTTCCAGCATACGACTCTTTCCCTGTTGCTATGGGCATAAAAATGTGTGGCATGCTTCACACACCAACTAAGTGCTGAGAAAGAAGAATGATGAGATGGTCATTGTATTGCTTCTGAAGCCAGGCGTTCTGACCTTCAATAAACTGGTTTTGTGCTGCAACTTAATAGATGGTAATGATTAAACACACTGAGTGATTCAAGTTTTCCTGTAAAGCCTGGATGAAATTCTAACTTGTAAAATCTCTATACCCGCCTCACTGTGATTGGGGACTCCTATTAACACAACAATCTGAGTCTTAGGATTTGTTTTGTTTTGTTTATTCCTCTTGTTGTATTTGAAGACTAAGAGGATATTTTTCTCTTTTGTAAACTACAGAACTTATTAAGGTTCATCATAGAGATATTAATAATGCAGACAAGCAAAAAAATTCTACAGTCCGAATTAGAGAAAAATCATTGTTCAATTCTGGATATGCCTCCTTCCGTATTTAAAAAATAAAGACATTTATTTGAATGTTGTGAGGTTGGGCACATCCAGGACCTGTCTGTGCCATGGTACTAAATTGCCACTCTTCCACCTTCCACTTTCCCTGGCCTGTTTCCAGCGGCTTCTGACCCAGAGCTCAGAATAAACTCATTCACCTTTCCCAGCCCACTTTTATTCAGCCATGCCCCCCCCAACCACTTTCCTCTTAAGCCAAGGGCTGACCTTTTTATCTAGTCCTTCCTCCCACCTTTCAGTCCCTCAAAGCCTTTCCTTCCCTGCTTTCCCCTCCCAGGGCTTTTCTCTATTCACTGTATATTAAGGACATCAGTCCATGTCTGTAAATGTTGACTTGAATCATTATTTTAAGTGGTGGCATATCATTTCTTCAGATGCCTGTAATGTAACTTGTTGAGCCAATCCTATATTGTTAAACAATTTTTAGTTTTCACTGTAAAAAAAAACCACTGTGATAAATGCCTTATTTGCAAATATTTGCATTTTTTTTGAGACAGGGTCTTGCCATGTTGCCCAGGCTGGCCTCGAACTCCTAGGCCCAAACATCCTCCTGCCTTAGCCTCCCCAGTGGCTGATGTAACCCAGAGTCCCTGGTTTTTCGGGTACCACTGTGAAAAACTACTTCCTTATAACTGTTGCACCTGGAGTTCTTGTTGTTTTAAATAGCTCCAAGAAGAAGTTCAGGCTCTGTTAAAACAAACAAACAAACAAAAAAACCCCAGCTGTATCCAGAGTGGCCCGAGTCTAAGATGAACTTTTGCAAGTGCTCCTCATCACTGTACTAAAAACCCCGCCCAGGAAGGAGCTCATTTGCTACGTTCTATTCATGAGACTGTGCCAGTGCTACATACAATGACTCAGCTAACCAGCCTATTAAAAATCCTGTTTTCACCTCTGTTCAGGGAGGAATTGCTTTGGGGAATTATCCCTGGTGTCCTTCTTACTTGTTGCAAATGGTAAAATCTCCTTGTTAATTAAATCCTCCTTGGTTGTGGTCATCTGACTGTCACCCGCTGAACCCTCCCGTTGTCTGGGTAACTCTGGGACTACTGGCACACACCACTGCACCTGGCTATATTTGTATCTTTGTCCAGTTATTTTCTTGGGATAAGGTACTACACATAGAGTTGCTGAGTAAACTGCTGTAATGGGTATTTGTCCTTTTTTGACCATTCAGCATCTACTCACTCTCTTGTTTGGCAACAAAACTAAGCACTCTAATTCTTCGGGGGTGCCATCATCCCCTTTGTATGTAGAATTGGTAGAATTATAACATAAATTGTCCTGCTCTCACCAGTCAAGCTAGGCCAATCAGATTATCTATTTTCTCTTGGTAGTAGTTCTTGAGGGCAATAATGTAAGAAATTAAAAATATTGGGGGCTCTTTTGTTTATTCATTCTGTTATTCCATGAGGATGGTCTGATGATTTGTCCAGTTCCATTTTTTTTCCGGGACTTGGTTTTCCAACTTTCCCTTTGAGTCTGTGAACTATCCAAAATCCTTCCAACGAATTTATTTTTCACATAAGTTAGTCAAAGATAGTGTCTGTTAATTGCAACCCTAATGGAAACAAAGGAAACTAAAATTTTAAGATTTTAAAATATAAATCATCAAGCTGACTTTCCAAAATGTATCACTTTATATTCCTATCAACAATGTATTAAACCATCCCTTGTCTCATTCCTTCCTCAAAACAGAATATTATAAAATATTTTAATGTTTTGCTGAACTGGTGAACAGTCTTTTACTTTACTGTCAGTTTTTTACTTTATGTATAGATGCTCCTGGACTTAACGATGGGGCTATGTTGTGATACTCCATTGTAAGTACAGGGGCATCCTAAATGTATGTCACTTTCACACCATGGTAAAGTCAAAAAAATTTAAGACAAATCATTTGTATATCAGGGACCATTTGTATTTATCTCTACCTTTAAAATACTTTTTGTACCCTGGGATTAAAAAACTCTAAATTCTTCTTTTACAAAATAAGTTTTAAAAAATATTTAGATCGTGAATCTCTTTGAAATGTTCTGGAATTTTGTTAGATGTAAGGCAGGGCTCTAATTCTTTCGGTGGTATTGTTGGCTGTGGTGAGCCAATACTGATTCAAAGTGACTCTTTACTACCTTGACCAGCATTGGAATAGCTCGTCGTTTTCCTTTTTCCAACAAGCTGAGTCCAAAGACATCTGTTACTTTACCTTACTTTCTATTATGCAGATTTTTTCATATTCCCTTTTTCCTACCAAATTTATTTAAGATTTAGGAACACATATTTTAAAACCACTATTATATTTTAGTTAATTTTATCTTTACCTTTTAGAAGTTTCCACTTTGTGTATTTCAACACCATGTGATTTTTAAAGTAAATATTCATAAGTTGTTTTCATTGTGGATTATATACTCCTTGTCCCATTTAATTTTTTTTCTTTGAATATTGATATTGATTTTATAATACCGTGTTTCTTTTTAAAATCTTAATTGTTTTTGACCCGCCAGGTTTTTACATTGTTTTAATTTGTTTGATTTCCCTTGTCTTAGATAAATCTCCATATATAACATATAGTTTCAGTGATTTCACTTTTTATAGGCAAGTTTATCCTACTTGCATTTGTTGTTATATTACGTGTGTTTGGCTTTGCATGTGCTATCTTTACTTATATTTCCAGTTTTACTATTCCTTCTCTTTTGATGTGTAGTCTCTGATTTCTTCACGTTTTTACCCTCTTCCCTTCTCTTCCTTTCCCAGTTAGAAGATAAAAGCATCTGCTTTTTATTCTCCTCGAAATTTTCTATGTATCTTTCAAATAAATTTATAAGTCTTTATAAGTCTGTGTTTCCTCATCTGCCAACTTTTGAAGTAAAGTTATATTTTCTGTCAGTCCTCAAGACAAATAATAAATAGATACTTTTTTTTTTTTTTTTTGAGATGGAGTCTCCCTCTGTCACCCAGGCTGGAGTGCAGTGGCGCAATCTCGGCTCACTGCAACCTCTGCCTCCCGGGTTCCAGTGATTCTCCAGCCTCAGCCTCCCGAGTAGCTGGGACTACAAGCACGCACCACCACACCCAGCTAGTTTTTGTATTTTTTAGTAGAGACAGGGTTTCACTATATTGGTCAGGCTGGTCTCGAACTCCTGACCTCATGATCTGCCTGCCTCGGCCTCCCAAAGTGCTGGGATTACAGGCGTGAGCCATAAATAGATACTTTATATTATTTCCCCTGCTTTTTCCCTTCATTGTGTTGGCATTTTAAAAAATTTTTGATCTAGTCCATTATCCTCAAACTGTTCTTATTTTTACATTATGTAGCGGTTTTTTAAAGAACTATAGCAATTACATTTTGTTCTCTAACTCTTGTTAGCATGGTGATTTAGACTCAATTGAGTGGTCATCAACAGTCTTTTTATATTATGCCTTTTCCAATTGTGAGTTTTAAATTTTGTTTTATTTTTCAATTGGCTTTTTTTCCCCTTGATATATGAATGACCTAGGAATACCACATTTTGGATAAATTCTTTTTCTCCACAACACTTAGTGGACAGTTCTTCAGTTAGCATAATTAATTGCTAATTAATTAATTCTGCTCTCCAGCTACCACCTCCTCTGCCTGGAAGGTGTGCTTGCTTTTCTATCACAAAGCTTGTGGAATTGCTTTTTATCTTTTAGTTTCTGTAACTTCTTGAACTTTATGGTTCCTTATCGATTTTTTAAATAGGGAGCTCTCTCTTTTGGATTGTATCCATTTCTTGTCATTATGAACAGTGTTTTTATATACATTTTTATACAAGCTTCCTGAATATATTTATATAAAATTTTCTCTAGGATATATTTTTTGGAGTAGGATTCCTGAGTTTTATGGTATGCACATGTTCCACTTCACCAGGTAATGCGAAATTATTTTCCAAAGTGTTTAGCCAATTTCCATATAATACCTGCTGCATGAAAGGATTCCTATCGATGGGTCCAGATTCAGGGCAGGAGAAGTATTATTCAAGCAGAGAATCAATACAGGTACTTGTGCTCATAAAATCACTGGAATAACTAGGGAAACAAAAGTTAAGCCTGCCAGTGCAATAGTGAATTCAAGAGCACAGTACCATAGCTGAAATGCAAGGGACAGAAGCTGCCGTTGCTGCATATTGCAACCCTGAGTCTGGCTGCCACATCTGTCTTTAAGTGCTCACACTTCTATGGGCTGGCTTGCAAGCAATAACAGCAGAAGGAAGATGGCCTCTGTTTCATTTTACCTTCCAAAACTTGTTCAATACACCTATTAAACAACTGTACTTTTCTTTCTTGTTATTTTTTCCTCTGCAGAAGAGGTTTTGCTCTTCCTTTCTTTTCTCTCTCTCTCTCTCTATATATATATTTCCCAATTCTTGGTTTTAATTAGGATTATTTCTGGCCCATCTCCCTGTCCTACCACGGAGGCCCAATGTTTAGTCCACCACTTTCTACCCTCCACAATGTACAAAATATCTAGGCTAAAAATATTTTTAATCAAAACAGTTTATAAACCGATTAACGGTTTATAAAGTTAATTTAGTACAGCTTGACCAGCATTAAAAATGAAATAAAGGCTGGGCATGGTGACTCACCCCTGTAATTCCAGCACTTTGGGAGGCTGAGGCGGGAGGATTGCCTGAGCTCAGGAGCTCGTCACCAGCCTGGGCAACATGGTGAAACCCCGTCTCTACTAAAATACAAAAAATCAGGCAGGCGTGGTGGCAGTGCCTGTAATCTCAGCTACTTGGCAGGCTGGGGCAGGAGAATTGTTTGAACCCAAGAGGCAGAGGTTGCAGTGAGCCGAGATCACGCCACTGCACTCCAGCCTGGGCGACAGAGCGAGACTCCATCTCAAAACAAACAAACAAACAAATAAATAAATAAAAGAAAAATGAAATAAAATCATATAGGAGACTATAAAAATAACAGTTTATCACATATAGTATATTCTTACAGTAAGTGTATTTTTTGACACCAATTATATACATACATGCAGTAGGTATGTATTTATATGTATTGGTTTTCTATTGCTGCCATAACAAATTATTACAAATTTAGTGGCTTAACATAAAAAGGAATGAATTAATGGCATTCTCAGCAACGTGGATGGAATTGGAGACTAGTATTCTCTTTTTATTTTAATTTTTAAAATTATACTTCAAGTTCTAGGGTACATGTGCACAACGTGCAGGTTTGTTACTAATGTATACATGTGCCATGTTGGTGTGCTGCACCCATTAACTAGCCATTTACATTAGGTATATCTCCTAATGCTATCCCTCCCCCCTCCCCCCACCCCACAACAGGCCCCGGTGTGTGGTGTTCCCCACCCTGTGTCCAAGTGTTCTCATTGTTCAATTCCCACCCATGAGTGAGAACATGTGGTGTTGGTTTTCTATACTTGTGATAGTTTGCTCAGAATGATGGTTTCCAGCTTCATCCACGTCCCTACAAAGGACATGAACTCATCGTTTTTTATGGCTGCATAGTATTCCATGGTGTGTATGTGTCACATTTTCTTAATCCAGTCTAACATTGATGGACATTTTGTTTGGTTCCAAGTCTTTGCTATTGTGAATAGTGCCTCAATAAACATATGTGTGCATGTGTCTTTATAGCAGCATGATTTATAATCCTTTGGGTATATACCCAGTAATGGGATGGCTGGGTCAAATGGTATTTCTAGTTCTAGATCCCTGAGGAATCGCCACACTGACTTACACAATGGTTGAACTAGTTTGGAGTCCCACCGACAGTGTAAAAGTGTTCCTATTTCTCCACATCCTCTCCAGCACCTATTGTTTCCTGACTTTTTAATGATCACCATTCTAACTGGTGTGAGATGGTATCTCATTGTGGTTTTGATTTGCATTTCTCTGATGGCCAGTGATGATGAGCATTTTTTCATGTGTCTGTTGGCTGCATAAATGTCTTCTTTTGAGAAGTGTCTGTTCATATCCTTTGCCCACTTTTTGATGGGGTTGTTTGATTTTTTCTTGTAAATTTCTTTAAGTTCTTTGTAGATTCTGGATATTAGCCCTTTGTCAGATGAGTAGATTGCAAAAATTTTCTCCCATTCTGTAGGTTGCCTGTTCACTCTGATGGTAGTTTCTTCTGCTGTGCAGAAGCTCTTTAGTTTTATTAGATCCCATTTGTCAATTTTGGCTTCTGTTGCCATTGCTTTTGTTGTTTTAGACATGAAGTCCTTGCCCATGCCTATGTCCTGAATGGTATTGCCTAGGTTTTCTTCTAGGGCTTTTATGGTTTTAGGTCTGACATTTAAGTCTTTAATCCATCTTGAATTAATTTTTGTATAAGGTGTAAGGAAAGGATCCAGTTCCAGCTTTCTACATATGGCTAGCCAGTTTTCCCGACACCATTTATTAAATAGGGAATCCTTTCCCCATTTCTTGTTTTTGTCAGGTTTGTCAAAGATCAGATGGTTGTAGATGTGTGGTATTATTTCTGAGGGCTCTGTTCTCTTCTGTTGAACTATATCTCTGTTTTGGTACCAGTACCATGCTGTTTTGGTTACTGTATCTTTGTAGTATAGTTTGAAGTCAGGTAGCGTGATGCCTCCAGCTTTGTTCTTTTGGCTTAGGATTGACTTGGCAATGCAGGCCCTTTTTTGGTTCCATATGAACTTTAAAGTAGTTTTTTCCAATTCTGTGAAGAAAGCCATTGATAGCTTGATGGGGATGGCATTAAATCTATAAATTACCTTGGCAGTATGGCCATTTTCACAATATTGATTCTTCCTATCCACGAGCATGGACTGTTCTTCCATTTGTTTGTGTCCTCTTTTATTTCATTCAGCAGTAGTTTGTAATTCTTCTTGAAGAGGTCCTTCACATCCACATCCCTTGTAAGTTGGATTCCTAGGTATTTTACTCTCTTTGAAGCAATCGTGAATGGGAGTTCACTCATGATTTGGCTCTCTGTTCATCTGTTAATGGTGTATAGGAATGCTTGTGATTTTTGCACATTGATTTTGTATCCTGAGACTTTGCTGAAGTTGCTTATCTGCTTAAGGAGATTTTGGGCTGAGACGATGGGGTTTACTAAATATACAATCATGTCATCTGCAAACAGGGACAATTTGATTTCCTCTCTTCTTATTTGAATATGCTTTATTTCTTTCTCTTGCCTGATTGCCCTGGCCAGCACTTCCAATAGTATGTTCAATAGGAGTGGTGAGACACCCTTGTCTTGTGCCGGTTTTCAGAGGGAATGCTTCCAGTTTTTGCCCATTCAGTATGATATTGGCTGTGGGTTTGTCATAAATAGCTCTTATTATTTTGAGATACGTTCCACCAATACCTAGTTTATTGAGAGTTTTTAGCATGAAGGGCTGTTGAATTTTGTCAAAGGCCTTTCCTGCATCTGTTGAGATGATCATATGGTTTTTGTCTTTGGTTCTGTTTATATGATGGTTTATGTTTATTGATTTGCGTATGTTGAATCAGCCTTGCATCCTAGGGATGAAGCCCACTTGATCATGGTGGATAAGCTTTTTGATGTGCTGCTGGATTCGGTTTGCCAATATTTTATTGAGGATTTTTGCATCGATGTTCATCAGGGATATTGGTCTGAAATTCTCTTTTATTGTTGTGTGTCTGCCAGGCTTTGGTATCAGGATGATGCTAGCCTCATAAAATGAGTTAGAGAGGATTCCCTCTTTTTCTATTGATTGGAATAGTTTCAGAAGGAATGGTAGCAGCTCCTCTTTGTACCTCTGGTAGAATTCGGCTGTGAATCTGTCTGGTCCTGGACTTTTTTTGGTTGGTAAGCTCTTAATTATTGCCTCAATTTCAGAGCCTGTTATTGGTCTATTCAGAGATTCAACTTCTTCCTGGTTTAGTCTTGGGAGGGTGTATGTGTCCAGGAATTTATCTATTTCTTCTAGATTTTTCTAGTTTATTTGCATAGAGGTATTTATAGTATTCTGTGATGGTAGTTTGTATTTCTGTGGGATCGGTGCTGATATCCCCTTTATCATTTTTTATTGCGTCTATTCTTATCTCTTTTCTTCTTTATTAGTTTTGCTAGCAGTCTATCCATTTTGTTGATCTTTTCAAAAAACCAGCTCTTGGATTAACTGATTTTTTGAAGGGTTTTTTGTGTCTCTATCTCCTTCAGTTCTGCTCTGATCTTAGTTATTTCTTGCCTTGTGCTAGCTTTTGAATGTGTTTGCTCTTGCTTCTCTAGTTCTTTTAATTGTGATGTTAGGGTGTCAATTTTAGATCTTTCCTGCTTTCTCTTGTGGGCATTTAGTGCTATAAATTTCCCTCTACAGAATCCCAGAGATTCTGGCATGTTGTATCTTTGTTCTGGTTTCAAAGAACATCTTTATTTCTGCCTTCATTTCATTAAGTACCCAGTAGTCATTCAGGAGCAGGTTGTTCAGTTTCCATGCAGCTGAGCGGTTTTGAGTGAGTTTCTTAATCCTGAGTTCCAGTTTGATTGCACTGTGGTTTGATAAACAGTTTGTTGTAGTTTCTGTTCTTTTACATTTGCTGAGGAGTGTTTTACTTCCGACTATGTGGTCGATTTTGGAATAAGTGCGATGTGTGCTGAGAAGAATGTATATTCTGTTGATTTGGGGTGGAGAGTTCTGTAGATGTCTGTTAGGTCCACTTGGTGCAGAGCTGAGTTCAATTCCTGGATATCCTTGTTAACTTTCTGCCTCGTAGATCTGTCTAATGTTGACAGTGGGGTGTTAAAGTCTCCCATTATTATTGTGTGGGAGTCTAAGTCTCTTTGTAGGTCACTCAGGACTTGCTTTATGAATCTGGGTGCTCCCGTATTGGGTGCATATATATTTAGGATAGTTAGCTCTTCTTGTTGAATTGATTCCTTTACCATTATGTAATGGCCTTCTTTGTCTCTTCTGATCTTTGTTGGTTTAAAGTCTGTTTTATTGGAGACTAGGATTGCAACCCCTGCTTTTTTTTGTTTGTTTATTTTCCATTTGCTTGTTAGATCTTCCTCCATCCCTTTATTTTGAGCCTATGTTTGTGTCTGCACATGAGATCGGTCTCCTGAATATAGCACGCTGATGGATCTTGACTCCTTATCCAATTTGCCAGTCTGTGTCTTTTAATTGGAGCATTTAGCCCATTTACATTTAAGGCTAATATTGTTATGTGTGAATTTGATCCTGTTGTTATGATGTTAGCTGGTTATTTTGCTCGTTAGTTGATGCAGTTTCTTCCTAGCCTCAATGGTCTTTACAATTTGGCATGAGTTTGCAGTGGCTGGTACCGGTTGTTCCTTTCCATGTTTAGTGCTTCCTTTAGCTCTTTTAGGGCAGGCCTGGTGGTGACAAAGTCTCTCAGCATTTGCTTGTCTGTAAAGTATTTTATTTCTCCTTCACTTATGAGGCTTAGTTTGGCAGATATGAAATTCTGGGTTGAAAATTCTTTGCTTTAAGAATGTTGAATATTGGCCCCCACTCTCTTCTGGCTTGTAAAGTTTCTGTTGAGAGATCTGCTGTTAGTCTGATGGGCTTCCCTTTGTGGGTAACCTGACCTTTCTCTCTGGCTGCCCTTAACATTTTTTCCTTCATATCAACCTTGGTGAATCTGACAATTATGTGTCTTGGAGTTGCTCTTCTCAAGGAGTATCTTTGTGGTGTTCTCTGTATTTCCTGAATTTGAATGTTGGCCTGCCTTGCTAGGTTGGGGAAGTTCTCCTGGATTATATCCTGAAGTGTATTTTCCAACTTGGTTCCATTCTTCCCGTCACTTTCAGGTACACCAATCAGACGTAGATTTGGTCTTTTCCCATAGTCCCATATTTCTTGGAGGCTTTGTTCATTTCTTTTTATTCTTTTTTCTCTAAACTTCTGGCTTCAGTTCATTCATTTGATCTTCTGTCACTGATACCCTTTCTTCCAGTAGATCGAATCGGCTACTGAAGCTTGTGCATGCACCACGTAGTTCTCGTGCCATGGTTTTCAGCTCCATCAGGTCATTTAACATCTTCTCTACACTGTTTATTCTAGTCAGCCATTCATCCAATCTTTTTTCAAGGTTTTTAGCTTCCTTGGGATGGGTTTGAACATCCTCCTTTAGCTTGGAGAAGTTTGTTATTACCGATCTTCTGAAGCCTTCTTCTCTCAACTCGTCAAAGTCATTCTCCGTCCAGCTTTGTTCCATTGCTGGCGAGGAGCTGTGTTCCTTTGAAGGAGAACAGACACTCTGATTTTTAGAATTTTCAGCTTTTCTGCTCTGGTTTCTCCCCATCTTTGTGGTTTTATCTACCTTTGGTCTTTGATGATGGTGACATACAGATGGGGTTTTGGTGTGGTGTCCTTTCTGTTTGTTAGTTTCCCTTCTAAGAGTCAGGACCCTCAGCTGCAGGTCTGTTGGAGTTTGCTGGAGGTCCACTTCAGACCCTGTTTGCCTGGGTATCACCAGTGGAGGCTGCACAACCACACATATTGCACAATGGCAAATGTTGCTGCCTGATCATTCCTCTGGAATCTTTGTCTCAGAGGGGCACCTGGTCGTATGAGGTGTCAGTTGGCCCCTACTTGGAGGTGCCTCCCAATTAGGCTACTTGGGGGGTCAGGGACCCACTTGAGGAGGCAGTCTGTCTGTTCTCAGATCTCAGATCTCAAACTCCATGCTGGGAGAACCACTACTCTCTTCAAAACTGTCAGACAGGGACGTTTAAGTCTGCAGAAGTTTCTGCTGCCTTTTGTTCAGCTATGCTCTGCTCCCAGAGGTGGAGTCTACAGAGGCAGGCAGGCCTCCTTGAGGTGCGGTGGGATCCACCAAGTTCGAGCTTCCCAGCTACTTTGTTTGCCTACTCAAGCCTCAGCAATGGCGGGCACCCGTCTCCCGGGCACCCGTCTCCCAGCCTCGCTGCCACCTTGCAGTTTGATCTCAGACTGCTGTGCTAGCAGTGAGCAAGGCTCCATGGGCATGGGGCCCTCTGAGTCTGGCGCCGGATATATTCTCCTGGTGTGCCATTTGCTAAGACCACTGGAAAAGTGCAGTATTAGGGTGGGAGTGACCCAATTTTCCAGGTGCCATCTGTCATGGCTTCCCTTGGCTAGGAAAGGGAATTCCCCGACCCCTTGTGTTTCCCTGGTGAGGTGGTGCCTCGCCCTGCTTCGACTCATGGTCTGTGGCCTGCACCCACTGTCCTACACCCACTGTCCGACAAGCCCCAGTGAGATCAACCTGGTACCTCAGTTGGAAATGCAGAAATCACCTGTCTTCTGCATCGCTCAGCTGGGAGCTGTAGACTGGAGCTGTTCCTATTCAGCCATCTTGGAACCTGGCTTTTCTTTTTTTTTTTTTTTTGAGATGGAGTCTTGCTCTGTTGCCCAGGCTGGAGTGCAATAGCACAATCTCAGCTCACTGCAAGCTCTGTGTCCCAGGTTCACGCCATTCTCCTGCCTCAGCCTCCTGAGTAGCTGGGACTACAGGCGCCTGCCACCACACCTGGCTAATTTTTTGTATTTTTTAGGAGAGATGGGGTTTCACTGTGTTAGCCAGGATGGTCTTGATCTCCTGACCTCATGATCCGCCTGCCTCGGCCTCCCAAAGTGCTGGGATTACAGGCGTGAGCCACCGTGCCCGGCCAAGGAGTCTTATATTCTAAGTGAACTAACTCAGGAATGGAAAACCAAACATCCTATGTTCTCATTCATAAGTGGCAGCTAAGCTATGAGAATGCAAAAGCATAAGAATGATACAATGGACTTTGGTGGCTCCAGGGAAAGGGTGGGAGGGGAGTGAGGGATAAAAGACTACAAATTGGGTTCAGTGTATACTGCTTGGGTGATAGGTGCACCAAAATCTCACCAATCACCACTAAAGAACTTACTCATGTAACCAAATACCCCTGTTCCCCAAAAACCTATGGAAATTAAAAATAAATTTAAAAAATTAAAAAAATTTAGTGGCTTAAAACAGCACCCATTTATTATCTCACAGCTGTGTAGGTCAAAATTTCCAATTCCCATAAATACCAGCTGCATAAAAGACTTCCTGTTTATGGGTATGGTGTGGTTCAGTGGAGTCCTCTGCTTAGAGTGCCACAGTATTGAAATAGAAGTGCCAGGCAGGCTGTATTCCTTTCTGGGAGTTCTAAGAATGAATCCACTTCCAATATCACTCTTGTTATTGGTAGAATTCAGTTCCATGTGGTTATTTTACTGAGGTCCTCATTTCCTCGCTGGCTGTCAGCTCAGGATATTCTAGCTTTCGGAGGCCACCCACAATCTTTGGCTCATGGCTCATTTTCTCTGCCTTCAAAGCTAGCAGTGGACGAGAATGAGATGAAGTGAGTCAATTAGAGTACAAAATTAAAAGAGGCACTCACTTATGTAAGTGCATTTGCAGGACTCTGAAAGTGAATGCCTCTTTAAATTTCATATCCTGGGTATCTTATTCACCTCACTTACTCCTGACCCCACTGCAGAGAGTGTGTGTGTGTGTGTGTGTGTGTGTGTGTGTGTGTGTGTATGTGTGTGTGTGTGCATATATTGTATCGCAAAGAATATTTTCTTTGAGTCAAAAACGTTTGGAAGACATTACTCTAGGCCAGTGGTTCTCAAATTTTAATGTGTATAAGTCACCTGGGAATCTTGTTAAACTGCAGATTCTGATGTGGTAGGTCTGGGGTAGGGCCTAAGATTCTGCATTTCTAACAGTGCTGCTGATTCCCAGAAAATACACTGAGGAAATTAACAAGCCCTCTAAATGATTCTGATATATGCTATAATTTCAGAACCACTCTAGTTCTCTTAAAACACTAATTACTGGACCCAGCTTCCAAAGTTATTGATTTAGTAGATTTAGGAAGACACTTAGGAAGTTGTTAGAAATACAGCCTTCTAGGTGATGATGCTGCCGCTGGTCCAGGGAACACACTTTGAGAACCACTATAGTGCTCTGGACCTCTGGGATCCAAACTTAGCTTATCAGGCTGGAGTTCCTGCTTTGCTATCAGCTTCACATGGCTTATTGCAATTTCTCAACAGTGTTTTTCATTGATTTAAAAGCATATTTTAAAATATTCCTCCTTTTAAAATAGCTTAAATGATTTGAGGCTATATGACTTTGGGCTCTCTACTATTCCATATTGCTAAAAATTGAACAAAATTCACATTGCTTTTATTTGATGGTTCAGCATTTGTCTTAATTCAATTTATTTTATTGAGGAGCTGCGGGGTTCATTTAAAATTTTTCTTGGTTAGGAAGCTAAGTTGTTTTATTTTAGCTATACACAGAATGCCCTCTCTTCCCTCAAATTCAGTAAGTTTCAGGGAGGGTAAAATATAATATAGGCGTAAACTGCAGACAGAACTCAGAACATGATAGCCCAAAATATGGCATCTTGGAATACTGAGTCTTAAGCTGAAAAATTAAGAAAACTGCAGAAGCAGGAAGGTCTCTTTGACCTTCTCATGCCCTCCGTCTCTTCTCAAGCAGGCCATTGAAACTAGAATTCTTTTTTTCTTTTCTCCCCTGAAGTGGGCCATAAAACCAAGCTGACCTTCCCCTGAAGCAGGTTATAAGACCTTCATTCCAAAAGACCCTCACTCCAAACAGTCCTCCCTCTACCTGGATGAAAGGACCATCCTTATCTCTGAAGACACAGACACAGAAAAGAATATGAACAAACAGGCCTTGCTGAGTTCCCCCCAGTTTATTATCATTGCATCATCTTCCTTTTTGCCCAATCACGTTTCTTCACAACCATCTTTTTTTTTAAATCAGACTTAGCATAAAATACACAGAGATATTCCTGTTTTTTCAGATCTTCATTTCTGAGGCTTCTGTGTCACATATAATTTATATTAAACCAACTCGTATGCTTTTATTAATCTTTTTTTTTTGTTATAGGAGTCTCAGCCATGAACCTTGAGATGGTTAAGCAAAAGATGATACTTCTTCTCTCCTAGACTGCCGTCTTTATCAGAAGCTCATGTCTTAATTTCTGATGGGTCTTCCTGAAAACTAAATTTTCCTTTTTAGCCTCTCTATCAAATAGATAGTAATCAGTAAATGCACATTAAGTAAAATAGGGAAGGTGTTCAATAATTTTTAAAATTACAGGGGTTAAGATAAAGAATATTTTATGGTTCATCAATTATGAAACTCTAACATGAAAAACAATTCAATACACTGATCATTCTCAGGCATTCAATATATTGATCTTTAAGAGATGAAACTGAGTTCAAAGATTCCTTGTTCATCTCCATAATGCCAGTGCCTATCACAGAGCCTGATACCTAACAGACACTCAAAATGTGTGGCAAATGGATAGTGTTTGGATGAATGAACTATAGAATAGAGCAGCATTAGCAACTAGAATAAAATATTGGTGTGTCTGAATCAGACATGAGGTATATCATAACAAATTTTTTAATAATAGTAAAAATTATAAGGTTTTTGAAATTTGAAAAGAATAAAAGTTAAGGTAAAAAAATAGCATCATTTTAATTCATTTACATTCTCTTATGTTTTCTTAAGTTTAAGTATTTTGAGGGTCACCTCATTAGGAATTATTCACAATCTTCAGAATCTCTTGTCTCTTCTGCAGCCATCCATCTAGATATATATCTTGGGATTGCATCACACATGTTTTGTGAATATCATACATTGTGTTTCCATAGTAAAGTCCTTTTTAAGAAATACTGAAATATATCATCCAAATAATATATTTCATCATGTATAATAAAATAATTTTATCTAATTATTTATAATTAATGCCTATTACATTAAATAAAATGACATTTATATCAAACATTATTTTGGCCTAGTAATTTATAATATAAATCACACGAGAAAACAACTACAGTTTATTTAAACATGAGTAGTAATTATTAATCATATATCATTACATAATTACAAATTCTTACATAAGTGATTAGCTCTTCAAAAGAACATTTTCCTTAAGTTTTAATAGTTTCTAAAATATTTGAACAGTTGTTTGCTTAGACATTTTTCTTTCTCAGTTTATTCTCCTTAAATCAAGACAATTACATCCACAAGCTTGTAAGAAATTTTTTATAAAGTTTTGGAAAAGGGAGGAGACATGACATTCTCTTCTATATTATTACAGCAATTTTGAGGAAAACCTTGACAATCCAAAAAGCAAAGTGAAAAGAAAAATGAAATAGGCACATTGTTTAATATGCAACAAGCACTTTTTAATATTCTTTATACTATTGTTGGTTAATAGAACTTTTGAAGTTTTTTTTTCCCCATTGAAAACCAGGATTTGAGGTGACCCACAAGATTGATTCATTTTCTGGGTCAACCGCAAAGAGGACAGAGTATCTTAGACTATTACTGAATAATAGAAGACATATGTAGTTAATGTAGAAAGTATACAAAAAATATAGTCTATCCTGGACATTGAGGAAAATACACTGGCATGTCTTCACTATGTATAACATTGACACCATCAATAATAGATCACAATGATGATACGAGATAAAGTATGTTAGCCATCTAGGAGTATAGATAAGAACCCCTTCTAAGAGATCTTTCACTATTAAAAAAATAAGGTATTCTTTTGTTTGTTCTATGGAATATGTCACTGCAGGGTATTACATTAGAGATGCTTACCCACTCTGAACTTTTGTAAGTCTATTTTTGTACTTCAGAACCACCTACATGTTTTCACTAATTTAAATAATTCTAGTCCTCTCTATATTCTTGTTTGCTACAAAATGACTCTTGAAAATGATAATTTTAGACTTTCAAGTTGTTGGTCTTATTTTATTCCAAGCTTTTATTGAATTGCTGGCAACTCAGAAGCTCCAGTATATGGTCACTTGGTACTTCAGCCCCATTGATCTTTCAAAAAATATTATATTACATCGCAGTGGGTAGTTGAAGATCTATTTAAATAAAATTGTAAAGCAAGCCATTTAACAAGCCTCCTTTCCACTTTATATACCTTGCCATTATGTAGAGCAAGTATTCTGAGAATGTAATTGGAGTACCTCTTTAAGATATCCAGTAATAATGTTACTCAGCTGATTTATTTGTACATTTAAGTAGAGAAAATATCAAGACTCTCAAATATTAAAGCCACCTTTAAAAGATAAAAATGTAGCCATTGTGGATATTTAGAGGAGCTGATGCAGATTCTGAAGGCAACTTCTGGAGTTCTATGCATATATTAAATAATGTTAGCATCATGGAACTAAGTGCATAACACCCCAAGGTCACTCTTTTGAAATGAACAGCACTCTTTGATGGATCAACCATAGTTCAACAAATTTCCCCTAGTTCCTGAGACTGCCTTTGTCTTTATGTTCATGGATGTTTTCTTAAGTTGTGGTGACAGGACAAGTGTGGAGAGGGAGGTTTAAGACCATGCTGAGGTAATTATTGCTGAAAAGAACTGAATTTGGTCAAAATAAGACTCACAAGCATGATCTTGATTTTTGAAATTGCCTTATATATTTTCTGATGAACAGATTATTCCATTATCCAAGCCCAGGTCATGTGTCATCTTTTTTTCATTCATTCATTTCTCCCCACCCCCATTCAATAAGCATGAGCACCTGCTATGGGCCAAGTACTATTCCAGGTGAAAGGGATCACCAGAGAGAAAGAAGAAAATGATCTGTGCCATCACAGAGGTAATCGTACTTAAAAAATATTCTCTTATGGTAATTAACAGTTTTGTTATTTGGGCATATTTTAATCTCCTATTAGATATGAGGTGTTTTGATGTCAGCCTCATGGTCCAATTCATGAATATTTTCCCCATTGCACTTATCACAAGGTTTTACCACTATAAGACAATTAAGTGTGATGGATGAATGAATGATTAAATAAACAGAGGAGTGAATGAATCAATCTTTCTAGTCTATTATGTCTGAGCAATGCAACATAATTTTTACTCTTCTGAAATAGTATGAAATAAGCTCAACCTTTGGAATAGAGTCATATAAAATTTGGTGGCACCAAAAAGCTATTATAATAAAATTTTAAAAGTCTTCCAAATGTATTTGGAATTTTGGAATGCATTTTTGTAACAACATAACCAAATGAGGAAGGGAAAAAGGACTGCAAATGTATAATGATATATTTACCTAATAGACTTAACACCTATTTAGAAGAGGCCATTAATGTGTATTATAAGAGAATAATATTTTATGAAATTGCAGTAGGGAAGTTTTTTATAATTCCCTAAATATTTCTTTTTGCATAATAATAACTCAATGAACAAAGCTTAGAAATTATCTCTGCACTTTGGTTTATTTAGAAAAGAGTTTCCTTTCATGTGTGTAAATGATCTTTGAAGAAATAAATTACACAGGTAAATATTTTTAGAAATTGAGATTAATATGAACAAAATTTAGGGAAGAGAGGAAAGAAAATGTCTATTGGAAATGTCTTCCACTGAGGCACCTTCCTTCTTTTCTGAGATGTCCATGTGGGTTTGGCTTATTGTACTCTCTTCTTTAGCTTTTAATTTCTTCCTAGACTTCCTGTCCCAACATTGTCATTTTATCTTTACTTTTTTATATACCTAAATTATTTTGGTATACATTATTTTTGTTCATGAGCAGGCTCAATTACAACATTTTTTATACAAGGTGTTTCACTTAACTGAACTTTGAAAAATGTTTTTCAGTTTCTAAAGGCATGGGGCAAGGGAAGGAGAATTTATTTCAAATTTATGGGTTTGTCCAGAAATTCAGAGGCAGAGTTACCCAATAGTAGTAAAATGGACCTATAGCTCCTCACATGTGCACACACACTTGCTTCACTCTTTCTTTCAAGAGGCAGGATAGTTAGCATAGGGGAAGGTGAATGTCGGTCACCACCACTTGCCATCAATTTGCAAGACTGATGTCTAGGGAAAAGTTTCAAATGATGGAGCTATGAAAGATGTTTGTCTTGAATCCCATAACTTTAAAAATTGTGTGTCTGTAATGTTACATACACACTGAAAAGTATATCATACATATACATATGGTTTGGAGAATGGTTATAATAAAATAAACAGCAATGTAACCCCCATGTTAAGAAATCAATAGAGTGAATAGAGTCAATAGTTAAGAAATCTACCCAGTACTTCAGAAATGCCCTGTGTACTCCTCTTTTCTTTCCTCCAGCAAAGGAAACCACTGTCTGGTGTTTTGTGTTAATTATGTTCTTGGTTGTCTTTATGGTTTTGCCACTTACTTATGTATCTCTAAACAATATATTGTTTAGTTTATTTTTGTTTTTAACTGAGTAAAAAGTGCAAACCTAGCTGTGTAAGGAAAGGAGAATACTGCCACTCTTAGATGAAGGTTCCAGAGAAGGTAAGCCAAATAGAATTTCTGGGCCATGATCTGGTCTCACCTTCCTTTGGAGTTTACAAGTGCCCCTTCTGAGGAAACTGGAAAAGGCCATTAATTTGTCTTAGAAAGCATAAAGAAATTTGGCAGACAGTTGGATAGACGTGGAACAAGATACCAAGAAGAAGCATGGCCCAAGGGAGTTGGCTGTTTTCTATTTTCTGTTTACAGCCCACAGAAGCCTAACTCCAGCTCTCAGGAGTATACTGAAGCCGAACCTTTCTACAGGATGAGATGAGAGTCCTCTGCTGATCCAGGCATACGGCTTAGAAGGGACAGTGGGAACCTCATTAGCACATGGGCCAGTTCTCCTGAGTCTTCTGTTCCTTGGTTTAAAAGATAGCAGAATTTTAGCAGGAATCTTAGTGATGACAACCCACATCATATTGAATAACACTTTGTAACCTATATTAGAAGCTTGAAGTACAGTGAAGTCTTCATCTCTAGAAAGAGATACCTGTTGGCCTGGCGCGGTGGCTCACGCCTGTAATCCCAGCACTTTGGGAGGCTGAGGGGGGCGATCACGAGGCTAAGAGATCGAGACCGTCCTGGCTAACAGGATGAAACCCGTCTCTACTAAAATATACAAAAAATTAGCCAGGCGTGGTGGTGGGCGCCTGTAGTCCCAGCTACTGGGGAGGCTGAGGCAGGAGAATGGTGTGAACCTGGGAGGCGGAGCTTGCAGTGAGCTGAGATCGTGCCACTGCACTCCAGCCTGGAGGACAGAGCGAGACTCCGTCTCAAAAAAAGAAAAAAAAAAAAAAGAGAGAGAGAGAGAGAGAGAGAGAGAAACCTGTTATAACTCTTAAATGACATTTCTCCATCTCTGAAAATACTTAAACATCAAACAGGTAGTACAGTGGCCTTCATACAGAATCGAGAAAGATCCAGTAAGATCTCATGCAAGCCTGTCTCTCCAACCTCATATCTCACCACCTTCTCTGTGCTGTAACCATGCTCAAATATTTGCACTGCTTGGAACACATCCTGTTTTTTAATACCTCTTTGTCTGTGTTCATATTGTTCTCGTTTCAGGGCTCCCTTCCTGCCTAATTTCCCTGGCAAACTTATCATCCTTTAAGACTCTTATCTGTCTTATATGGGAATTATTCCTTCAGCCTCCTAGGTGGTACTCATCTCTGTGTTCCCACAGTATTTTTCACTTATCACTGGCATAACCTTATCAAGTTGTATTTTAATCATTTTTCAACCTGTGTATTCCCCCCACTTTCTGTGAGCTTCTTAAGATCAATGACTGCAACTCATACATTGTTTAACCATAACTGTATACCATTATCACATCTAAACATTAACAATAATTCCTTATTGTCATCGAATGTCCAGTGTTCAAGGTTCTCTGATTATCTCATACTTCATTTTTATTTGTTAATATAGGATTCAAATAATGTCCATATATTGCAATTGGTTGATATGTCTCTCAAGTCTCTTTTCATCTCTAAGCTACTCTTCCGTTTCCTTTCCTTTTCTTTATCTTAAAATGTATTTGTTGAGGAGCTGGATATCTTTTTTTAGAATTTCCATTGTCTTTCCCATGAAGTCATTTATTATGTAACTCTTACTTTTTTATTTCCTCCAAACTGGTAGTTAGATCTAGAAACTTGATCAAGCGTGAACGTTTTTGGCAAGACTTCATACACAATGTTGTTTAATTCCATTAAGAAACACATATAACCTGTTTATTTCTCATTTGTGATGTTAGTATTGATTGATGACTATTGCCTACATCTATTGGTTCATAGGGGCTGTTAAATAGTGATATTCTAATTCTTACATTTTTGTCTTCATTTGTTAGCTGGAATACTTTTATATAGAGAAATTTTTAACAGCGTATTTACTAAAGGCAGGGTAAATACTTGAATCCTTCCCTTTATTCACTACAATTAAAAATAACGAGTTGGTTCTCTGGCAAAAGACTAAGATTTGTTTTCTCTGGGCAGTTAATACTTAGTACAATGACTAGCACATAAAAGGAATGTCCTAATACCATGTTATATGAGTGAATAGAGTCAATAAATTAATACACAAGTTAAGTGAATGATCGAATCACACTGATTGTACACAACCCTATACATACAACACATAGCAGCCCTGTAAATGGCTGCTTCTTAAGACAGAGAGATCTGGAGGTCCTTAGCAGACTGATGTTCAGACATTCCAGGCCCCAGTCATGCCCACTGAGTGCTGCATGGTCCCAAGTAGGATGGGGGAACTGGCTTCTCGTAGCCCCACTGCAAGGTTATGTAGCACTGGATTGCTGCCTAATTGGTTCTGCCTTCTGTGCTGATAATCATAGTCTGCACTGGCTTGTGCACATCTTCTACTAAGACATTTCTTAGGCATGCCATGGATATGTCAGTGTACAATTATTGATTTTTAGTACAGTTATAGAGTTGTGCACATCTCCACAATTTTAGAACATCATCTCAAAAGGAAACACTGTAGCTTTAGCAGTTACCCCCCATTTCCTTCCCACTGGCAACCACTAATATATTTCTGCCTCTATGGATTTGCCTATTCTGGACATTTTATATAAGTGGAATAATATGTACTCTTTCTTGACTGGCTTCTTTCACCTAGCAAAACATTTTCAAAGTTTATCTATGTTGCAGCATTTATCAGTATTTCATTTATTTTTATTGCAGGATAATATTCTTATCATATGGATGTACTGAATTTTGCTTATTCATTCATCAGTTTATGGACATTTGGGTTGTTTTCACTTTTTCTCTACACGAATAATACTGCTATGAACATTCGTGTACAGGTTTTTGTGTAGACATATGTTCTCATTTCTCTTGGTTATATACCTAGAAAGGAAATTTCTGGGTCATGTGGTAACTCTTACGTTTAACATTTTGAGGAACTGCAAACTGTTTTCCAAAATGACTGCACAATTATGTATTCCCAAATGCAATGTAGGCGGTTCCCAATTTTTCTACATTTTTACCAACACTTGTTACCTGTCTTTTTTATTATAGCCACCCTAGTGTCGGTGAAGTGGCATCTCATTGTGAGTTTGGTTTACCTTTCCCTAAGGGTTAATGATGTTGCTTTTCATGTGCGTATTGGTCATTCCTTGGAGAAATGCCTGTTTAGATATTTGCCCATATTTGTCCCTTATCAGATATGTGATTTTCAAATACTTTCTCCTATTCTATGGGTTGTCTTTTCACCTTGTTGATAGTGACCTTTGACAGAGAAAAGTTTTTAACTTTGGTAAGGTTTAGAAAAATTTATCTAATTTTTGCTTTTGGTGTCATATCTATGAATGCTTTGCTAACCCAAGCTGCAAAGATTTACTCCTGTGTTTTATAGTTTTAGGTCATACTGAAGGTCTGTAATCCATTGGAGTTAATTTTTGTGTATGGTGTGAGGAAGGAATCCTCCATCATTCCTTCACTTGTGGATATCTAGCTATCCCAGTACCATTAAAAAAGAAGACCATTCTTTCCCCCATTGATTGCTTGACCACACTTGCTAAAAATCAGTTAACCATAAATATGCAGTTTTATTACTGATCCTCATTTTGATTGCAACAGTCTATATGATTAACCTTATACCAGAGCTGCACTGTCTTGATTATTGCAGCTTGGTAGTAAGTTTTGACATTGGTAAGTATGAGTCCTCCAAGTTTGTTCCTTTTCAAAATTGTTTTGGCTATTGTGGGTCACTTGGTTTATTACAAGAATTTTAGGATCAGCTCATCAATATCTCCAAAAGGTAGCTGGGAGAGAGCTTTGAGACCCACCTTCACCTTTAATATGTTATTGAGGTATATTATAATGATAAGCTTTCTAATGTTGCATCTCTGGGAAAGCCTTATTTAATCTTTTTTGTGTGTAATATTTTATAACATATATAACATGTAAGTATATAATATGTACATACATTATAAAATTATTATATGTTATACATTGTTTACATAGCGTATATAATAGCATATACATAGATTTGTTATTTCTATTATTTGTTTTTATGGTCACAAGTGGGGATGGCCTACAATTTTCTGTTCTAGAGTCCTTCCTTTGGTTTTATATCAGGGTTAGGCTAGTCTTATTAAATGAGTTCAGTAGTTTCTTTTAGGTGTAGACTAATCTCATTAAATGTGTTGGGGAGTTAACTTGCCCTTATTTTCCTATTTCTGAAACAGTTATTAAAGATGGAAAAGTTCATTACTTTCATTCTTAGAGTTTTAGTTGGAATTATCTATTAAATGGTCTGGGCTACTGCCTTTTAGATGTCAGTGTGGGTTAGGAGGTGTAGTTAATGAGTGTATAATGAGCTATAAATACTTTCATTTTCAATGGGCTATTTTAATACTCTAATTTTGAACAATAATAATTTCTAATAACCAAAAATTTTACTTTCATACATTCATTGGTGTAGAATTTTGTATAGCAGTATCTTAGACATTTTTCCAACTCTTGTGTATATATAGCTATTTTTTGTCAATGTCAAGTTTTACCTTATCTTTTTTCAATAGCTTTCCAAAGTTTATCTCTTTAAAATTATGTCTTTCATTTTTTTTGTCCTATTGTTCAATTATCTGAAAATTCCATATATATATTTTAAAGTATGTCTATTTGGTAAAGATTCTTCCTCCTCAGTTTTATTAAGGTATAACTGACAAATAAAGATTGGATATATTTATGGTATACAACTTGATGTTTTGATATATGCATACCTTGCAAAATCATGAAATCAGGCTAATTAACATATCTCTCACCTCACAAACTTTTGTTGTGTGTGAGATAAGAAAATTTAAGATCTATATTTTTAGCGATTTTCAATATGCAATACATTATTATTAACTGTAGCCACCATGCTCTGCAAGCTCAGTGCTTCAGAACTTATTCACCCTGTCTAACTGAAACTTTTTTACCCTTTGACCAACATCTCCACATTCCTCTTCCCTTCCGCCAGCACCTGGCAACCACCATTCTACTCTCTGCTTCTATGAGCTTGACTTTTCAAACTCCACATGTAAGTGAGATCATGTAGTATTTGTGCCTGGCTTATTTTACTTAGCATAATGTCTTCTAGGTTTATCCATGTTGTTACAAATGATCAGATTTCCTTCTTTGAAAAGATTGAATAGTATTTCATTGTGTGGAGGTGTGTGTGTGTGCTGCATTTTCTTTATCCATTTACCTGTCAATGGATGCTTAGTTTGATTCCATATCTTGGTAATTGTGAAGAATGCTGCAATAAACATAGGAATGCAGGTATATCCTCAATGTACTGATTTCATTTTTTAAAATATATATACCCAGAAGTGGGATTGCTGGATCATATAGTAGTTCTGTTTTTAAATTTTTGAGGAATCTCCATACTGTTTTCCATAATAGTTATACTAATCTACATTCCCACCAATAGTGTACAAAGTTTTACTTTTCTCCACATCCTTGCAACTTTTGTTGTATTTTGTCTTTTTGATGATAGCCATTCTAAGAAGTGTGAGGTGAAAGTTCACTGTGGTTTTTATTTGCATTTCCCTAATGATTAGGGATGTTAAGTATTTTTTCATATGTCTGTTGTCCATTTGTATGTTTTCTTTTAAGAAATGTCTGTTCTCATCTGTTGCTCATTTTAAAATTGGGTTATTCATTTTCTTGCTATAAGGTTGTTTGGGTTCCTTATATTTTTTGAATATTAACCCCTTATCAGATGTATGACTTGCAAATATTTTTTCCCCTTTTGTTGGCTGTCTCTTCACTTTTATTTTCTTTGCTGTGCAGAAGCTTTTCAGTTTGATACAATCCCATTTGCCCATTTTTTATTTTGTTGCCTGAGCTGTGGGAGTCATATCCAAAAAGTAATTTCCCAGACCTATGTAAAGGAGCTTTTCCCCTATGGTTTCTTTTAGTAGTTTTATAGTTTCAGGCCTTACAATTAAGTAAGTTATCTATTTTCAGTTGAGTTTTACAGATGGTGCAAGAAACCAGTCTAATTTCATTCTTTTGCATGTGTATATTCAGTTTTCCCAACACCACTTACTGAAGAGACTGTCCATTCCCCATTGTGTGTTCTTGCTGCCTTTGTTGAAGGTCATTTGACTGTAAATGTGTGGATTTCTTCTGGGCCCTCTATTCTGTTCCATTGGTCTATATATCTGTTTTTATGCCAGTGCTGGGATGTTTTGATTATCATACCTTCGTAGTATATTTTGAAGTCAGGTAGTGTGATGCCTTCAGTTTTGTTCTTTTTGGTCAAGATGCTTTGGCTATTCATGATTTTTGTGGTGCCGTACAAATTTTAGAATTAAAAAAACTTTCTGTAAAAACCTCATTGGAATTTTAATAGGAATTTCATTAAATCTGTAGATCACTTTGAGTAGTACAGGCATTTTTATGATATTAATTCTTCTAATCCATGAAAATGATATTTTTCCATTTATTCTTTTCATCTTCAATTTATTTCATCAATATTTTATAGTTTTCAATGTAGAAAACAATGTAGAAACTCCTTGGTCAAATTTATTTTTAAATATTTTATGTATTTTTAAAATGCTATGATATATAATATTATTTTCTTGATTTCTTTTTTGGATAGTTTGTGGTTAGTGTACAGAAATGCTGTTGATTTTATAGCTGATCTTGTATTATACAACTTTACAGAATTGATTGGCTCCAAGAGTTTTTTTGGTGGAATCTTTATAGTTTTCTATGTATAAGGTCATGTCATTGGCAAAAAGGGAAAAGTTTACTGCTTTCTTTTCAATTTGGATGCTTGTTATTTCTTTTTCTTGCTTAATTGGTTTGGTTAGGACTTCCAGTACTATATTGGATAGGAGTGGAAAGAGTAGGCATCCTTGCTTTGTTACTAATCTTGGAAAGCTTTCAACTTTTTACTGTGGAGTACAATGTTAACTGTAAGCTTGTCATGTGTGGCCTTTATCATGTTGAGAAACATAACAAAAAGAATATTAGTATATTCTTTATGTAGTTGTTGAAAGTTTTAATCATAAAAGGATGTTGAATTTGTCAAATGCTTTTTCTGCATCTATTGAAATAATCATATGATTTTTATCCTTCATTCTATTAAATCACATCAACTGATTTGCATATGTTTAGCCATCTTTGCAACCCAGAGATAAGTGCCACTTAATCATGGTATATGATTCCTTTAATGTGCTGTGGAATTTGGCTTGCTAGTATTTTTTGAGGATTTTTGGGGTTCATTAGGGATGAAGATTCTTGATTGCATATGTCTATTTGTCTTAATTCTCTATATGTCCATTTAATTCCTCTTGCACTTGCTTACTTTTTGACTGAAAAAGTGTGACATTTTTCATAGCTATTATTTACATATTTTTAATACTTTAAAATATTTTGATTGGCATATATATATATATACACCCTTCTTATAATAGAATGGCTATTATCTAAAAGACAAAATACAAGTGTTGCAAGGATGTGGAGAAAAGGGAAACTTTGTACACTATTGGTGAGAATGTAGATTAGTACAACTTATGGAAAACAGTATGGAGATTCCTCAAAAATGTAAAAACAGAACTACTATATGATCCAGCAATCCCACTTCTGGGTATATATATATTTTAAAAAATGAAATCAGTACATTGAAAAGATACCTGCATTCCTATGTTCATTGCAGCATTCTTCACAATTCCCAGTAAAAAAAAATATATATATGTGTATATATATGTATATATACATATATATATACACACAATTTTAAAAAATCTTTTTGGTAAAGATGAGACCTTGCTATGTTTCCTGGGCTAGTCTCAAACTCCTGGACTCAGGCAGCCCTTTTTCCCTGGCTTCCCAAAGTGCAGGGTTTACAGGTGTGAGCCACTGTTCTCAGCCTGCTTTATATATTTTGACTATACCTCATGTTCATAAAGGTTCAATGCTGTTATGTGTTCTTAGTAGATTATTCCTTTTATCAATATTAATAATCATTTTTTATTTCCTGGAATTTTTACCAGGAAAATTTTTTTATTGACTTGTGTGACAGTAAAATTGCCATATAATCATTATGTTAGTATTTGGCAGATTTTTAAAATATCCCTTTATTTTTTAACATTTTTCTATTTTTTTCAGGTTTGTCTTTTGGTAAATAATAAATAGCTACATTTTTTATCTTTTTAGCAACCTGACATCTCTGTCTTTTAATTGGTCTAATAAACCTACTGATATTTATGCAAATATAAATGTTTAGTTAGGTTTGTTTGTTTGTTTGGTTTTTTGAGACGGAGTTTTGCTCTTTTTGACCAGGCTGGAGTGCAATGGCGCAATCTCGGCTCACTGCAACCTCTACCCGCCAGGTTCAAGCAATTCTCCTGCCTTAGCCTCCCAAGTAGCTGGAATTACAGGCATCCACCACCACACCTGGCTAATTCTGTATTTTTAGTAGAGATGGGGTTTCACCATGTTGGCCAGGCTGGTCTCGAACTCCTGACCTCTCAGGTGATCCGCCCACCTCGGCCTCCCAAAGTGCTGGGATTACAGGTGTGAGCCACCACGCCTGGCCTAGTTAGTTTTTTAACGAAGATTTTAAAAAAGCTTTCTTTCCTTCTGTTGATTAGATTGTGCTTTGCAACATTTTCCTTCTTCAGTTTTGATAGTTACTTATTCATCTATTCTTTTAGTTTTAGCCTGTGTATATTTTTAACTCACACACAGAAACTTACACATTCTTTGAGAAAAAGTCTGGATTATGTCCTAGCCTCCTCAATAACACAATAAATTTAGCATGTATTCATTTCCTTTTATACTGTCCCTCCTTCTCCCCCAGCTAACTCCCATGTTGACATCTTATCAGATTTTATTTCTAGATTGTTTATTTAACACACACATACATAACTCTTCAATTTGGCAATATTTTAAAAATGATTACTTTGCTCACCGTATTTCTTATAATTATTTCCTCCCAGATTTAGTTTTCTTCTTGCTGAAATAAGTCCTTAGTAATTTTTTCAAAGAAGGTGGGTGTAAAGTTTCTGAGGTCTTATATGCGTGAAAATGCCCTTAATTAGTGAAAGAAGGTGAATGACTGAATTTATTTCACTGACCCTAGTAAGATCTGGGCCCACGCCTCTTTCTCCTCACTTTTCCTTTCAGACCCAAATTGGATAACAGCTGCTAGAACCTAAGCTTCAGTCTTGCAGGACCTGAATCCTGTCTCATTATTAATACAGCCCCATACCTTCTCTGAATTGGAACAGTGGACAATTTTCAGGATATAGTGAAATATTGACTGACCTTCATCAACCTAACATGTAAATTCTTATGTTTTGTTGTTGTTGTTGTTGTTGTTGTTGTTCATTTGTTTTCAGAAACAGGGTCTTGCTCTGTTGCCCAGGCTGAAATATGGTAGCACAACCATAGCTCACCTTAACCTCAGACTCCTGGGCCCAAATGATCCTCCCACCTCGCTCCCTGAATAGCTAGGACTACAGGCGTGTGCCACCATGCTCAGCTAATGTTCCATTTATATTTTTTGTAGAGATGAGGTCTTGCTTTTCTAAGACAAGGCTGGTCTTAAACTCTTGGCCTCAAGCAATCCTCCCATCTCAGCCTCTCAAAGAACTGAGATTATAGGCATGAGCTGCTGCATCCGGCTAATCTAACATATAAATTCCTTAGGCTTTCTGCTCTTCAGCATAAACAGTTATTTTGAGCTATTCCCATGTTGCAATGGTTTTAATAAGGCTTAAGTTAACAGCTTTTAGTTGGCTTTTCTTCTTCCACAAATTCATCCTCACTGTTAAATGATAGTTTGGTTAAATACTGTTTTCCTTAAGAATTTTGAATATTTTGTCCCCTTATCTCATGGCTGCAATACTCATCCAGTATTGCTAGCAAGTCTGTTGTCTGCAGTGGTCAATTCCTTATTCTGGGGTTGGCACCTTCCACTGTAGCCTCTGCAATTTCCTGCTAGGGCTATGGCTTACTATTGTGGCTTCCCTTCTGCTTCTTTTTTGGGGATTTACAAAATTTCTGATCTAATAAAAATCTTTCCTGTGTTTTGCACAAATCCCAACATATGTATTAACTTCCTTAAAAATATACCTTTAAAAATCATTCATAATGATTTCGTGTTAGAAGGAGAGATTTCAGCACGTGCTCAAATTGAGACAAGATGCTCTTATTTTTGTCTGTTTGGATGGATCCATGTGAAACTATATCCCTGGGGATGTAGAGAAGGACTTTTATTGTTACTGTATACTTTCCTTTATTTGGATTTCTGCTTATTAATTTCCCTTTGATTCAAGATAATAGAGCACACGTGTTGAATATCTTCCTTCTTCGTCCCCTGCCCCACCCCACCAATGCACCTGCCGGCTTTCTCCACATGCTCAAGAGCCCTATATGTGCTGCTTACTTGTGTAGACAGCATTCAAGGGCTCCTACTCTTCTGTTTTCCAGTTGGGTTTGCCCAGTGGGAGGTACCGACAGGAGATCAGACAGCTGGGTGGCAATGAGGATGGGATATTTATTACCTGGTCACCCCACTCTCCTCCTCCCATCCATACTTTAACACCTTGTTTTGGCTCCACTCTTTTACTGAAGGCAACTGCCATCAAGCAGCCTTTTGCATACAGGGACCCTCATTTCTTCACGTTGATCCTTCTGGCATAGGGGTAGCTGTTGCTCCCAAGGACATAGCATGGAGAACCATATACCATTACTAGCTTCTCTACATGCTGCCCATAACTTTGTAACTAGTCCCTTTATTAACCCCTTCTCAAATTAGTTTGAAAATAATTTATTTTTGCCCTGGGCCCTGACCAATACAGAAACAAAAATAAAACAAACAAAAACCAAAGCAATAATGTATACAGGTAAGTTTATATAGTTTGGTCTTTTTGTTGTTTCATAACAGAATACAATAAGAAAGAATATAGGTGAAGAAAACTTACTTTAAAGGAAATATGGCACAAAGAGAAAGTAATAATAAATGTTTTGAGCAGAAACTTAAACTGAAGTTTCTGTCCCTTTTCCTGTTTGTGTTGCTGCTGGGTTTCTGGGCCTAGAGGGAAAGCAGGCATGAGTGAAGTTCTGCCAATGCATGTCTTTATGTAGCACTGTGGGATCATACCACAGAGATTTATAGAATTTCAGAGTGGGAAGGGGCCATGGGGACTATTTAGTGCAGCAATGAACAGCACAAAGCACTGCAAATTTGTGATATAGCCTGGATTTAATTTGTGAAGCAAAGATTTAAATACCACCCCATGCTGTTGCTTGTTCAGTGTGTCTAGTGCCTATAAAAATTTTTTATGGCTAAAATATAGAACTAATTTTCACACTGGCATTTTGAACGGTAGCTTAAAATGAGAACAGGTAACATTCACTGAATGCTCACTGCGTGTGAGAGAGTGTGTTCAAAGCTTTACAGGCATCATTTCACTGAACCCTCAGCTGAATGCCATGTAGTGAGTACTAGTGTTATTCTAATTTTACTGATGAGGAAAATAAGGCAAAGAAAAGTTAAGGGACTCACCCATCTTTACAAGGCCATTCATAATGTGATAGAGCCAAGATTCAAACCTGAGTAGTATGACATTGAGTCCCATGTGCTTATCCACTAAAATTGTTCCTCTTGTTACAACAGCTATGCAGAAAAACTATATATATATATGTAAATACATATGTAAATATATATATAACAAATACTGCTTTATGTCTAACAACATACCATATGTGTTCCACATTATTAAATACACCATGATGCTGCTTTAAATGACTGTATAATATTCTGTTGTTTTAGTACGTTTGCTTAATCAATTTCATTGTTAGATATTTGCTCTATTTCCCCCTCAGTTTATTTCCAATCCTGACTCCTATTATAATCTCTGACCCCAGCATTTTGTTAAGCTTCATAACCCCATCTGTAAAATGATAATAATGACCATTATTTTTGTCATTGAGTGATTAAGTACATATATAATTTTAGCTAATGATTATTTATTATAATTATTATTCAATGGAATGTTAAACATTGCTGTTGGGGAGTGGGGCTCTAGGGGATGACTCTGGTTTTCTCCATTTTGCTTACCATTATATAATTTTTCATATTTAGATGTATTGTGTACTAAGGAATATGAGTTGGAGTTTTTTAAAAAACGTTTAATTGAAAATATAAATGTTAAAATATGCTTTAGCTCTTCTCTCCTACAAATGGTTTTATTGCTCACCAACAGTCACCAGTCCAGGCTAAATTCATTTTTTTTACTTCACTAACAGTGCTTGTCTGCATTGTTTCACCACTGGTCAATACTTCACATGCTCTATGCAATCAGAAAATGATTCCAAGGACACTTATCAATCAAAATGCACAAGCCTCCCTCTCAATGCTTGGTATTTATTCCTGACGCATGTGCTTCTATCAGACAGAGAGAGTGTTATAGGTGTTAGCAATTCATAGGCACTTCTTAGAAATGCTGGAAAGGAGTTCTTATTTTTGCTGTGAGGGTGTTGCCCTACTATCAACACCTCATCTTTCTGTGTCATCTTCCGACAATCTTTGTGAGAATTCGATTTGCTATCTTAATTCTAGTGAGACTCAGGCACTGATGCATTTATACCTGGGCTCTGAGCAGGGCTGAAATGGTAGTGAGCTGATGTTTTACTCAACAAGAAAATAATCAGTGAAATATATCTTTGAAATAGATTATTATCCTATTTGTAAAAAGGAATTAAAAGCATATAAAACCAGAACTTAGCCTTTACTCTTTGGAATGCAAAATGCAATTGTGTTCTTCATAAATGCTCTCATGACGATTTAGCAAAAAAAGTGCATGACAGAGAGAGAAACTGCATTTTAGACAAAACCGCTTTGAACCTATTTCACCTATTAAAGATTGCTAATTGGACATAAATGTTAATAAAAGACATGTGACAAAAATCTTCAAGATATTTTTTCTTTTATTTAAAATGTTAGCTATCACAACACATCATACAATGAAATGAAGACATTAGAATCACATTGAAACTTTTAAAAACATCTCTATATAGTCACAAAACATGAAACATGCTTCAGAGATACAAATATAGTGTAGTACCAAAATCTCAGTACATTTTCACCATGAAAACAAATAGGAAAAGCACAAGACTGTCAGAAGTTTCCTTCCTTTTCCGCAGTAGCTGACATGACTGCTTCAAAGCAATGATTTTTTTTCTTTAGGGACTATGATTGACAGGTTTTACAATTTCATTTAACACTGTACTTTGTTGAGAAATAACCACTTATTTCTATTTTAAGGGAGTCATCATATTGGAATTAAAACACATGTTTACAATACATATTGGCACAATATGAAAAATAAACACTTTTTGAATTTTCAACCCCAAACAATTGTTATTAAATAATTATTCCTCATAGTGCATGTCTTAATTTACCTTTCATTGCCCATTGACACAAATGAAGCTGAATAAATAATGTTAGGTAGTTTATTAACGTCTTCTTTCATAATTCTGCATTGCACTCCTTTCATAAGCCACTGAAAACAAAGAAGAGATAAAGTGTTTTTTAAGTGAATTCACTGAGGGAGTTACACAACTAAAGTTCAGGGCATATAGTAATTTATTTTAAACTCATAATGACATTTTCCCTCTACAGAAGTATTTCTAAGAACGTTATCTGCACATCTTCCAATCCTGCCTCAGTCTCTATCCTGACTGGAAATGATCTAACCACAGAACTCGGTTTCATTCATCATTCATCATATACTTGGTGCCCCCAAAGCATATTTCCACAATATATTGCAGTGTTGATTCTCAGCAGCTTTCTCAAGCAGTGGCAGATACCCATAGTGAATTATAGAAAGGACAATGCCTAAAATAACCAGGAATACTAGTAGGATAAAAACCAAATGTGGGACTTTTATTCTAGCAGAGACCATGGGCCAAATCTAGAATACCATTTGTTCTTGTAAATAGGTTTATAGGAATACAGACACACTCATTCATTTACATATTGTCTATGGCTGCTTTGGCCTAAAATAACAGATTTGGGTAGTTGCAACAGAGATTACATGGCTCACAAAGCCTAAAATATTTATAGTCTGTTTCTTTTCAGGAAAAGTTTGCTGATCTTTGCTCAAGGGGCATCTAATTGTGTAGGGGTCTCTTCCTACCTTGTGGATACCTCCCAGTGATGGACTGCCCTCAAGACTAAAAACAGCCCATTTACCATAGGTAAATCAGTTGAGCCATCTAAATACCATACTGTTTAACTTTTCACTAGCACCTTAATGGCCTGTGAAGGATTAATTATTGCTTCCAAAGGTATTTAACATATAGCTAGCAAGTAATTTGAATACATTGATAATCTGGACAAAAAAATGCCAAAATTGTATATTATATTATATTATATATAATTTCAAAGGGATCTGTAACCACAAAGGGGTAAAAATCAGACTGTTGCAATAAAAGTATTTTGGGATATTTTTCATCCTTAACGAATACCTTATAGACTTAGACGTATGGTATAGTGGAACTACTATGCTTTTTGAAATTCAGTATGGCCTGTATAAAATACTGAATGTAAACAGAAAGAGTAGAAAGATCTGTGAAGGATCTGTAGGAATAATAAGTGCTACTCTAAACAGTTTCCTCAGTGAGAAGATTTGCTGACAGAGAAGGCAGGTAAAGGCACCAGTATTATCACTTCCGTCTTTTAATACTGGTCTTAAACACTCAACTATCCTTTAAGTGCGGTTAACAATAAGCTGCATATTTTACATCAATTAAGTGTGCGCTTGTGAGGCAGAACAGTCTGAGCCAACACTGGACAGGCGTGAGGGAAGGAAACAGTTTATTTCTCATTCTGGTTTGATTATATTAGGAACAGGATGAATAGCCCAAGTTCAGTCTCTGACAAGCTTTAGGTAACATGACTCTATTCCTCAGAGAAATTAGATGAAAGCTAATGTAAACCAACTAAAGACAGACAGTGATTTAGCTGGAACATAATGTCCTCTTACATGGAAGCAGAGTTTCTTACCTGGTCTTTGAACCCTCTGAAGCCTGATATAAATTTTTGAGTGTATGAGCTGATGAGGGTTTCTCTGGGAAAGGGCATCTATCTAGATTTATCAGATTGTCAAAGGGGTCCCTGACCATGAGTGGGTAAAAATCAGAGGGCTGTAGATTAAGGCTATGATAACCTTGCCTCAATGAGGTACATAAAAAGATCCCTGATTGACTGTGGATCATATCACATTTTTGCCCATATTTCACCTATTTATATTTCCTTAACTAAAATGGAGGAACAAAGATTTAGTTATAAATTGATCCTGATTCATTACAGTGATTCTTTTTATCACTACTTATGTTATTATTTTAAGTACACCTAATTGTATTTAATCTGTTCTAACTTGTACAATATCTACATTTGTAAAGTTAAGCATGTTCTAAAACCTATATCAATTCTGGAAATGGAAAGTTGGTGACTAATATGATTATCAAGAAAACTACAATTAAGTGAGGACTAGTATGTATTGATACAAATAAAAGCCATTGTGGTTTAAATTTATACTTCATTTCCAAAAGTGGGAAGATAATACATATTAATAAAACAATTACAAGTTTTTCATTAAGGCACATTGATAATTTCTTACACTTTTACACTTCAGCAGCCCAAAATGCCTGGTGAGAAGATGCAAAGGTAGTGTCTAAATAGAAAGTAGGGACCCAATAAGAACACTAGGATAGCTTGTCCTGTGGACTTCAACACCAAGAACTTCAAATTCCAGATTTACTGGAAATTTTGTATCAAAAGGTCAATTATGAAACACTTAGAACTTTTCAATTATATGAATATATTCTCTGGCTTCTGCTGTAGCCCAGATTGTGTTAACTTTTTTTTTTCTATTGCGGGTTTTGATTTTTGCCCCACAGAAAGTGGTTTTATTTAATGTACCCAAGTCTTACATTTCACAATAAAGAAAAAAATCTCCATTAAAAAACACTAGGATAATTATTTTTCCTAGGATCCAGATAATTAAGGATTAAGCCAGCACATCTTATAGATTGTCTAGAAACTGGAAATATTCTAAATGGGTAAGACAGCTGCTGATTACTTTCTAATTAATAACATATTTAGTATTTTAATTCTATTTTCACTGAAGGCAAAATAGAATTTGAATAGCTTTTCCAACAAGCCCTAGAGGTAAGAGCTATAAGGTCTTAACAAAAAGTGAGCTTCTATTAAAATGATCTAGGGGTTATTTACCTTGAAATCAGCGTGATGAATGAGTTAACTAATAATGGTTTTCAGATATATATACGTGGTATTTACAAAGAAGATGGAAACTGAAGAGAAGGAAACCTGCAGCCTTTATATCATATGAAAAAGTTGTTCAGAATTAAAATGAAAATTGTGGCATCCTTTCTCTCTAAGGAGTTTATAGCCAGAACCAATTTATAACACTCAAGGATATTTAATTGTGTTCCTTTTTGAAAGTACTGGAATAAACCATATCACTTTTGTCCTCTCCAACATCCATCAGGATGTTTAGATTTTGAATTTCTAGAACTTCATAAAAAGTGATTAATTTGCATGAAGAATTTGTTTTGTGAATTTATTTTTGTGTTGGAAGATCGCCAAATGTAATGTCTTGTAAAACTTTCAAATTACTTTGATAACAAGTGAAAATCACCCTCATTCTTCCCTGCACTCCCCACTCCCCCTTAGTTCAGTAAGGTTAAACAAGGCTTATTTAACAGATCTACAGGAAAGAATATAGCACTAACCCAAAGATTCAGGTTGGTAATGATTAAATGGGGCAGACACTGGTAAGAATGGTGATTGGAGAGAAATAGACAGATACTGTGGTAATATTAGCTTAACCAGCTATAAATCCATTTGTGGTTACAAGTACAACAATTAAATTTTTCCACCATAATACTCATTTTTATATCTACTACTCCTTTTTAATATTTTAAAACTATGTCTTAGAAAAAAATAGAAATAGATTTGAGATACTGTCTATTTTCAGTCATAATTTCATACATACCAGAATTTAAAGCTCTTTTGCCCATTAGTCCAACAAAGGAATCTGTTTTATGTCCTGGAAAAATACATTTAGGGGTATTTTAATATGTATATCTTTGAGGAAACAAACTATTATAACTAGAACAAAGCAAGCTTCTGAATATATGTCTGTATAATAAATATCTATCTACTTCAAGTTTTGGTGAGACTGAAGAAATAAAGATTCCTTAAAAGTTTCATAAATTACACTAAAACAATACAATGAAACCACTTTTCTTAATTCTATATTTAATATTAGCAAGCACTCTTTATTCATATATTTTATCTGTTATGTAAGGGTCTAAAATATTTTATATAAAATATTGTTATTTGAGCTAGGTTTGATTTTTTTAGAAGTCAATTTCACATTTGTGTGAAATATCCAAGCATAATTCCTTGTGTTATTAATAAGTTGTACTTCTCAGCAAGTAGACCTTAATTAAACCAGATTCCTTTCCTTGATGATTATAATCTTCTAAAAGGTCACTGTTTTTATTTTATTGGATATTAAAAGATACTCCTTTCAGGAAAGTTTATTAGTTTTCACATGAACAGAGTACATTTTTTATTACATAGAATTTTTATATATAATTCTCTTCAAAGTCAAATCCTTAGAAAGTAAATATGAATACTATTTATTTATTTTTCAAAGATGAACTCTTTGGAAAGGTTGCTATTTTAATGCTAGTGAGAGAATTTCTCTTAGTTTTTATTTTAATAGTTGAGAATACAGCTGCTACGTTAATGTGGCCTGCTCTGCCACCCAATGAACCAAATCCACGACAGGGTACAATACGTGAGTGGACAATACGATGAAGATAGACCCTTTCCACTTCTTGTCAACTCCGGTTCCATTAACTGAGAAACAAATTTAATGACCTTCACATACCACAATTTTGCCATCTTTGCTGCCCTAAGAAATGTTTTACTGATCGAGTTTTCCCATTCAATTAGGGGATTAAAAAACTGCATCTCTACCCATCTTCATTTTTAGTATGGATTCTCTACTCATATTCACTCACTCATTCCATTTAATTGGCTGCTGGATGACCCTAATAAATGACATCATTATTGGACCAAGCATACTAAAATGAGTTAGGAGATGCCTATAAATGCTTGTGGGGGTTTCGTGTTTGTTTGTTTGTTTACAGTGAAAGTAAGCTTAGGGGGTGGGTGGGTGGGAAGAAATATGTATGGTAGATTTCTAATCCTAGGATTGAAATTCTTATCTAAAACTAACAATTGAAGGGACTTAAAAGACATTTTTTTCTTTTTTAATATAATGCATCTCTTTGCTAAGTACAATATGTCTAAACAACCATATTCTGGATGTAATATGAATCTCCCCCATTCTTATATTGTCTTCATTAAACATATTAAGCCCTAGAGTCATGACAGAAAATAAGGTAAGATAAATAAAGTGAAATTCAATATAATTTTACATTTAAATTTGATAAATGTCAAAATAATTTTGAACTTACTTTTGTGAGAGATCTGGCCATGTCCTAGAAGAAAGATAAAATCAGCAAACACATATAGATTTGTTTTTAAAGATGCTACATTATATCTTTTATAAAATAATTTGATTCTCAAAATATGTAACATTTTCTATCTATATATTATCCTGAGGAATAAAGCAGAACCATAAATGCTAAACAAATTATTAATCATAAAAACTAAATATTTAAACAAACAAATGGAATTTTTATTAAGTGCCTTCTATGGGATTCAAACCTAGGACTATGAGACTTCTGAGGCCTCTTATTAACTATAAGACTGTAACACATCCCACATTCAAGGCTGGCCACCCACTGAGAGAGAGAGAGAAAGAGAGAGGGAGAGACAGAGAGAGTGACAGAGAGAGAGAGAGACAGAGAGAGTGACAGAGAGAGAGAGAAACCGAGAGAGAGTGCGCAAATCCATCTCTTTATTAAACAGGCATGACCCAGATCTTGTATTTCAGCCCATAAAAGATTTTATTTCACTTTCCTACATGTGCTTTCACAATAGTAAAATAAAGATTTATAGGAATGTTTACCATAAAGAGCCTTTAACAGGGCCACTTGTTTTTCAATTGAGGAATCTGACAAGAGACGAATTGTCATTAACCACATGTTCCACTGACCGTGCGATGAATTCAAGGAAACGATATTTCTATCCCAAGACAAATCTACTCTCACCTCAGGGAATGCTATAAAATCCTCTTCCACATGCACTTGGATCATCCGCAGTACTACCCCTGGAGGCCCGTGCCTTCCCTTTGTCAGCTTGGATCTTTAGTCAAGGGAGCGCTTCACTCGAATACAGTGAGGCATGCGAACCAGATCTTTCCCTCCCCCCGCGGGCCCGTGCGTGCCTTAGTGCGGTGTGGGCCAATGTCGCGCCTGGGGAATTACACCCCTCTTGGAGTGGAAATCTCTATTCAGAGCGAGAGACCCTGGGGTACTCCAGGAAGGAGTGAGCAGACAGGGTGGGCTGCCCAAGACACCTAGGGACGGTCGCCTATCTCACCAGCATCCCGTTTGCCCATTAATCCAAAGAACTGCTGAGGCTTGGGTCTCCGGGCGATTCTCTGCAGAAGATGCTCAAAGGGCTCCGGCAGTTCCTCCTGGGGGACAAAAGCACGAACGAAGGGCGTGTAAGGCAACCAGAGCGAGGCACCCAGCAACCCGAGCCCTTCCCGCTGTACTCCGGCCCCGAGGCGTGGGGAGGCAGCCTTCCCCACGCTCGGGCTGAGCGGGGTCCCTCCCGAGGCGCTGCCTCTCTGCGCCCCTCCCCGCCGAACTCGCGTCCCGCCCCCCGCAAGCCTGCCAGGGCGAGTTAGCAGCTGGCTCGGCGTCTTCAAGCTTCGAGCGCTTTCCGCTCTTTCCTCCCAGCCCGGGGACCTTCCCTCATCTGCTGCGCCGCCACCCGACTTTGTCTTGTCTCGGTGCCGGCTTTGTAGAGTCCTCAACGCCCTAAATGCACACAGGTGTGTGGGATCTGGGGCTGGGGCTCCGGTGGGGAAGGATGACAACGCTTTACAGACGGCTTTCACCGTTTTTCCGAGGCGCGCTCCCCAGCGCCTGTAGCCTACGAGTTTCTAAAGGGAAACTTCAAGCTACATCCTCAGGTCCGCAAAACAAACGTGAAGGCAGGAAATTAACTTCCCTCCAGCCTCCGGCCCTCCAATCCCCCTGCAGCTCGCGCGTGTGCCCGCTGCTGCCCGCGACCAAGGCGCCCTCCTCTGCCGGTGCCCAGACGCTAGGGCAGTGCAGCTGGACCGGAGCCCCCGAAATCCCAGGTCCTGGGGGATGAAATCTTACGAGATTTCCCGCCTTGTGAGGATCTCGGGCTCATCCGGGAGGGCATCCCTACTGCAGGGAGTTCCTGGGCCGGACGGTGCAGCCCTCGGGAAGAAACTTGAATCGTGGGCACAAAATCCCGTGGGGAACCCGGGAAATATGCCCCTTTCCATCCTCTCGCATGCAACCGCTGCCTCCTTCCGCGGTGGCGGTGCCCGCCACGTTAACTAGGGTGCTGTTGCGTGGGAACGTGACAGCTCCCGAGCCCAGGAAGAAGGGTGCGGGCCGTCCTGGTAAGGGGCCTCACCTTGATCTGGTCGCTGTCGGACCAGTCGGACCAGTAATTCAGATCATCATTGGCTCCTATTTCTTCTGCAAACAGCTGAGTGGAGACAAGAAAAAAGACTGCCAAGGCCACGAGGATTTTCATGTTGGATTTCTGGGAAGGGGTAGGGGGAGAAGACACCAAAGAGAGAAATAATGTATCTATTAGGGGTGGTTATCCAAGAGTTAAAGCAACAGAATTTTCTGCCCCACAACGGATGAACAAAGATCAAAAACATAAGGACTAAAGTCTCACCTGTACCCGTTAGGCGAGAGAATCGCGTCCCAAAGATTCTCCAACCCTCTTCTCCCTGAATCCCAACTCCCCCAGCCCCCTAACCCACCAACCCACACCTTCAAACCAGGAAACTCTGCAGGTGGAAGACAAAGAGGGGCGTTGGCGTTTGGGAAGCCAGTCTCCCCACTGTCCCTCGCCGCAGCGGCGCACCCAGCGCGGCCACTTCGGACAGATGCGGGGCGGGGTGACCGGGGCAGCCGCGGCCAGCACCGCGCGGGCACTTACTGCGACGGACAGTCCCGCGGGTGCTGAGTTTCTCTGGTTCCTCCGAGCGCACGCTGGTCGCTCCGCACTCTCGGTGGCTGCGGCCGGGAAGGAGGTCCGAGCGCGCTCTTTCGCCTGCTCAGTGCCTTGCGGTATTTATCCCAGCCTCCTTGAGCCTCCAGACCCACGTGACATTCTCCCCACGCGACTTTCTGCTCAATATTTAATTAGCCGCCTCCTCTCCTTTCGCTTGCGTGATTGAGAGTTTCCGAGACGGTAACTCGTCGATGCCCATAACATCTGGACCCAATTGGGTTCTAAATGACGCAATTTTAGGAAAATCGAGGTCTCGCCATCCAATCCGGAGCGGCCTGCTTCCGTCTGCAGATCTGACGCCCCCTCCCCTCTCCTTCGAAACTGGGTTTCATGACACCTGATATTACTCATCAAATTTGAGCAAAGTGACTCATTCCTTGGACTTCGGTAACTTTTCCGTCCCCCGAGACGTCAGGATAAGTTGCACTTTTGAGGATGGCCAAATAACTGTAGGCATTCAGACATTTCGTCGGAAATCAGGCTAAAAAAAGAGGACTACACTTGAGGGGAGATGCGGGGAAGCATTATTTTCCCCTCTGTTTCTAGCTTAATAGTATTTAAGTGTTTCTGAGACACAGCATCTTTCTATAACCAGAACATGCCTCTTCTAAATCAACGCGAATACTGGCTTTTCCTTAGCATAACAAAAGGATGTTTAGTCCCATAGTATTTTAGAAGATGGAAGCAGATTTATTTTACATTTTGGAGAAAGGGGAATTTAAACATGACATTGTGTGTCAGACTTAGGATTTCTTTTGTTTCAAGCCGGGTAACTCCTCTTCCTTGCCACATCCAGGAGCAGGGGTTGAACAGGACGTTTTTTGCTTCTCTCCTACACTTTCTTGCTGAAGACTAGGAAACCAGCAACATAGTGTGTAGGATCCTCACCCTTGTCACTAAAGGGCTCTATAAATCATATGTTTCTCCTTTCTATGAAAGTAAGTGTAGTGAAGATGCTAGTGGGACAGTCATTAACAGCACAAAATATTAGACAAATAGCATTTGTACAGAAACCACACCTTTCCAAGAGCCCTTGGTTGCCTGGCAGACACATTTCTTTGATGTCTAAATGAATTAAAAGATGTGACATATTTGGTGGAGTAGTTTTCTCCCCTTTACATATGAAGTATTATATTTTTCAATTAATTATGATTTTTTAGTATATTGCATAAAAGAAATAAATTTTTGCAACTCAAACCAGAAGTTTTTTTTTCTCTATGTTGTTCTTAAATAATCCTGAATTTGGAAATTCTCATGCATCTCTGATTTCTTTTGGCCTTAGCCTCATAATGTGAGCATTTTATTTTCCGTTTTCAGAACTTTTATATGGAAAATTATAAGCATATCCAAAAGTAGAGAGAAACATCCGCTTCCAAGTTTCATCTACAACCCTTCCAGTTTCCTCTGCACTGAGATTATTTTGAAAAAAATCCCAGACATTTAATCATTTCAACCGCAAATATTTCAGCATGTCTGTATAAAGGTAGGAATTAAAAAAATAAAAACATAACCACACCATTATCCCACCTAAAACAACATAAAATAATTCCTTACATTAAATATCCGGTTAGCATTCAAATATTTCTCATTGCCTCCTAATTCCTGCCCACACAGTTTACTAGTTGAAATCAGAATTATAATGAAGTCCATACATTACAATTGGTTTTGTTAGTTCAGGCTGCTGTAAGAAAGTACCATGGTCTGGGTGACGTAAACAACAGAAATTTATTTCTCACAGTTTTGAAGGTTGGAAGTCTGAGATCATGATGTCAGCATGGTCTGGTTCTGTTTAAGGCCCTCTTCCAGGTTACAGACTGTCATATTGTCTCCTTGTTATATCCTCACATGGCAGGAAAGAATGAGAGAGCTCTTCAAGGTACCTTTTATCGGGGCACTGATCCCATTCATAAGAGCTGCACCCTCATGATCTAATTATCTTCCAAAGACCCCACTTCCTAATACCATAACCTTAGGGGTTACGATTTCAACACATGCATTTTGGAGGGACACGAACATTCCTTCTATTGCATGTTTCTTAAATCTCCCTGAATCTGTAATTCGCTCTCTCTTTCTCTTTCTATTGTAGTTTATTGATAAGACAGGTCAGGAGAGTGTACTGCATTCTGGAGTTTGCTGATTGCCTTTTACCTTGTTTCTCTGTTTTGATTATTTCCTGTTAATTGGTAGTTGTATCTAGAAGTTTGATCCTCTGTACATTTTTTTCTTTTTCTTTTTCTTTTTTTTTTTTTGATGAGACTACTTCACACGTGTTGTGTTGTTCTGGTAGGAAGCACAACGTGGTTGTTTCTCCTTTTGAGTTGTTAGCAGCCATTGACTATCATTTTCTAGATCTATTAATTCATTAGTATTTTCAAAACAGTGCTATGTTGATTTTATCATTCATTATTTGTCTGGTAGGCAGACTTGTTTCTTTCATGTTTCTCAGCAACTAGTTATTCTAAAGCATTATTAATATAGGAAAGATGGGATAAATGCTTGGTTATGTCTCTCTACCAATTTTGAAAATAATGAATTGGTAAATTAACACCTTTTAATAAGACCCACTTTAAAAAATTAGGATTATTATGACTTCATGGATTTAAACACATTTGACCTACAGTCATCTCTCAGTATGCATAGGGGATTGGCTGTAGGACCTCCTGTAGGTATCAAAACCTGTGGATGCTCAAGTCCCTGATGCAAAATGGTGTGGTATTTGAATATAACCTATGCACATCGTCTCATATATTTTAAATAATCTCTAGATTACTTGTGATACTTAATATAATATAAAGGCAGTGTAAATAGTTGTTATACTGTATTGCGTGGGGAATAACACAAAGGGAAAAAGTCTGTATGTGTTTAGCACGGATGCATTTTTTTCTAAATATTTATGACCTACGTTTGGTTAAATCTATAGATGCAGAACCCATGGATACAGGGGGCCAACTATATTTCAATCCATGGCAGGCATTCTTCTAATTGAAGTTCAGACCTATTCTTGGCCCGCAGGTGACTCTTCAAAGTGACTCCTGAGACTTTATGCCAATAGGCTTTGATGGCTTTTTCTTGTTTTTGGTATGACAAAATGTTTCAGGTCAAAGTTATATACGTTTTGCTTCTGACCCGAAATCTGCCTTTAAGGGGCCCTAATTTTAGAATTGAAAATGGCCATTAAAGATCATAAACTGGGCTTTATTTTTACACATTGTTAGTGAGTTCTTCATTGCTTCAAGACCCTTTCAGCGGACAGAGCTGAGAACAATGTGTGTGTGTCTCTGTGTGTTTGTGTGTGTGTGTGTATCTATAATCATGAACGTATACCGACTTTCTTTTCAAATCAGGATCTCATAGAGTTTTTAATTAACCTACTCTATTTTGCATCTCTTTTTCCATACCCCAAATGACATCAACATGATTATTCATTAGCTTTATCCCAATACATGATGGCAATCTGATCAACAATATCATTACTGGAAACAGATTAAGAGTTTTTGTTTGCAGTTTTGTTCTTTTTTAATCTTTAGGGCATATCACACCAGGTATGTTTGGTCATATTACTGTGTTATAAAGTCTCTTTACAAGTTCTTTGTATGGTTATGCTACCAACTCTTACACAGGTAGATTCATTTTCTCATTTTGCTCAAGTTATAGGGATCATTTTTTAAACGTAAGTTTAGAATTATGTAAAATACATGGTTCTAAACTCAAATATTAAAAACATTATGTGGCCGGGCGTGGTGGCTCACGCTTGTAATCCCAGCACTTTGGGAGGCCGGGGTGGGTGGATCACAAGGTGATGAGTTTGAGACCAGCCTGGCCAATACAGTGAAACCGCGTGTCTACTAAAAATACAAAAATTAGCTGGGCGTGATGGCGGGCGCCTGTAATCCCAGCTACTTGGGAGGCTGAGGCAGGTTAATTGCTTGAATGCGAGAGGTGGAGGTTGCAGTGAGCCAAGATGCCACTGCACTCAGCCTGGGCAACAGAGCTAGAATCTGTCTCAAAAACAAACAAACAAACAAAAAACATTATGTATTGAAAGAAGTGTACCTTCAGTCCCTATCTCTCTGCTCTCTTATGTCTAGTAACCATTTCCTTTTAGGTTTTTGGTTTAGCCTTATATTGCTATTGTTGTTATTTTAATATAAGAAACGATGTGATAATTTCCCCCTAAATCTTGTAAAATTCTATACCTGAAGTGGGACATTTTAGAAATTTTTTTAATTTCTCAGATACTAATGTGGTTTATGGTTTATGAGGTAACAAGACAGCTACTTTATAATATCTAAACTACTAGTTCAGTATAACCAGTTGTATAATTTTATTCAGATGCTGTATGTTGTAAATGTGCCATAGTACATAAAATAGAGGTTATTTCATAGAATTGAGTAATAAACAATAATGAGATAAAAGGTATATCCAAGAATACATTTCCCACATTCCCCACATCATTCATTAATTGCTATCTTAGGGATCCTACTAAGACATGCACGTTTTGCACACTTTCCCTTTGAACATTGTAGAGGTTGAGATATTTGCATTCTTTATTACCTGTTTTATTTCCTAGGATAAGTTTATGAAAAAATACATATTAATAAAGTACATATGTTTAATGCATGCTAAATTCATGATTAGTAGACTGGTGAACAAGTAATTCATTAATACCTCATTTTTTATGTTGCAAATTAAATTTGCAACATAAATTAAAAACCTGGACAAAAGTAAAAAAAAATTACTATTGTCCATTTTCTCATCACTCAAAAGGAACCACTGTTAACATCTTGGTATACTGCTTATAATATTTACTTATTTATGTATAATTATTATTGTTTTTTGAGACAGAGTCTTGCTCTGTCTTTCAGGTTGGAGTGCAGTGGCATGATCTCAGCTCACTGCAATCTGTGCCTCCAGGGTTCAAACAATTCTCCACAGCCTCCCGAGTAGCTGGGATTACAGGCATCCACCAACATGCCTGGCAAATTTTTGTATTTTTAGTAGAGATGGGGCTTCACCATGTTGGCCAGGTTGGTCTAGAACTCCTGACTTCAAGTGATCCGCCCCCCTCGGCCTCCCAAAATGCTGGGATTACAGATGTGAGCCACCACGCCCAGCCTGCTTACAATTTTTAAAGGGAAAAAGTCACCTGATTGTTTTTATAAAAATATCTTATGCATTTCGTACAACGTATGCATTGTACTTTGTATGCATTTTATACAATTAGAAGGATAGAGCAATAGACAAATAAAAGTTATGAAAATAGGATAAGACCCTAGTAAGTATTTTTAACAAAAGATAGTTATTTATATTTTATTTGATATCAGTAGAAGAAAAACAAAACTAAAGTGAAGAATGTTTGTTCACCACAGGATTTTTTTTCATAAAAGAACTGACTGGTGCTAAAAAAGCAGGGTTTATTCACTTGGGTATATGCCAAGAGGTTCATTGCAGCACTGTTGACAATAGCAAAGATATGGAATCAACCTAAATGGGCATCAATGACAGATCGGATAAAGAAAATGTAGCACATACACACCATGGAATACTATGTAGCCATAGAAAAGAACAAGATCATGTCTTTTGCGGGAATCTGGATGGAGCTGGAGGTCATTATCCTTAGCAAACTAATGCAGGAACAGAAAACCAAATACCGCAGGTTCTCATTTATAAGAGGGAGCTAAATGATACAAACTTATGAACACAAAGAAGGAAATAACAGACACTGGTGTCTGCTTGAGGGGGGAGGGTGGGAGGAGGGAGAGGAGCAGAAAACTACTGGGTACAGGGCTTAATATGTGGGTGATGAAATAATAGGTACAACAAACCACCGTGACACGTGTTTACCTATGTAACAAACCTCCACATGTACTCTCAAACCTAAATAAAGTTAAAAAAAGCAAGGTTTAGAGATAAACATGAAGAGGCTAGTATTAATTTGTAACATTAAAAAATATATATTTATATAATATCAATTCCCTAATTTTGAAAGATGAGGATGTTAGCACTCTTAAATTTCTTCCCACTTTCCCTTTCCCCTATTTCCCAATTGTTGCAGTTACATAATTAGTTTACATTGTTCAAGTTTATAACATTCACATTCAGTATTGCTACCATACTTTTATTAGTTGTCTACTTTCACTCTATGTTTAAATACATTCCTTGTTCATTACCAGTTCTTTTAATCTCACTTTGCCATTCTTAAATTTATTTTTAATCATCTTTTATTTGACTGGATGTCATTGTCAAGAAAATTTTTCTTCTCCAAGAAGAAATAATGTGTATTGCATTTCCTGAGTTCTTTCATGCTAGTGAATGTCTGTTAGTGGTTTCTATGCTCAAATGACATCTTGATTAATTATAATATTTTTAGATTAAATTTTCACAGAACTTTATGGACATTGCTTTATTGTCTTGTGGAATTGAGTGTTATTGATAATTCCGAAGTGATACAGTTTTTCCCTGCTTTTCTGTTTGAATATCTGAAGAATTTTTTCTTTATCCTTGACATTCAATAGTTCAGCTAAGAAATATTATTGAGCATACTACCTCTAATTTTCTTGCAGTATCATGAACTGTTTTTGTTTTGTATAAGTAGGGACTTGCTCTTTAATATATTAAATTATTATCCTTCATTTTAGAGAAAGTCTATTGTATAATGTCTTTGAATATATCTTGAAGTGGAATTTTTACTTCAATAATATTATGAAAATTTTCTTTGGATTCTCATATATATAATACTATAATATATATTATATTTCATGTCTATAGTATTCTCCCAAATTTGCTTTATTTCTTTGTCTTTTTTATCTGCATTCATTCAGATTATTTCAGTTCTTTTCTGCCAGTAACGACTTTTGTCAATTCTGTGCCTTGCATTTTCTAATTTAGTTATCATTTCCATAATCATGTTGCATAGTCCAAAATTTGTTCTCTAGACTGGTAATTTCCTTTATCATCTCATTTAATTTTTAAATTATTCTATTAGTATGCTCTTATTTTATTGAACTAATGTTCTTAAGACCTTCTTAGAGTGAAGTGGGGGAATTGCATTCTATTTCCTGAGTTATGTTTTCTTCTAGTTCAGTGGTAAAACGCATGAGTTTTGAGCAAACTCTGCCAATTTTTACTGGCTTAGCCATTTGCTAGCATGTAGCCTTGGATAAGTTACTCAAGCACTCTCTGCCTCAGTTTTCTAGTCTGTTAAATACAAAAATAAATATTATTTACCTCATAAGTTTTGCTATGGGGATTAAATGAGTAAATACATGTGAAACGTAAAGAACAGTACCTAAGGGCCAGGCGCGGTGGCTCACACCTATAATCCCCACACTTTGGGAGGCTGAGGCAGGTGGATCACCTGAGGTCAGAAGTTCAAGACCAGCTTGGTCAACTCAGTGAAACCCTGTCTCTATGAAATACACAAAAATTAGCTGGGCATGGTGGTGGGCACCTGCAATCCCAGCTACTCAGGAGGCTGAGGCAGGAAAATCGCTTGAACCCAGGAGACAGAGGTTGCAGTGAGCCGAGATTAAGCCATTGCACTCCAGCCTGGGCAACAAAAGCAAAACTTCGTCTCAAAACAACAACAACAAAAAAAAACAGTACCTAGCACATGCATTGAATGTTAACTATTATTCTTCTTCTAGATTATTATTCTAGATGGATATGTGTATGTGCACCCTCATGTTTGTGTGTAATACTTAATTTTTTATGTCACTTTGATTATGCTATGATGCTGAATTATTTGATTATATACATCTACATGTTCTTGTGAAGTTTTTTTTTAGATGTTATTAATATTTCAATCAGTAGACTTTGCGGAAAGTCATTACCTTCCATGATGTGGGTGGGCTTCATCCAATCAGTTGAGGGTCTTAAGAGAAAAAGACTGAGGTCCCTTGAGGATGAAGGAATTCTGTTTCCAGACTGCCTTGGGACTTAAGACCTGAAGACATCAACTTCTTGCTGGAATTTTCAGCCTGCCAGACAGCTGTGTGCATTTTAGATTTGCCAGCCTCCACAATTTGTGAGCCAGTTTCTTAAAATCAATCCCTCTTTCTCCACACACATCCTGTTGGTTCTGTTTCTCTGGAAAACCCTGACTAATACAGTATCTAATATATTTGCATAGTCTCTGGGCCATTTTCTCCATCTTGATGTTGTTTGCATGGCTCTGGGCAGACAGAGTGGGAGTGACTACTTGTGTTCCAACAATATCTGAAATTTATTTCCCCTCGTCTGAGGGCTAAGAATTTTGTGTTCAGCTTTACTTTCTTAGCCTGAGGGAATGACAGAGGGAGCACGAGACTTGACCAAGATGCCCTGCAGTCTGAATAACTTGTCTCTGCTCTTTCCTCTGAGATTTTCCTGCAATGCCTTGCTCCATGTTAATTCCCTGGTTGGAGAGTCTATACTTCTCCTGCAGGAGACCCCATTATAATTTGATCTCTGGGTGGCCTGGGAGCCTCCTTCCATTCTTAAAGAATCAGCTCTAGGGTGCTCTTCCCTGGCGTCACTCGTCTCCATTGCATTTAGGAAGAAAATAATGATCTGCCTACTGAGTTTTCTTTTCTCTATGTGTCACATCATTGATAATTCTCAGAATTTTGTCAACTCAAAATAAAACCTCTGGAGGGTGATGGAGGGGATTGAAGGAAAGGGGCTCTGTGGAGCCAGGCAGTAATGATCCTCTCTGCTTCACTCCAGCATTTTGTTTCTTTCACTGGTTACTATTTTTGAAGAGTATCGTATCAATTAGACGTGACTCTTATTTGTTTGGTTGGTGATTACAGATTTTAATTTTTCTTTGAATTAACAATTTTTACCATACTTTGCAGATATGGGGGGGGGGTCCTAGAATAGTGCCAGGTTTATATTATCTGACTAGTAAATGTTTGTAAAATTGTTGAATTTCATCTATAACAAGTTGGTGCACCAGTTCTTCACTGTTTTGTTGCCCCAGACTCCAGAACTTTAGAAAGTCTTCTGGAACATAGCTGTTGCTGTAAATATTACATTAACATAGTATGTTGTATGCAAGGCAAAGTCCCTTCTGTCTTTCCTGATACACTGACTTACCTTTTCATATTACTTACCTGGGCAATCTTGCTGCTATAATCATCTAATTTTTTTCTTAATGCCTCATGGAAATTCTAACTTGCTTTATTAATTTTAGTCAGATTTATATTTTTCAATTTTAATTCTTCTGTAGCAGATACACATAACATAAAATTTGCCATCTTAAGCATTTTAAGGGTACAGTTCCGTGGTATTAAGTACATTCTTATTATTGTGCAACCATCACCACCATTTATCTCCAGAACTCTTTTCATCTTATAAAACTAAAACTCTGTGACCATTAAACAATAACTTCCAATTACCCACTTCTGACAGCAACCACTATTCTACTTTCTGTGTTTGATTGTGATGACTCTAGGTATCTCATGCAACTGGAATCATACAGTATTCATCTTTTCGTGACTGGCTTATTTCGTCTAGCATAATGTCCATCAAATTCATTCATATCAGAATTTCCTTCCTTTTTAAGGCTGAATGGGATGCATTGTATGGATGTACTACATTTTGCTTATCCATTCGTCAGTGGACACTTGGATTGCTTACATGTTTTAGCAATCGTGAATAATGCTGCTATGAACATGGGTGTACAAGTATCTTTTTGAGACCTTGCTTTCAATTCTTTTGATTTTATATTAAAAAGTGGAATTGCTGGATCATATGCTAATTCTATTTTTAATTTTTTGAGGAACTGCTATACTGTTTTCCACAGTGGCTATGCTTTTACATTCCCACTAACGGTGCACGGGAGTTCTAATTTTTCTGCATTCTTGTCAACACTTGTTACTTTTTGTTTGTGATTTTTTTATAGTAGCCATCCTAATGTATATGAGATGGTATCTCATCTGTTTTCGATTTGCATTTCTGTAATGATTAGTGAGGTTGGGCATTTTTTCACTCTATTGACCATTTGTTTATATTCTTTGGAAAAATGCCGCTTCAAGTTCTTTGCCCATTTGTGAAACAGGTTGTTTTTTTGTTGTTGTTGAGTTTTAAGAGCTCTGTCGGCCGGGCGCAGTGGCTCACGCCTGTAATCCCAGCACTTTGGGAGGCCAAGGCGGGTGGATCATGAGGTCAGAAGATGGAGACCATCCTGGCTAACACAGTGAAACCCCGTCTCTACTAAAAATACAGAAAAATTAGCTGGGCGTGGTGGCGGGCGCCTCTAGTCCCAGCTACTGGGGAGGCTGAGGCAGGAGAATGGCGTGAACCCGGGAGGCGGAGCTTGCAGTGAGCCGAGATTGCGCCACTGCACTCCAGCCTGGGCGACAGAACGAGACTCCATCTGGAAAAAAAAAAAAAAAAAAAACAAAGAGTTCTGTCTATATTCTAGGTATTAGTCCCTTATCAGATATCTAATTTGCAAATATTTCTACCTGTTTTGTGGTTTGCCTTTTTACTCTGTTAATAGTGTCTTTCGATGCACAACATTTTAAAAAGTTTCATAAAGTCCAGTTTGTCTTTTTTTAATTTTATTGTCTATGCCTTTGGTATCATAGTCAAGAAATCATTGCCAAATCATAGCTTTTGCTTTGTGTTTTCTTTTAAGAGTTTTATAGTTTTAGGTCTTATGTTTAGGTCTTTGATCCATTTTGAGTTAATTATTTTTTGGGGAGTTAGGTAAGATCCAACTTCATTCTTTTGCATGTAGGTATCCAGTTTTCCCAGTACAATTTGTTGAAAAGAATGTCCTTTCCCCATTTGAATGGTCTTGGCATCCTTGTAAAATATCAATTGACCATATGCATTAGACTGAATGTTTTATGTCCTCCCAAAATTCATAGTTGAAACCCTAACCCCAGGGTGATAGCATTAGGAGATGAGCCTTTGGGAAGTGATTAGGTCATGAGGCTAGAGCCTTCATGGATGGGATTAATGCTTTTATAAAAGAGATCCCTTGTCTCTTCCACTATGTGAGGATGTAGCAAAAAGATGGCCATCTCTGAACCAGGTAGAAAGCCCTCACCAGATACCAAATCTGATGATGAGAACTTGATCTTGGACTTCCCAGCCTCCAGAAGTATGAAAAATAATTTCTGTTGTTTATAAGCCACCCAGTCTATGGTATTTTGTCAACTAAAACACATATGTGAGGACATATTTCTGGTCCTATTTTCTCTGTTCTATTCCATGGGTCTATATGTTTGTTGGTACCACACTCTTTTGACAGTTTTTCCATTAATGTGTCTAGCAAAAGGGGTTGGACTCAGGCTGTCTGCTTCTCAAGTTCATGCTTCTAGTTCTTACACCCACTATATTGTCTATAGTGCTGTGGAGTTGATGTCAATATCACTGGGTATTTGGGTGGGGGTTTCAATTACTATAGCTTTGTAGTAATCGTCCTCCAGCTTTTTGTTTTTCCTTCATTTCACTAATGTGGTTTATTACATGGATCAGTTTTCATACGTTGAATCATTGTTGTATTCCAGAAGTAAATCCCATTTGGTCGTCGTATGTAATCCTTTGCATAGGCTGCTGAATTGAGTTTGCTAGTATTTTGTTGAGGGTTTTTGTCATAATGTTTATAAGGGATATTGGCTTGTAGTTTTATTTTCTTTTAGTGTTTTTGTCTGGCTTTGTTATCAGGGAAATGCTAGCCTTATAGAATGAGTTAGAACGTATTTTATCTTCAAATTTTTGGAAAATTTTGAGAAGAATTGGTGTTAGTTCTTCTTTAAATGTGTGGTAGAATTCACCAGTGAAGCCATCAGGTCCAGGATTTTCCTTTTGCTGGAAAATTTATTATTGATTCAATCTCCTTACTAAATAGGTCAATTTGGATTTTATATTTCTTCTTGATTTAGTCTTAGTAGGTTGTGTGTTTCTAGAAACTTGTCCATTTAATGTAAGTTATCCAAATTTAGACATATAATTATTCATGGTATTTTCTTACTATCCTTTGAATTCCTGTGGTATCAAGTGTAATGTCCCTTCTTATGTCATTTCTGATTATATTTCTTTTAGTCTTCTTTTTTTCTTAGTCAATCCAGCTAAAGATTTTTCAACTTTGTTGATCTTTTTGAAAAAGTGGCTTTTTGTTTCACTGATATTCACAATTGTTTTTCTATTCTCTATTTCATTTATCTCTCTCTAATCTTTATTATTTCCTTCTTTCTGCTGGCTTTGGATTTAGTTATTTCTTCTTTATTAGCTCCTTAATTTGTAAGTTAGATTGTTCTTCTGAGGTTTATCTTGTTTTTAAATGTATATATTTATAGCTATACGTTTCACCCTTAGCATTACCTTTGCTATCCCATGAGTTTTGGTATGTTGATTTTTTGTTTTCAGGAATTCTTAAATACTTTCTTTTTTTAACATTTATTTTTGGTTTAGGGGTACATGTGAAGGTTTGTTACATAGGTAAACTCGTGTCATGGGGGTTTGTTGTACAGATTATTTTATCAGCCACATATTAAGCCCAGTACCCAACAGTTATCTTTTCTGCTCCTCTCCCTCCTCCTCTCTTCCTCTACACTCCACCCTTAAGCAGACCCAGTGTCTGTTTTTTCCTTCTTTTGTGATCATAAGTTCTCATTATTTAGCTCCCACTTATACGTGAGAACATGTGGTACTTGGTTTTCTGCTCCTATGTTAGTTTGCTAAGGATAATAGTCTCCAGCTCTATCCAGGTTCCCTCAAAAGACATGATCTTATTCTTTTTTATGGCTGCATGGTATTCCAAGGTGTGTTTGTACCACATTTTATTTATCCAATGTGTCATTGATGGGCATTTAGGTTGATTCCATGTCTTTGCTATTGTGAACAGTGCTACAGTGAATGTTCACGTATATGTGTCTTTATGTAGAATAATTTATATTTCTCTGGGTATATGCCCAGTAATGGGATTGCTGGGTCAAATGGTAGCTCTGCTTTTAGTTATCTGAAGAATCACCATACTGCTTTTCCCAGTGGTTGAACTAATTTACACTCTGACCAAAGGTGTATAAGTGTTCCCTTTTCCCTGCATCCTCATGAGCATCTGTTATTTTTTGAGTTTTAATTCTGACTAGTATGAGATGATATCTCATTGTGGTTTCAATTTGCATTTCTCTAATGATCAGTAATGTCGACCTTTTTTTTTGTATGCTTGTTGGCCACATGTATGTCTTCTTTGGAAATGTGTTTGTTCATATTTGCTCATTTTTAAATGGGGTTATTTTTCTCTTGTGACTTGTTTAAGTTCCTTATAGATACTGGATATTAGACCTTTTTCAGATGCATAGTTTGCAAATATTTTCTCCCATTCTGCAGGTTTTCTGTTTATTGATAGTTTTTGTTTTGTTTTGTTTTGTTTTTGTTTTTGCTGTGCAGAAGCTCTTTTTTTTTTGAAAACTCAAGTGTGATATGTAACTTAATATCCACAAGAACATCACAGCCTAACTATTCATACAAAATTTTCCTCTAAGAGCCAAAATTTTAATCAGTGGGAAGAGCTGATTGCCATGTATTTCTGAAGAGGAAGGGTCAGGATTTCGAGTGCTACATTGCTCACTGACGTCTAATTCAATGACTCCAGCCCAGCCTGAGCCAATCTTTTCCTAAATCCTTTTGCATTTTCTTTTTACTGTCAACTTACACCTTAACAAAATAAAGGAGCTTTAGTATAAGATAGAATCTTAGAGTTGATTTACTTCAATCAACTCTCATTTTACAAATGAGTTTGCTGGGGACTCCCTGTTCTAAAATATAATTCTATTCTTGCCTCTGGCATCCCTAGTTTTACCTTCATCTCCCTACTCTCTCCCACCTCCATCTATTGTACCCCCTATTATTTTTTCTTTTTTTTTTGAGGCAGAGTCTCGCTCTGTTGCCCAGGTTGAGTGCAGTGGTGTGATCTCTGCTCACTGCAACCTCCACCTCCCAGATTCAAGCAATTCTGCTTCAGCCTCCCTTTAGCTGGGATTACAGGTGTGCACCACCACGCCCAGATAATTTTTGTACCTTTAGTAGAGACGGGCTTTCACCCCATTGGCCAGGCTGGTGTTGAACTCCTGACCTCAGGCGATCCTCCCACCTCAGCTTCCTGAAGTGCTGGGATTACAGGCATGAATCATTGCGCCTGGCCCACCCCATATTCTTAACCCTTTACTTCTTAACCCTCACCTGCCCCTCTTTGTGGGCCATTTCATTCTTGGAATAGCCTGTTTTCATTATTAGTTATGGGCCTATTTTCCTTACTATGTACAATTTTAAAATTATATAATAGTTTTTCTTCAAATGTTAAAAACTATGTTTACATTTAACCAAATAAGATACTTGTTATTAAGGTCATGTGTTCAAAAACCTTCTTTTCCATTTATTTTTTCTATAACAAACATAGAAACTGTTATAATATCTTATCTATTGTTAAACTAAATTTGATCTGAGGCTGCCTCTGTTCCTTGAATCCCTACCTGATTGCAGCTTAGTTTAGGATGTGAACAAACTGAAAACCTAATTTAGGGGTACATTAAGTCCTCACTAAAAATGGTCGCTAGATTCTTAGATACTGTGACTCTAAGCATAAGGAAACCAATTCCACCACAGGCTAATTGATATAAAGAGGAATTAGTTTCCTTTGGCATACTTCTGGACATAAAAACATCATCAAACTTCTAAATAATGAATGACACACTTCAAATAATAAACATTGAAATAAATTCCCGGTCTCGCCCAGGTGATCCCTGCATGTTAGCCTCCCAAGTAGCTGGTGCTACACGGATCTTCTTCCTTTTTTCTCTAGCCCCATTTCCAGTTTGTTTCCACAGTAATTAGAGTGAGGTGCTACTGTTTTGTTTCTTTGGTCTTTTCTCTTTTTTAAAAAATTTTCTTTTTAAATACCCTTTCCAGAAACTTTTGGGTAACAGGTGGTATTTGGTTACATGAGTAAGTTCTTTAGCAGTGATTTGTGAGATTTTGGTGCACCCATCAACCAAGCAATATACACTGAACCCAATTTGTAGCCTTCTATCTCTCACCCCATTCCCACCCTTCCCCCGCCTCCCAGTTCTCAAAGTTCATTGTATCATTCTTATGCCTTTACATCCTCATAGCTTAGCTCCCAGTTATGAGTGAGAACATATGATGTTTGGCTTTCCACTCCTGAGTTACTTCACTTAGAATAATAGTCTGCAATCCCATGCAGGTTGCTGCGAATGCCATTAATTCATTCCTTTTTATGGCTGAGTAGTATTCCATGGTATACATATATACCACAGTCTCTTTATCCACTCGTTGAGTGATAGGCATTTGAGCTGGTTCCATATTTTTGCAATTGCAAATTGTGCTGCTATAAACACGTGTGTGCAAGTATCTTTTTCGAATAATGACTTCTTTTCCTCTGAGTAGATACCCAGTAGTGGGATTCCTGGATCAAATGGTAGTTCTACTTTTAGTTATTTAAGGAATCTCCACACTGCTTTCCATAGTGGTTGTGCTAGTTTACATTCCCACCAGAAGTGTAGAAATGTTACCTTTTCACCACATCCATGGCAACATCCATTATTTTTTGATTGTAGCCATTCTTGCGGGAGTAAGGTGATAATGCATTGTGGCTTTGATTTGCATTTCCCTGATCATTAGTGATGTTGAGCATTTTTTAATGTTTGTTGGCATTTTGTATATCTTCTTTTGAGAATTGTCTGTTCATGTCCTTATCCCACTTTTTGATGAGATTGTTTGTTTTATTTCTTGCTAATTTGTTTGAGTTCATTGTAGATTCTGAGATATTAGTCCTTTGTCAGATGTGTAGATTGTGAAGATTTTCTCCCACTCTGTGGGTTGTCTGTTTACTCTCTCTGCTGTTCCTTTTGCTGTGCAAAACTGCTTTAGTTTAATTAAGTCCCACCTATTTATTAATTATTATTATTTTGCATGTGTTTTGGGTTCTTGGTCATGAAGTCTTTGCCTATGCCAATATCTAGAAGGGTTTTTTGATGTTATCTTCCAGAATTTTTATAGTTTCAGGTCTTAGATTTAAATCCTTGATCCATCTTGAGTTTATTTTTGTATAAGGTGAGAGATGAGGATGCAGTTTCATTCTCCTACACGTGGCCAGCCAATTATTCCAGCACCATTTGTTAAATAGGGTGTCCTTCCCCCACTTTATATATTTGTTTGCTTTGTTGAAGAACAGTTGGCTGTAAGTATTTGGGTTCCTTTCTGGGTCCTCAATTCTGTTCAATTGGTCTATGTGTCTATTTTTACACCAGTGCCATGTTATTTTGGTTATTATGGGCTTATAGTATTGTTTGAAATCAGGTAATGTGATGCCTCCAGATTTGTGGGATTTTGTTTGTTTGTTTTTCTTAGTCTAGCTCTGGTTATGTGGGTTCTTTTTAGGTTCAATATAAATTTTATAATTATTTGTTCTAATCCTGTGAAGAATGATAGTGGTATTTTGATGGGAATTGCATTGAATTTGTAGATTGCTTTTGGCAGTATGGTAGTTTTCACAATATTGACCCTGCATCCATGAGCATGGGATGTGTTTCCATTTATTGGAGTCATCTATGATTTCTTTCAGCAATGTTTTGTAGTTTTCCTTGTAGATGTTTATCACATCGTTTTTTAGGTATATTCCCAAGTATTTTAGTTTTTTTGAAGCTATTGTAAAAGCGGATGAGTTCTTGGTTGGTTTCTTAGCTTGGTCACTGTTGTTGTACAGCAGAGCTACTGATTTGTGTACATTAATGTTGTATCCTAAACCTTCACTGAATTAATTTCCAATTCTAGGAGCTTTTTGCAGGAATCTTTAGGATTATCTAGGTATACAATCATATCATCAGCAAACATTGACAGTTTGACTTCCTCTTTAGTTATTTGGATGCTCTTTATTTCTTTTTCTTGTCCGATTGCTCTGGCTAGGACTTCCAGTACTATGTTGAATAGAAGTGGTAAGAGTGGGCATCCTTGTCTTGTTGCAGTTCTCAGAGGGAATGCTTTCAACTTTTCTCCATTCAGAATTATTTTGGCTGTAGGTTTGTCGTAGATGGCTTTTATTACATTGAGGTATGTCTCTTGTATGCTGATTTTGCTGAGGGTTTTAATCATAAAGTGATGTTGGATTTTGTCAAATGCTTTTTCTGCATCTATTGAGATGCTCATGTGATTTTTGTTTTTAATTCTGTTTATGTGGTATGTCACATTTATTGACTTGTGTGTGTTAAACCATCCCTGCATCCCTGTTATAAAACCCACTTGAGCATGGTGAATTATCTTTTTGATATGCTGTTGGATTTGGTTAGCTAGTAATTTGTTATGGAATTTTGGATTTATGTTCATCAGAAATATTGGCCTGTAGTTTTCTTTTTTGGTTATGTCCTTCCCTGGTTTTGGTATTAGGGTGATACTGGCTTCATAGAATGATTTAGAGAGGATTTCCTTCTTCTCTATCTTGTGAAATAGTGTCAATAGGATTGGTACCAGTTCTTCTTTAAATGCCTGGTAGAATTCAGCTATGAACCTGTCTGGTCCTGAACTTTTCTTTTTGGTACCTTTTTTATTGCCATTTCAATATCACTGTTTGTTACTGGTCTGTTCAGGTTTGCTAATTCTTTATGATTTAAGCTAAGAGGATTGTATCTTTCCAGGAATTATCCTCTAGTTTTTTTAGTTTATTCATGTAAAAGTGTTCATAATAGCCTTGAATGATCTTTTGTTTTTCTGTGGTGTTGGTTATAACATCTCCCATTTCATTTCTAATTGAGCTTATTTGAACCTTCTCTCTTCTTTTTTTGGGTTAATCTTGCTAATGGTCTATCACTTTTATTTATCTTTTCTAAGAACCAGCTTTTTCTTTCATTTAACTCTTTTTTTGTTTCAATTTCATTAGTTCAGCTCTGATCTTGGTTATTTCCTTTCTTCTGCCTGGTTTGGGTTTGGGTTTGGTTTGTTTCTTCTTGTTTCTATAGTTCCTTGAGGTGTTACCTTAGATTGTGTATTTGTGCTCTTTCAGACTTTTCGATGAAGGCATTTAAGGCTATGAACTTTCCTTGTAGCACTGTCTTTGCTGCATCCCAGAAGTTTTGATAGGTTGTGTCACTACTATCGTTCAGTTCAAAGAATTTTTTAATTTCCCTTTTGATTTCATTGTTGACCTAATGATCTTTCAGGAGCAGGTTATTTAATTTCCATGTATTTGCATTGTTTTGAAGTTTCCTTTTGGAGTTGATTTCCAATTTTATTCCACTGTGGTCAGAGACAGTATCTCGTATATTTTCAGTTTTCTTAAACTTATTGAGTTTTGTGGCCTATCATATGGTCTATCTTGGAAAAAGTTCCATGTGCTGATGAGTAGAATGTATATTCTGTGGTTGTTGGGTAGAATGTTCTGTAAGTATCTGTTAAGTCCATTTGTTCCAGGATATAATTTAAATCCGTTGTCTTTTTGTTGACTTTCTGTCTTGATAACCTGTCTAGTGCCGTCAGTAGAGTATTGAAGTCCCCCATTATTATGGTGTTGCTGTCTCATTTCTTAGGTCTAGTGGTAATTATTTTATAAATTTGGGAGCTCCAGTGTTAGGTGCATATATATTTAGGATTGTGATATTTTCCTGTTGCACAAGGCCTTTTATCATTATATAATGTCCCTCTTTGTTTTTTTTTTTTTTGGTTTATTTTTTTTTTGAGATGGAGTCTCGCTCTCGCCCAGGCTGGACTGCAGTGGCCTCCTCTTTGTTTTTTTCAACTGCTGTTGCTTTGAAGTTTGTTTTGTCTGATATAAGAATAGCTACTCCTGCTCATTTTTACTGTCTATTTGCATGGAATGTCCTTTTCCACTCATTTACCTTAAGTTTATGTAGTCTTATGTGTTAGGTGAGTCTTTTGAAGGCAGCATATACTTGGTTGGTGAATTCTTATCCATTTTGCCATTCTGTATCTTTTAAGTGAAGCATTTACACCATTTACATTCAATGTTAGTATTGAGATGTGAGGTACTATTCTATTCATCATGCTATTTGTTAAGTTTGTTTAACTGTATTTTGTTTTATAGTTCTTGTGAGATTTATGCTTTAAAGAGGTTCTGTTTGGATGTGTTTCCAGGATTTGTTTCATGATTTAGAGCTCCTTTTAGCAGTTCTTGTAGTGCTGGCTTGGTAGTGGTGACTTCTCTCATCATTTGTTTGTCTGAAAAAGACTGTATCTTTTCTTCATTTATGAAGCTTACTTTCCCTGGGTACAAAATTCTTACCTGGTAATTGTTTTGTTTAAGGAGGCTGAAGATAGAGCCCCAATCCCTTCTAGATTGTAAGGTTACTGCTGATATATCTACTGTCAATCTGATAGCTTTTTTTTTTAATAAAAAATAGCTTTTTTTATACTTTAAGTTCTAGGGTACATGTGCACAACGTGCAGGTTTGATACATAGGTATACTTGTACCATGTTGGTTTGACGCTCCCATCAACTCATCATTTATATTAGGTATTTCTCCTAATGCTATCCCTCTCCCAGCCCCCAATCCCCCGACAGGCCCCAGTGCGTGATGTTCCCCACCCTGTGTCCAAGTGATCTCATTGTTCAATTCCCACCTATGAGTGTGAACAGGCAGTATTTGGTTTTCTGTCCTTGTGATAGTTTACTGAGAATGATGGTTTCCAGCTTCATCCATGTCCCTGCAAAGGACATGAACTCATCCTTTTTTATGGCTGCATAGTATTCCATGGTGTATATGTGCCACATTTTCTTAATCCAGTCTATCATTGATGGCCATTTGGGTTGGTTCCAAGTCTTTGCTATTGTGAATAGTGCCACAATAAACATACATGTGCATGTGTCTTTATAGTAGCATGATTTATAATCCTTTGGGTATATACCCAGTAATGGGACTGCTGGGTCAAATGGTAATTCTAGTTCTAGATCCTTGAGGAATTTCCACCCTGTCTTTCACATTGGTTGAACCAATTTACACTCCCACCAACAGTGTAAAAGCATTCCTATTTTTCCACATCCTCTCCAGCATCTGTTGTTTCCTGACTTTTTAATGATTGCCATTCTAACTGGCATGAGATGGTATCTCATTGTGGTTTTGATTTGCATTTCTCTGATAACAAGTGATGATGAGCATTTTTTCATATGTCTGTTGGCTGCATAGATGTCTTCTTTTGAGAAGTGTCTGTTCATATCCTTTGCCCACTTTTTGATGGGGTTGTTTTTTTCTTGTAAACTTGTTTGCGTTCTTTGTAGATTCTGGATATTAGCCCTTTGTCAAATGGGTAGATTGCAAACATTTTCTCCCATTCTGTAGGTTGCCTGTTCACTCTGATGGTAGTTTCTTTTGCTGTGCAGAAGCTCTTTAGTTTAATTAGATCCCATTTGTCAATTTTGGCTTTTGTTGCCATTGCTTTTGGTGTTTTAGTCATGAAGTCCTTGCCCATGCCTATGTCCTGAATGGTATTCCCTAGATTTTCTTCTAGGGATTTTATGGTTTTAGGTCTGACATTTAAGTCTTTAATCCATCTTGAATTAACTTCTTTCCCATTCAGTATGATATTGGCTGTGGGTTTGTCATAAACAGTTCTTATTATTTTCAGATACATTCCATCAACACCTAGTTTATTGAGAGTTTTTAACAATAAGGGCTGTTGAATTTTGTCAAAGGCCTTTTCTGCATCTATTGAGATAATCATGTAGTTTTTGTCATTGGTTCTGTTTATGTGATGGATTACGTCTATTGATTTGTGTGTGTTGAACCAGCCTTGCATCCCAGGGAAGAAGCCCACTTGATCGTGGTGGATATGCTTTTTGATGTGCTGCTGGATTCGGTTTGCCAGTATTTTATTGAGGACTTTTGCATCGATATTCATCAGGGATATTGGTCTAAAATTCTCTTTTTTTGTTGTGTCTCTGCCAGGCTTTGGTATTATGATGATACTGGCCTCATAAAATGAGTTAGGGAGGATTCCCTCTTTTTCTATTGATTGGAATAGTTTCAGAAGGAATGGTACCAGCTCCTCTTTGTACTGCTGGTAGAATTCGGTTGTGAATCCGTCTGGTCCTGGACTTTTTTTGGTTGGTAGGCTATTAATTATTGCCTCAATTTCAGAGCATGTTATTGGTCTATTCAGAGAATCAACTTCTTCCTGGTTTAGTCTTGGGAGAGTGTATGTGTCGAGGAATTTATCCATTTCTTCTAGATTTTTCTAGTTTATTTGCATAGAGGTGTTTATAGTATTCTCTGATGGTAGTTTGCATTTCTGTGGGATCAGTGGTGAGATCCCCTTTATCATTTTTTTATTGTGTCTATTTGACTCTTCTTCCTTTTCTACTTTATTTAGTCTTGCTAGCAGTCTATCAATTTTGCTGATGTTTTCAAAAAACCAGCTCCTGGATTCATTGATTTTTTGAAGGGTTTTTTGTGTCTCCACCTCTTTCAGTTGTGCTCTGATCTTGGACTCCCACACAATAATAATGGGAGACTTTAACACTCCACTGTCAATATTAGACAGATCAACAAGACAGAAGGTTAACAAGGATATACAGGACCTGAACTCAGCTCTGCAACCAGGAGACCTAATAGACATCTAGATAACTCTCTACCCCAAATCAACAGAATATACATTCTTCTCAGCACCACATCACACTTATTCTAAAATTGACCACATAGTTGGAAGTAAAGCACTCTTCAGCAAATGTAAAAGAACAGAAATCACAACAAACTGTCTCTCAGACCACAGTGCAATCAAATTAGAACTCAGGATTAAGAAGCTCACTGAAAACTGCACAACTACATGGAAACTGAACAACTTGCTCCTGAATGACTACTGGGTAAATAACAAAATGAAGGCAGAAATAAGGATGTTCTTTGAAACCAATGAGAACAAAGACACAACATACCAGAATCTCTGGGACACATTTAAAGCAGTGTGTAGAGGGAAATTTATAGCACTAAATGACCAGCAGAGAAAGCAGGAAAGATCTAAAATCGACACCCTAACATCACAATTAAAAGAACTAGAGAAGCAAGAGCAAACAAATTCAAAAGCTAGCAGAAGGTTTGTCTTTATAGGTTATCTGACGCTTTTGCCTCACAGCTCTTAAAATTGTTTCCTTTGTCTTGACTTTAGATAATCAGATGACAATGTGCCCAGGTGATGCTCTTTTTGTGATGAATTTCCCAGGTGTTTTGATCTTCCTATATTTGGATGTCTAGGTCTCTAGCAAGGTCAGGGAGGTTTTCCTTGATTATTCCCCCAATTATGTTTTCCAAACTTTTAGACTTCTCTTCTTCCTCAGGAACACCAATTATTCTTAGGTTTGATCATCTAACATGATCCCAGACTTCTTGGAGGCTTTGTTCATTTTTTAGAATTCTTTTTTCTTTGTCTCTGTTGAATTGGGTTAATTCAAAATCCTTGTCTTAGAGTTCTGAAGTTCTTTCTTCTTGTTTTATTCTATTGCTGAGACTTTCTAGTACATTTTGCATTTCTCTAAGTGTGTCCATTATTTCCTGAAGTTTGATTGTTTTGTATTCATTCTATGCATTTAACTGAAGATCTCTCCCATTATATTTTGTATCTTTTTTGATTTCCTTAAATTGGACTTCACTTTTCTCTGCTGCCTCCTTGATTAGCTTAGTAGATTTTGTAGATTACATTCTGAATCCTTTTTCAGGTGAATCAGGGATTTCTTTTGGGTTTGGATCCATTGCTGGTGAGCTAGTGTGATTTTTTGGGGGTATTAAAGAACATTGTTTTGACATATTACCAGAATTGTTTTTCCGGTTTCTTCTCATTTGGGTAGGCTATGTCCGAGGGAAGATCTGGGGCTCAAGCCTGCCATTCAGATTCTTTTGTTCCATAAAGGAACAAAAAGTTCCCTGATGTAGTACTCTCCCCCTTTTCATGGGATGTGGTTTCCTGATAGCCAAACTGTAGTGATTGTTATTTCTTTTATGGATCTAGCCATCCAGCAGGGCTACCAAGCTCTGGGCTGATACTGGGGATCGTCTGCACAGAGTCCTGTTATGTGAATCATCTTCAGGTCTCTCAGCTATGGTTACCAGCACAGTATTTGGGCTATCTCCCAGGTCCTGCAGGTGCAGTCCACTTCCTTCAGAGGGTCTGTGGATTCTCTCAGCTTTCCTGATATATTCCTATAGTAGTTCTGGAGCAAAAGTTCATGGTGTGAGTCTCCACACACTGCTCTGTTTGTCTGAGCTGGAGCTGCAGGCTAGTCCTGCCTCCTAGCTACCATCTTCTCCTAAGCTTCAATAGAGTTCTGGAGATTAAAAGCCCAAACGGGTCTTACAGACTACAATCAAGGTGTTGACAGGATGTGTCCCTTCTGGAGGCTCCATAGAGAATTCTTTCCTTTCCCTTTTCTAGCTGTTAGAGGCCATCTGCCTGCCCTGGCTTATGACTTTTCCACCTTCAGGGCCAGCAATGACAATGGAGTCTCTCAGGCCACATCCCTCTGACACCTCTTTTTAAATTTTCTTATGCTCCTTGCTCCTTCCTGCACACTGAAGTTGCTGTTTTAGATTTTTTTTTTTTTTTTGAGTGAAGTCTTCTAACTCTGTCACACCCTGGCTGGAGTGATTAATAGCTGACTCTGGGTACACTGCCTGAGTTAGCCCTGCTTTGAATCACCATTAGTCCATAAGGTTCTTGGATCAGGCTTCATCAGAATGTTGGCATGATTACATGGCTCTTTTGCAATTCATCATGGCTGGAGAGGCCTCAGAAAACTTACAATCATGGCAGAAGGTGAAGAGGAAGCAAGGCACCTTCCTTACAAGATGGCAGGAAGGAGGAGTCCAGAAGCTCTTTAATTAGATCCCATTTGTCAATTTTTGCTTTTGTTGCAATTGTTTTTGGTGTCTTTGTCATAAAACCTTTGCCCATTCCTATGTCCAGGATGGTATTGCCTAGGTTGTCTTCCAGGGTTTTCATAGTTTTGCATTTTACATTTAAGTCTTTAATTCATCTTGAGCTGATTTTTGTATATGGTGTAAGGAAGGGGTCCAGCTTTAGTCTTCCGCATACGGCTAGCCAGTTATCCCAGCTTTATTTATTGAATAGGGAGTCTTTTCCCCTTGCTTGTTTTTGTCAGCTTTGTCAGGGATCAAATGGTCATAGATAGCCTTATTTCTGTTCCACTGGTCTATGTCCCTGTTTTTGTACCAGTACCACGCTGTTTTGGTTGTTGTAGCCCTATAGTATAGTTTGAAGTCAGATAACATGTTGCTTCCAGCTTTGTTCTTTTTGCTTAGGATTGCTTTGGCTATTTGGGCTTTTTTTTTCGATCATGTTAATTTTAAAATAGTTTTCTCTAGTTCTGTGAAGAATGACATTGGTAGTTTGATAGGAATAGTATTGAATCTGTAAATTGCTTTGGGTAGTATGGCCATTTTAAAGATATTTATTCTCCTATCCATGAGCATAGGATGTTTTTCCTTTTGTTTGTGTCTTCTCTGATTTATTTGGGCAGTGTTTTGTAATTCTCATTGTAGAAATTTTTCGCCTCCCTGGTTAACCATATACCTAGGTATTTTATTCTTTCTGTGGCAATTGCAAATGGGATTGCCTTCCTGATTTGGCTTGGCAAAGCTTGGCTGTTTTTGGTATACAGAAATGATAGTAATTTTTGTAGATTTATTTTGTATCCCGAAACTTTGCTGAAGTTGTTTATCAGCTGAAGGAGCTTTTGAGCCAAGACTATGGGGTTTTCTAGATATAAAATCATGTTGCTTCAAACAGAGATAATTTGACTTCTTCTTTTCCTATTTGGATGCCCTTTATTTTTTTCTTGCCTGATTGCTCTGGCCTAGTACTTCTAATACTATATTGAATAGTAGTGGTAAGAGAGGATATCCTTGTCTTGTGCCAGTTTTCAAGAAAAATGCTTCCAGCTTTTGCCCATTTGGTATGTTGTTAGCTGTGGTTTTGTCATTGATGGGTCTTATTATTTTGAGGTATGTTCCTTTAATACCTAGTTTATTGAGAGTTTTTAACATGAAGGGGTATTAAATTTTATTGAAGGTCTTTTCTGCATCTGTTGAGATAATCATGTGGTTTGTGCCTTTAGTTCTGTTTATGAGATGAATCACATCTATTGATTTGTGTATGTTGAACCAACCTTGCATCCCGAGGATGAAGTCTACTTTATCATTGTGGATTAGCTTTTTGATGTGCTGCTGGATTCAGTTTGCCAGTATTTTATTGAGGATTTTTGCACTGATGCTCATCAAAGATATTGGCCTGAAGTTTTCTTTCTTCGTTGTTTCTCTGCCAGGTTTTGGTATCAGGAAGATGCTGGCCACATAGAATGAGTTAGGGAGGAGTTTTTCCTCAGTTTTTTGGAATAGTTTCAGTAGGAATGGTAGCAGATCTTCTTTGAACATCTAGTAGAATTCAGCTGTGAATCCATCAGGTCCTGGGCTTTGTTTGTTTGGTAGGCTACTTATTACTGATTCAGTTTCAGAGCTTGTTATTGGTCTCTTTGGGGAATCTATTTCTCCCTGGTTCAGTTTTTTTTATTATTATTATACTTTAAGTTTTAGGGTACATGTGCACAATGTGCAGGTTTGTTACATATGTATACATGTGCCATGTTGGTGTGCTGCAACTATTAAGTTTTGAGAGGGTATATGTGTCCAGAAATTTATCCGTCTCTTCTAGGTTTTCTACTTTGTGTGCGTAGAGTTGTTCACAGTAGTATCTGATGGTTTTAATTTCTGTGGGATCAGTGGTAACATTCTCTTCACCATTTCTCATTGTGTTTATTTGGATCTTCTTTCTGCTTTATTACTCTAGCTAGTGGCCTATCTACCTAACTTTTTTTTTGTTTTTCCAAAAAAAAAAAAAAACTACTGGATTCTTCAATTTGGCTTCAATTTTTTTGAGATCTTTCTAACTTTTTGATGTGCATTTAGTGCTATGAATTTCTCTCTTAACATTGTTTTAGCTGTGTCCCATAAATTCTGATATATTGTACCTTTGTTTTCATCAAAGAAAATCTTGATTTCTGCCTTAATTTCATTATTTACCCAAAAGTCATTCAGAGGCATGTTGTTTAATTTCCCTGCAATCGTATGGCTTTGAGCAATTTTCTTAGTCTTGACTTTTATTTTCATTGTGCTGTGGTCTGAAAGTGTGTTTGGTATGATTTTGTTTCTTTTGCATTTGCTGAGGATTGTTTTATGTCCAATTGTATGGTTGATTTTAGAGTGTGTCCCATGTGGTGATGAGAAAAATGTATACTCTGTTTTTTTCTTGGTGGAGAGTTCTATAGAGGTCTATCAGATTTATTTGGTCCAATGTTGAGTTCAGGTCCTGAATATCTTCATTAATTTTCTGCCTTGATGATCTGTCTGACACTGTCCAATGGAGTGTTGAAGTTTTCCACTATTATTGTTGTGGGAGTCTAAGTCTCTTTGTAGGTCTCTAAGAACTTGCTTTATGAATCTGGGTGTGCATATATGTGTTGGGTGCATATATATTTAAGATAGTTAGGTCTTCTTGTAGAATTGAACCCTTTACCATTATGTAATGCCCTTCTTTGTCTTTTTTGATCTGTGTTTGCTTGAAGTCTGCTTTGTCTGAAATTAGGATTTCAACACCTGCTTTTTTCTGTTTTCCATCTGCTTGGTAGATTTTCCTCCATCCCTTTACTTTGAGCCGCTGGGTGCCATTACATGTGCGATAGGTCTCTTGAAGACAGCAAACCACTGGGCCTTGCACTTTTATCCAGCTTGCCATGCTGTGGTTTTGAATTGGGGCATTTAGGCTGGGCACGGTAGCTCACGCCTATAATCCTAGTACTTTGGGAGGCTGAGGCAAGAGTTTGAGACCAGCCTGGCCAACATGATGAAACCTCATTTCTACTAAAAATACAAAAATTAGCCAGGTGTGGTGGTGTGTACCTGTAGTCCCAGCTACTTGGGAGGCTGAGGCATGAGAATTGCTTGAACTCAGGAGGCGGAGGCTGCAGTGAGCCAAGATTATGCCATTGCACTCCAACCTGGGTGACAGAGTGAGACTCTGTCTCAAAAAAAAAAGTTGGGGCATTTAGACCATTTACAATCAAGGTTAGTATTGATATGTGTGGATTTGATCCTTCCATTGTGTTGTTAGCTGGTAATGCTGGCTTCGTTGTGTGGTTGCTTTACAGTGACACTGGTCTGTGTGTTTAAGTGTGTTTTTGTATTAGCTGGTAACAGTCTTTCCTCTCTATATTTAGTGCTCCTTTCAAGATCTCTTGTAAGACAGGTCTGGTGGTAATGAACTCCCTAAACGTTTGCTTATGTAAAAAAGATCTTATTTCTCCTTCACTTAGGAAGCTTAGTTTAGCTGGATATGAAATTATTGATTGAAGATTTTTTTCTTTAAGATATTGAATATAGGCCCCCAATCTCTTCTGGCTTGTTGGGTTTCAGCTGAGAGGTCCACTGTTAGCCTGTTGGGTTTCCGTTTGTAGGTGACCTGCTCTTTCTCTCTAGCTGCCTTTAACATTCTTTCATTTTGGCCTTGGAAAATCTGATGATTATGTGTCTTGGGGATGATCTTCTTGTGTAGAATCTTTCAGGAGTTTTCTTTTTCTTTCTTTTTTTTTTTTTTTGAAGGTCATGGGGCACAAGGCTGTGATTCCTTTAATGGTAATGACAGTAACGTAAGTCTGATACACAAGCAGTATGCATTCAACACACTGATACCTGATAGCATGTCAGGAAAAGAGAACAGGCAATGCAGTTTAAGGGGGGGAAAACTGAGAAGTCACAACTACTCCAAAGATGTGAAGGAAACCACAAAAGACATGGACCTGCTTCTACTATAAAAAGAAAATGAAGCACTTCTCTGGGGTTGCTATACCAACTGTTTCAGCCCATTGTAGTCTTGCCTCTTTCAGGGCTTTAGCCCCTATTTCATTTCATGGAAAAGCAGACATCTCCTAACAAACAGAGTGACATTTACCAAAAGAAAGAGGGCTTATCAGTGAGAAGCTTAATAAAGAAAAATATTTACCTATGCTTTGCACAATTTTCTTTTCTTTTTTTTTTTTTTTTTTGAGATGGAGTCTCACTCTGTTGCCAGGCTGGAGTGCAGTGGCATGATCTCGTCTCACTGCAGCCTCTACCTCCCGGGTTCAAGCGATTCTCCTGCCTCAGCCTCCTGAGTAGCTGGGATTACAGGCACGTGCCACCACGTCCAGCTAATTTTTGTATTTTTAGTAGAGACGGGGTTTCACCGTGTTAGCCAGGATGGTCTCGATCTCCTGACCTCGTGATCTGCCCGCCTCGGCCTCCCAAAGTGCTGGGATTACAGGCATGAGCCACCATGCCCAGCCTGCTTTGCGCAATTTTCAAAAGCCATTACTTCTATTCAATTTTGGGTACTTACTACAGTGCTGGATGCAAAGTTTATGCAGTAAAAGCTTATTGAATGAATGAATCACAGGATAAATAATACAACTAGTAATTTCTTAAGATCATAAATTCCATTACAGTAACCCTGGTAGGCAACTCTATAAAGTTCTGGGCTCTAAGAAGAGGTCAGTGCATGCCATAAATGTGTTTGATCTGCTGTGAAGTATATTCACAGTCTTCAAAATGTAATGCTTAAAATGAGATAAAATTGGTTGGTTACCACCCCCAAATTGGCATATGCCAGCCTGCACAAAGGGACTGTTGGCCTCTCTAGCAAGGTTGGCAAAGTTTTCATGGACGATATCCTAAAATATGTTTTCCAAGTTGTTTGCTTTCTCTCCCTCCCTTTCTGGGTACCAATGATTCACAGATTCTGTCTCTTTAACATAATCCAATACTTCTAGGAGATTTTGTTCATTCCTTTTAATTCTTTTTTTCTTTATTTTTGTCTGTCTTATTTCAGAGAGCCAATCTTCAAGTTCTGAGATTCTTTACTCAGCTTGGTCTATTCTGCTGTTAATGCTTGTTAATATTCTGCTGTTAATACTTATGATTGCATTGTGAAATTCTTTTATTGTGTTACTCAGCTCTGTCAGATACATTAGGTTCTTTTTTATAGTGACTATTTCATCCTTCAGCTCCTGTATCATTTTACTGTGATTCTTGGATTGGGTTTTGCCATCCTCCTGAAACTCAATGACCTTCATTCCTATCCATATTGTGAATTCTATTTCTTTCATTTCAGCCAGCTCAGCCTTATTAAGAACTCTTTTTGGAGAACTGGAGTGTTTGTTTAGAGGACATATGACACTCTGGCCATTTGAGTTACTGGAGTTCTTGTTAGGGTTCTTTCTTATCTCTGTGTGTGAGTGTTTCTTTAACTGCAGTGTAGATTGAGTACAGTCAATAGATTTATTTTCTGGATGTTTTCACAGGGCCAAGGCTTTGTGCAGAGTCTTTATTTGAAGCTGACTTCTTGTCTTTGGTTTCAGAGAGGGATATGTTAGTGAGGTATTTTTTGTGTTGAAGCTTTGGGGTGTGATCCATTAGGTGGCACTTAGGTGTATTGATCAGTTGGTAGACTTTTGCTTAGTTGTGTGGTTCCCTTATGTTTTCTTCCACTTGTGGCCATGTTCCCCATCAATGCTCTGAAAGTGTGGGTTCCTCTCCCCCTTGAGTGCTGGGTGTAGATCATGGCTTGGCACTCCCAGCTGCCCACTGCAGCCCTGGGGCAATCTGAGTGTTTATGTTTCTTCCCCAATTTTGAGGCAGAAGAGGAAGGGACCTTAGTTGTGGATGTGGCCAAGGGTCTTTTGCTTGTCTCCTGAGGGCTCCACCCCAGAGAGATGCAGGTTAGTAATCACTCAATGCCATCAGCTCAGGCTAGAGAGTCTGTGCTGTGGGCCCAAACTGGAGGTTCCCTGACTGGTGATGAGCAGTGGGAGGCTGGAGGGTGGGACCCATGGAAAACAAACTGGCCTTCTCTCCTTAGGTCAACTGCAGCTTGTTGGAGGTGTGGATAAGGCACTTAAGGTCTTTGCTCCTTTATTAGTCCGAGGGTGGCAAGGGTAGTTCAACTGCAGAGGCAGTGGCAGAGAGGCTTTCAGTTGCCTTGAAGGGCTCTGTCTAGGGAGTTACAGAGCTGCTACTGGCTCAGTACTCTGGTGGAGGGTGGCTAGAGGCCCAGGTCTGGAGGCCCTGCCTATTGAAGAGATATGGGAATGGGCACCCATGTAACAGCCTGGCCACTTTTCTGTAGGGCTGCTATGGTAGGCTGGGGGCCCACTCCAGTCCCTAGTCACCTCAGATTTTCCATTACCTGGAGGTATTAACAATGAAGTCTGGGAAATAGCTAAGATGGTTGCCTGCCCTTTTTTTTGGGAGCTTTGTCCCAGGGAAGTACAGACATGTTACCAAGCCAAACACACTTGTAGGAGGTGGCTGGAGACCCCAGTTGAAAGGTCCCACCTAGTAGGGAGAAACAGTTCACTTAAAAAAGCAGTGTGGCCACTTTTTCGTAGAGCAGCTGTGCTGTACCGGGGGTCTACTTCAGCCCCCAGTTACCTTGGGTCTCCAAAGCTCAAAGGCCAGAGCAGCTAAGTCACACAAACAGCAAAGATGGCAGTCCACCCCTCTCTCTGGGAGTTCTGTCCAAGGGAGGTTTCAAATCTCTGTGGGCCAGAGAACACCTTTGGGAGTGGCTGGAGACCCTGGTTGGGAGGTCCTGTCCAGTGAGGAGGAATGGGATTGGGGACCTGCTTTAAAAAGCAGTCTGGCCGTGTTTTTAAGGATGCAGCTGTGCTGTGCATGGGGATTGCTTCTGCCTCTGGTCAGCTTGGACTCTCCAAAACCCAAAGGCTGGAACAGCTTTGCTCTTTCGCCCAAACAGCAAAAATGGTGGCCTGCCCCTCCCCACTTGGAACTCTGTCTCAGGGATGTCTAACACTGCTACCCGTGGCTGGCTAGAATTTCAAGCCAGTGGGTCTTATCCTGTAGGTTGCCATGGAAGCAGGGCCTGCAGACTGCCACTGCCTAGCCCCCTGGATTCAGCCTCTTTCCTAGGGTTACGTGTGGGGGTCTAACCTGCCACTTTGCCAGAGTTGCAACTACCTTTGCTGGGAAGCCCAGTTATCTTAAGTCTCCCGGGTCTCCATGTGTGCCTGAGTGGCTGTTCTGCCGAGATTCCATATAGCTCTGTGTGTCAGACTGAAGGTCTTGGTGGGGTAGGTTCATGAGGAGAATTTCCTGACCCAAGGGTTGCAAAGACCCTTGGGAGAAGCATGGGTTTCCAGGGTCGCACATTCACTCACCACTTCCCTAGGGGCAGGGGAGGTTCCCCTGGCTCCATATTGCTCCTGGGTGGGCCATCATCCTGCCTTGCTTTTCTCTGTTCTCTGTGTATTGAGTTGTTTCCTTGATTATTCTCAATGTGTGTACCTGGATGTTTCAACTGAAGGTGCTGTATTTACTCACCCCTTCCATTCTCTTTGTGAGAGATGCACACACTAGCTGTTTCTAGTCTGCCATCTTGGCCCTAAAGGTCTTAAATACTTTCTAATTCTCCTTTTGATTTATTTTTCAATCCATGGATTGTTTAAGAGTGTGCTGTGTCATTTCTAGGAATTTGTGAATTTTCCAATTTTCTTTCTGTCATTAATTTCTAACTTCATCCCATTGCGGTTAGAGAAGATACTTTTATTATATACATGTTTTTAACAAGCTATTGAGACTTGTTAAATTTCTTGTCTATCATATGGTCTATCCTGGAAAATGTCCCATGTACCCTTGAGAAGAATGTGTATTCTGTTGTTGGGTTAGAGTATTCTAAATGTCTGTTAGATCTCATTCGTTTATGGTGTTATTCAAATTATCTGTTTTCTTATTTCTCTTCTGTCTGATTGTTCTATCTATTGCTGAGAGTGGGATACTGAAGTCACCCACTGTTATTTCTCCTTTCATTTCTGCCCATTTTTGCTTTATATGTTTTGATAATCTATTATTAGGTGTATAAATGTAAATGTTATGATCTTATACCTTCTTGCTGTATTGAACCTCTTATTAATACATAATGCCTTTCTTTGTTTCATAAACTTTTTTAGTTTAAAGTCTATTTTTTCTCACATTCGTATAGCCTTCCCTGCTTTCTTTTAGTTACTATTTGTATGGAACATCTTTTTCCATCCTTTTACTTTCAACCTCCATGTGTCTCTGGATCTCAAGTGAGTCTCTTGTAGATGGCATATAGTTAGAATTGTATTTTAAAATCTATGCTACCAAGCTCTGTATTTTGCTTGAAGAGTTTAATTTATTTACATTAAAGTAATTAACTGATAAGAAGGGACTTGCTTCTGTTATTTTGCTATTTGTTCTCTACATGCCTCATAGCTTTTTTTTGCTCCTCATTTCCTGTATTATTGTGTTCTTTTGCGTTTTTTAAATTTTTTGGAGTGAAATTTTTTAATTTCCTTTTGTATATAACTTTAGCTATTTTTTAAATTGTATTTCATATATATTTATTATATGTATATTTTTTATTTCAGCACACTTTGTGTCAATTATTTTTTAAAATACTTCCAGGCCACATTATTACTAGGCTGTGAATTATTTGCTACATTTCCCATGGTGTGAGAAGAGACGGTATTATAAAGGTAAAGCCAGAGTGACAGGGCTCTCTACCATCTGAGGTAGGCTAGATTTTAAGCAAAACAATTCAAAACCAGGTAACACTAATACCATAGTTATTAGTAACACATACTAATAACTGTATGTGAATGTAATTACTGCCTTCATTGTCTTATGATGCTGCTTATTCATTAACCTTTGTGTTACCATCTCTTTGTCCAGAAAGTCAATTCTTATTGGAAGCTACTTTTAGTTCCTGGGATAGTGAAGTCAGAAATGGGCAGTTTCTGGAAAAATGTTATAATATTCCAACCCTCCAACACTCTGCAAACAAGTGATAAGGAGAATTAATTTAATAAATGCTTTTTATTTTATTTTCTATTTGCCAATCAAATATGGTGCTGGGAATACAGAGATGAATGAATCACAGCCTTCACCCCAGCAGGGTTGAAGAAAGTCAGGGAGGCAGGAGATGTAATAGATGCTGTAAAGAGAGCATTGTGTTACAGGAGCAGGGAGTGGAATTTCCTTAGTTGGGAGGGACTGAAGCAGAAGGCATTCCAGGAAGAGGGAACAGCTTCAGCAAAGGCAGAGAGGTAAGGATGAGCATTGAATATCCATTGGAGAAGCCAGAATCAAGGTGGCAAATGTTGGAGGGAGACAGGGATTGGGAGAGGTAAAACAAAATAAAGTCAATTGACATCAACTCTTTGTTTAGACTAAACACAAGCAAATTCTATTATCAAGCAAATATAACTTGCTCTGAAGGAAGAACAAAGCCCACAGCTGTTGTTTTTCACCTTATAAACTCCTAGTCACATAAACTCATAAACTCAAATCAAAAAATAAGGAGTCTGGTGGTTTTTTGAACTGTGTACATATAGTCAAGGATAGCAGTCTTTAAAAATCTTTCTTAAATGTATTCTCTTTCCATTGCTTCTGTGTGCAATTAAGAAATACTCATTGTATATACTTGCCAAGATACTGAATATAATCTTCTTATTCAACATGACTCTGCAATCTGAAAGTAATAACCCAGACTAATAAGTCTACTGAAAATCCTCCTAATCAGATATCAGTTTGGCCAAACTGAATCCTTAAAGGTCAAAAATTCAATTAAAATTAGATACAGCCAGCCCAACTGTCTTTGCGAAATGGCAAGTTTGTAATGCATCATAGAAACACTAGTTAAAAAATAGGAAATAAATCATTTTGAACTAGATTAATAATGAGAATGGTCACATTTAAATTTACTGGGGAGCATATTTTTCAAACTGAGAAACTCCACTGTGGAGCTATACCTTATTTATTTCTTTTTCTAGCCATTATTAATTTAATAGTTGATATATCTGACAAGTAACTTTACCTTTTACCAGCTGATGTACATTTGAACTTTTCCTTTCTGATTATGCCAGCCCCACTGTAACCCCTTGACATTTGGTGTCTACAGCCACTCTGCTAAAACCATTAATGTCTACAGCACATGGGTTTTGAACTCAGGCTATCTTGTCCCAGAGTCCATGACACTAGCTTTTGCCCACTATGTTGCCTGTACTGCTGTAGAGTTGATCTCATTAATGTGCTGGGTGTTTGGTGGAAGACATATCTCTGAGAAACACTAACTATATATTCGTATGTTGTAAGCTTTATTTCGGAATCAAATCGAATCACTGTAAAACTCATTATCTGGACTTCATTGTTCTTACTTTTTGTCAATACACTGTAATACGTCTATGATGGGCCGGGCGCGGTGGCTCACGCCTGTAATCCCAGCCCTTTGGGAGGCCGAGGCGGGCAGATCATGAGTTCAGGAGATGGTAGACCATCCTGGCTAACACAGTGAAACCCTGTCTCTACTAAAAATAAAACAATTAGCGGGGTGTGGTGGCGGGCACCTGCAGTCCCAGCTACTCAGGAGGCTGAGGCAGGAGAATGGCATGAACCCAGGAGGCGGAGCTTGCAGTGAGCCGAGATCGCGCCACTGCACTCCAGCCTGGGTGGAGACTCCGTCTTAAAAAAAAAAAAAAAAAAAGGTCTATGATATAATATTTTTATCAAATAGCTATTATGGCATAATTTATTGTGGTATTTGGTGTTCCATATTTAAAATACTCTGAGAGATTTATTTCTTTTATAGTTTAGTGTATCTCTCCTGGAAAAGTGACATGTGTCCTTATATAAGATGGAAGCTATTTAATTCAGCATTTTTACCTCTTCGCCCTTGTTTTTATTTTATTTTTTGGTTGTCAGAGAACTCAGAGCTAATTTTTGGGCTCAGTTGTACTAACTTCATAATCTTGTCTAATTACCCACATTTCCTTTTAAAATTTGGCTTTTATTCTTACTTGTTTTAATTTGTAAAAATTATTTCGTAGTGTTTATTTACTGTAAATACCCTGAAACACACACACACACACACACACACACATATTCTGATAACAAAAAATAAAATGTTGAATTAAATAGTTTCCATCTGATAAAAGGAGACATATAACTTTTCTGATAGAAATACACTGAACTATAAAAGAAATCACTGAGTCTGTTAAATATGGAACATTAAATACCACAATAAATTATGTCATAATAGCTATTTGATAAAAATATTATATCAAGTGCTGTGTCATGGACTCTGGGACCAGATAGCCTGAGTTCAAAACCCATGTGCTATATACATTAATCTTCATATATATATATGTGTGTGTATGTTTGTGTGTCTCTGTGTGTGTCTGTGTGTATTTCAACCAAAAGTTCTATTTACATTACGTTTCTTACCATTCCCAATATTAATCCCCTGGACCAAATCTTCATTATCTCTTTTCTGTAGGATTTAAATAATTTGGTAACATTTTCCCCTGACTCCTGACACAATCCCTCTCTAATTTATGCACAAAACAGAGTTTATAGGACAACTCTGATTATATTATTCTGCTCTTCAAAACTCTTCAGTAACTTCTTCATTTTTACTAACACGAATACAATCTACTTAGCCCATCACTTAAGGTATTATCTAATTGGATTCAATCTAACTTCTTAGGATTTTTTCCCTCTAGTCTTCCTCAGAAATTTATAATTTCACCCAACTTGACTACCTATGGTCAATCCAATTACCCCAGCTAGAACTCTGAATATCAAAGATAATTTTTTTCCTTCTTTTATTATCATCCCATCTCCATCCAGTTCATCAATTAGGATTTTTATCTTTAAATGCATCACAAATACATCCACTTACCTCCATTTTCGTTGCTACCATGCGTGCTACTACTTCAGTAGTCTTCCAATCTGTTCTCCACATAGGAATCATAATAAGCTTCCAAAATATAAATAGCACAATCCTACTACTGTTAAAAGAAAAACTTTACACAAATTAAACTTAGCAGAGTTTATTTGAGCAAAAAAAAAAGATTCATGAATCAGGCAGCCTCAGAACCAGAAGAGGTTCAGAGAGTTCCACTCAGTAATGTGGGTAGGCAGTATTTACAGACAGAAAAAGTGATGTACAGAAAAAGGAATTTGTAGAAATAGTCTGATTGGTTATAGTTCAGCATTTGCCTTATTTGGGCATGATGGGATAAGGCATTTGCCTTTATGGACACAGTCGGATGAGTTAGCAGCCTGTGATTGGCTAAAGCTTTGTTGCTGGGATTGTCTGATACTCAGCTGTTTGTCACAAGAATATACTCTTAGTTGCAATTTGTTTTTTGTTTTTCTTTTTTGAGACAGGGTCTTGCTCTGTCACCCAGGCTGGAGTGCAGCGGTACAATCATGGCTCACTGCAAACTCTGCCTCCCAGACTCAAGCAATCCTCCCACCTCAGTCTCTTGAGTAGCTGGGACCACAGGCACATCCCACCATACCTGGCTAATTCTTTTGTATTTTTGGTAGAGACAGGGTTTCGCCATGTTGCCCAGGCTGGTCTTGAACTCCTGAGTTCAAACGATCCACCTGCCTCGGCCTCCCAACGTGCTGGGATTACAGGTGTGAGCCACTGTACCTGGCCTAGTTGCAGTTCATTTATATACTGTTAGGTTGCAGTTCACTACATAGGGAATTAAAATATGGAGGCAACTTTAAGCCAAATTTAATTTAACTTAACACTACCCTACTTAAAACTTTAAGTGGCTTAAATAGAATCCAACAAAATAGAAGATTGTTAACATGGTCTTTACAGCCATATACTATCTGGCCCCTGCTTAGTTTTTCAAGTTCATTTCTTGCCCCTCTCTTCCTATTTACTCTACTTTAGCCATACCAGCCACTTACCAGTTCTTGAACACAGAATCTCTGTCCTATCCGGTAGACTTTGACCACACTTATATGTCTGGCAAAGTACAATTCATAAGCCAAATCTGGCCCACTGCCTGGTTTTCTCAATAAAGTTTTATTGGAACACAGCCATGCCTATCTGTTCAGGTATTGTCAATGACTGCTTTTATACTTCAATGGTGGAACTGATTAGTTGCAACAGAGAAGAAATGACACACAAAACAGGAAAATATTTACTCTTTGTCTCATTACAGAATGTTTGCTGACCTCTAGGTCAGCATTATTTTTCCCACTGTCTGCAGAGCATTCAGTTCTCAAGTTAAATGTCCACTTTACAAAGGCAGAAAGATCATCATATCTAAGCTGGCTATCTTCTAAATTTGTATCACAGTACCAACTTTGTGATTCCTTTATATTCACCATAAGCTGCATTTAAATATTATTTATTTACCTGTAACTGTATTTTTTATTTGACTATACAATCATGCATTGCTTAATGATGGGGACATGTTCTCAGAAATGTGTCATTAAGCGATTTTGTTCTTGTGTGAATATCGTAGAGTGTACTCACACAAACCTAGATGGTATAGCCTACTACACACCTAGGCTGTATGGTGTAGCCTACTGCTCCTAGGCTACAAACTTCTACAGCATGTTACTATACTGAATACTGTAGGCAGTTGTAGTGCAATGGTAAATAGTTGTGTATCTAAAGATATCTAGACACAGAAAAGGTACAGTTAAATACAGTATTATAATCTTATGGGACCTTATATGCATTCCATTGTTGACTGAAACATTGTTATACAGCACATGACTGTATATTCCTTAAGGGCAGGAAACATGCCAGCTTTGTTCTTTTTTTTTTTTTTTTTTTTGAGACAGAGTCTCCCTGTGTCGCCCAGGCCAGAGTGCAGTGGTGTGATCTCGGCTCACTGCAGGCTCTGCCTCCCGGGTTCACACCATTCTCCTGCCTCATCCTCCTGAGTAGCTGGGACCACAGGCACCCACCACCACACCCAGTTAATTTTTTTTGTATTTTTAGTAGAGACAGGGTTTCACTGTAGCCAGGATGGTCTTGGTCTCCCGACCTCGTGATCCGCCCACCTCAGCCTCCCAAAGTGCTGGGATTACAGGTGTGAACCACCGCGCCTGGCCTCCAGCTTCGTTCTTTATACTCAGTTCCTAAAACAATACCAGATCATAGTAGGTAATTATAGGTAATAAATGTGTATTAGTTAGTTCTCACACTGCTATAAAGAACTGCCCAAGACTGGGTAATTTATAAAGAAAAGAGGTTTAATTGACTCACAGTTCTGCATGGCTGGGGAGGCCTCAGGAAACTTGCAATCATGGCGAAAGGGGAAGCAGACATGTCTTACATTGGCAGACAGGCAGTTGAGAGAGTGTGTGAAGGAACAACTGTCAAACACTGAATAAAACCATCAGATCTCATGAGGACTCACTCACTATCATGAGAACAACATGGTGAAAACTGCCCCCATGATCCAATCCCTTCCCACCAGGTGCCTACCTTGACACATTGGGATTACGGAGATTACAATTTGAGATGAGATTTGGGTGGGGACACAGAGTCAAACCATGTCAAAATGTTAAGAGAACAAATGAATAAACATGTTTTATTTTCCCAGTTCTATTTAAAAAATTATTTCCCTATTGTTTGGGAATATTTTGAGATCTTTTAAGTGACCCCCTTCTCAATTTAACCTACACTGGGAAAAACCTTCCTGTATATTGTTCTTGTGGGACACTCTTTGTGGTTTAATCTAATTTCATAGGTGAGATCAGAGAGTAGTCTTTGTCTTTATTCTGTCTTGTGTTGGTATGACACTGCATTCACCTGAGAAGAAAAAAGTAGAAGTCCAGAGAAACATTTCCTTTATTGAATAGTTACATCAAAATCAAAATAGAGTAATTCTGATAGATAAAAAGAAAACTATGAAGAATTATTCCACCAAAACCATACAATAAGATTAAGCCACATTTGCTTAGAGATAATTCTCTTATTAAAGGTACAGAAACATCCCATCTTTAAAACAATAATAAAATACATGCATAGATAAATTTCCTAATATAGTATATACTTAGTAATGAAATTAATCATATTTAGTAATGAGATTACTT